>NW_022589723.1:4458410-4815746 GCF_004348235.1 Phoca vitulina | reverse complement strand
GAAGGAAGGAAGGAAGGAAGGAAGGAAGGAAGGAAGGAAGGAAGGAAAGAGAGAGAGTGAGAGAGAAAGAGAAAGAAAGAAAGAGAAAAAGAGAAAAGAAAAGAAGGAAGGAAGAAGAAAAAGAAAGAAGGAGGGAAGGAAGGGAGGAAGGAAGGAAGGAAGGAAGAATGAAAGAAAGAAAGAAAGAAGAAGGAAAGAAGGAAAGAAGGAAAGAAAGAACCTTTATTAGGATGCTAAGGTTGCTGTGGGACCTCATAAGGTGGTTTTGATATGTATTCTTGAAGCCTTCTGATTTGTTCCCAAGTGATTAAAATAGGTATGCTTAAGTTAAATTAATTATTCACCCAAAGTATAATTTCCTTCCCTGTATTTGGTAAAATGCCTATCTTGAAGGTGTATGGTTTGCAATGGGTTAACTTCGGACTACTGAGAAGCCTCCTTTAGCTGAATCTCAGGTCAGAATTACAAATGTACCATATTATCAGAGATATAATGAAACACAGACCTAAGTGAACAAAGCCTAATTTTTTGGCTATGACATTTCTCTCCATTTTAGTTTTACCTGACATGAGTGTGTAATGATGTTAGCTGGGCCTGATGAGGTGGGGGGGCGGGGGGAGGCGGTGGAGGTTGAGGCGTGGGGGAAAGGCAGCTAGAACAGGCAGACCTCAGAGCTCAAGACTTCCAAAACCTTACAATGCTGCCACCTACAGGCTGAAATTTTCAAGGCGTATTCCGTCAATATTGTGTTTTCCTACCCTTAACAATGAAAAACATAAAAAATCGTGGTAGAAGATCGGAGCCCCAAACTCAAAATCCTGCAAAGAGTTAAATGGCCAGGTGATACGAAAGAACAGGCCCTTTGGCTTAGTTAGTTCAGTGCCGTTACATAATTTAATTAGGATCATCACACTGCAACCGAAGCTGTCTAGAGGAATTATGAGCCAGAAGTTCAGATCACATGTGAATCCTTTTGCTCAATTAAAGCTAAGCAATTTTTAAGGTTTTTTTCCTCTTTGCAGTATATGCAAAGAGCAGTGAAGCGTGGCCTGCATATTTTTCACATTAAAATTATTACATAAAGCCTGTAGCATTTGAAATACTTACGGAAATCAAAATGTTACACTCTGACCTTGGGCATTTAAACTTGGTCATTTTTAAAGCTATTGTTGCCATGCTCTCTTTTGTTCTAAGAAAATTGCTGTGGTTAGTTATAATAGCTGAATGAATAATTACTGGGGGAAGAAAAGAAAAGAAACATGTAATGGTGCTGAAAAGACTCAAGCCTACGTACTACTAAACAGTTTTAATTCTGTTTTTGAAGTCCCAGCATTGAGACAAAAGGCAAAATCCTACTTCTCTCTTCCCTACTGTGCCCACCAATAAAAATGACCATGTCCCTTCTCAGCAGACTATCCCATCTACTTGCCTTTATGTCAAGAAAAACTCTGCTAAGAACTTGAGGAGGGAAAAAATTCTGGAGGAGTCCGATTCTAGGTTGATCTATATTTTATGATGCAAGCACATGCAGCAAGAAGCATATCAGACTAATATTCATTATCAAGCTTTTCTCCTAAAATTTTAAATCTCCTTCAGGCTTTTAGTTTCCTTTCTCATGGATTGTATCAGCAAACAGGAGAGATGGCAAAACTTTCTTGTCTGAATGGTGCATTAAATGTATATAATCAATAAAAAATTATAATTTTAGTAATTTAAAATATAGCTTGAGATCATATTTGTTATTTGTACTTCTGAAAATGACTATTCCCAAATCAAGCTACCTCAAATTTTCCAGCAGAAGTTTAAAGTTAACTTTTAAATATTTATTTGGAGGAATAAATACTAGTCTTAGTAAAAGATCATGCTAATAAAAAATGACAAAATAGGAACCTGCAAAGAAATAAGTCAATATTAGGAAGAACCTTACATTCAGTTGGGGACCTTGGCAACTTGGAGTAGCTAAATGGATGTATTTGTCTGTTTATTTATTTTAAAAATCCCCAGTATTTCAGGATGGATTGCTTAAGACAACTGACTAGAACAGACAACAAAACTTCCAGTGAGTACTGTGGGAAATTCTTCACTAACTCATAGATCAAAGAAAATAAGGCAAAACTCATTTTTCAATATTACAGCCTACTTATTATTTGTAATAGAAAAAAATCTGGATTTTAAGGGCACACACAAATAGTGTATCTGAGTCACATATTGTTTACTAGATTCTTAGATGAGAGGTACACAAAATGCAAAAATGAAGCAATCTTTATTTTCAAAGAATCTGAAAAGGTTAATTCTTCCTACTTGTGCAACCAGGTATTTGTAGGATTAACAACTCCTTTAAACACTAGTTGGATTTAGCTACAATAAGAATATAAATACAATAAGACATTCCTAAGGGGAATACAATTTTTAAAAAATTTCCATATTTGCTACAATAAATGTTATGCCTAGAAATTTTATAGCTAACAGAAACACAGAAAATACTATACCCAGAGCTAGAAAACTGTTCCAGTACAAAGCAAGTCTGATATATTACCTCCCAAATACACAGCATATCCCTGGTAAAGTTGTAAATTATGGTTGCAAATGAGGCCACAAACAAAATTTTGCTCAAGGCATGAATCATAAATTCAAACAATAATCATCTCCTACGTGAGGCACAACTACTTTGTTTACTTCTTAGACACTGTTTCCTAAACATGAAGATGAAAGTAGGTCAAGGAAATTTAGCATCTTTTTCTCATGAAGCATGCTCTGATATTGGGTGCACTGCCTTATTTACAATTGCACAAACCTTTTAAATATTAAAAAATCTGTGTTTTCACAACGCTGGGTCCTTAAGCATAATGACATTTTACCTCATGATGACACCATATCATCAAAACTATAGATGTTTACTGAGGAAAAATAAATGACTCTCAATAATAACCTGCTATGTGGAATTCTGGTATGTTTTTCATATTGAAAATCAAAGTATATTTAGCTGATATTTACTGGTACTTTCAATCTTCTTAGTAGATATAATTGTTTGCTACTCTTTGCACACGTCTGAGAAGTCAAATGTTTTTTTCTCTGTCTACATTTTAGAATTTCTAAAAGCCTAATACCATGAAGACCTTTTTAAGTATGAAGCTTAAGAAGGCTGGCCTTTAATTAAACCTGTTCCAATCATAGAAAAAATCATAAAGTTAATCACTTAAACCAGTTCTAAGAATTACCTTGGAGGAATATACAACTGTAAAATATTGTTTGGAAAGCAGATTTTTAATATTAACATAACAATTTCTACTTACAGACAGTAAGAATAAATAGCAGAATGCTTACTGGTCTATAAGGTCCTTAGATGTCACAAACTTCCTGTTTTTTCAGCAATGGATATCAATAATAATAACAATAGTAA
This sequence comes from Phoca vitulina, assembly GCF_004348235.1. Taxonomy (NCBI): domain Eukaryota; kingdom Metazoa; phylum Chordata; class Mammalia; order Carnivora; family Phocidae; genus Phoca; species Phoca vitulina. The sequence continues at coordinate 4,812,346 of NW_022589723.1, read as the reverse complement.
TAGTCACATTAAGTGCTTATAATATAGTCAGAACCATGTTATGCACTTTATATGGATTATCCCATTTAATTCTCACAGCAACTCTTTAAAACAGAGATGATGTTTATATCTGTCTTACAGATTATGGAACTGGGGCTTAGAGAGGAAGGTAGAACACCTGGTCCACATCACCCTGAGCTAGACACTGGACATTCACAGATGAAGAGCAGTTTATTTCCTGAAGAAACCAATCATCTATTCATCAAAAACTTTCTGTCAGTGTATAAACCAAGGGGGACACATAAAATTTGATTTAGTTTAAATCTACTCAATTGAAATCAGATAACTTATGGGTACTTATACAGATCTAATAAACCAGCACAATGATCTACATAATCCAACCATTCAAAAAGTATCTATTGAATGCCTAGTATATACCATCTCTACTAGGGGGTGTGAATTCAGTGGTAAGCGAGATGAAGGGATCTCTGCCCTCAAGGAGCTTTTACAGTAGTGGGAAGATCAAACAATTATTTAAATCTTCAAATAAAATAATTAAAAATTAAACTGAATAGAGAATAATGGAACTTAGGCAAGAGATCAGAAGATGTCTCTAAATAGAGGACACTTAAGCTGGGACTTGAAGAATGAGGATTCATCATGCCAAGACGTGGAAAGGGTATCTCATGCCAAAGGAAATGTATGTGCGAAAGGCCTCACAACCAATGAGTCAATAAGTCCTGTTGGGTTGGACACATTATCCTGAACATCCACTCCTTTCTATTCATCATCTTAGTCCAGTTTATAATCATCTTTTGTCTGGACCACTGCCATAGCTTCCTAACTGGACTGCCTGCTTCTCCTTGGCCTCCTTCAATTCCATTCTCCTCACAGCAGCCAGAGCATTCTTTTAAAAAATGTAAAACCCTTTACACAACTAACCTGCATAAAATCCTTCAATAGCTTCCCTGTGAACTTCCTTCGGATAGCTATATGATGTGTTCCATCTTGTCTTTCAGATTTTTCCTTCAATGCCCCCTTCTAAATGAGGTCTTCCTTCAGGGCTCAATCTAAGATAGGACCTACTCACTCTGACACATCATATTTATTCTTTTGAACTTTCTGTTTATGACCTATCTTCATCTCCTGAAACTTAAGCTATTTGAGGATGAGCCTTATCTATTTTAGACACTATGTCAACTAAGTGTTTCACTTAGTACCTACAGCATAGCAGATACTCAATTAAATTGAAAGGACTGGAGAAGTATGCAGAGGTCAAATCATCCCTGTACCTTTCATCTACAGTGAGGAGTTGGGATTTTTATTCCAAATGTAATGGGAAGATTTTGGGGAATTCTAAGCAAGGGGACAAAAATCATACCGGCTATTGTTGTATGGAGAACAGACTGAAGAAGGAAGAGAGTAGAAATTAAAAAAAATGATTAGGAGCTAATTCAGAAATCCAAGAGAGAGATGGTTTTGTCTTGGACTAGGATGGCAGTATTAGAGACGGAGGAGAAGTGAATGATTTTTGTGATATAATTTCAACTTGCTGATATATTGAATTTGGAGAAAAAGGAAAGGATGAAATTATATATATATATATTTTCCCCCCTGAGATGGCAGGAAGGGAGGAGTTAAAGGAAGATAGACCTGGAGGTAGGACCATGATTTCAAACTGGATGCATTCACTCATCCTGAGCCAGACCTAATTTTCTGGCAACATATTTGGGTTTGTTTCAGGTCTGGTATTTCTCCTCAGAGGGGCAATTTAAGGAAAGGCCAGTCTATTAACAGAAACAAACATCTTTTTAGCAGATATCCTGGCTTGATTACACAGCAGCACCATAAGACACAAATAACAGCTCATGAAGGATGATGAACATTTAGCTCTTCGTTTTTTTATACCAGTTTTCCAAAGAAGCCAAAAACAATTTTCTCAAAGAATTCCAAGCCCTAAATATAATATACAGAAGAACTCATGGATTAGTAAGGCTTTCTGCTGCATTTAATTGAAAGATGATGCTGTAGGATTTTACTCTTTCATTCCCGTTTTACAATCCCTCCATGCCATCTGTAGCAACAGGGGCATGTGGGACAGGGAGAAGCATCAGAGGTGGCCTGATGCCATCAGCAGTGTGCTACTCACTGTTACTGAGGGAGGCCTGAGGATATGAACCATGGTAGAACAGCTAGGGAAGGAAGGAGTCCAAGAATGACAGCGACTGTGCAAGGAGCAGTAGCTAAAGGATAATGGAAACTGGAGAAAGGAGCATAGCAGGAGAGTGGAAAGGACATTGGGTGTCTCCTAGTTCTAAGATGAAATGTTGCTTTTCAGATTTCCTAGTTGACTTGAAGATTGATATTCCAATAGATATCAAATTATTAAGAAATTAAAAATCACTTCTCAGTGATATTTTATTTTTGTGACAAAGGCAAATTCTTCTTCATTCTTCTATTGATATTGTTTATGAAACAAGAGTGTTTTGGGCTCTGATGTAATTCTAAATGTGTTAACATCTAGTAAACACAGATTTAGAATGCATGGCAAAGATTAAGAATGCAACCAAAAGTAGGTAAATGACAACAAAGACATCACTTTGGATATTAAATTGCTCTTAACATCCTTGCAGAAAAAAATAAAATAACCACTGGTTGATAACTTCCAGGAAAAAAAAAAGAGCCATAGTCAATATTCTACTTGACAGAGATGATTATGAGAACTGAATGATAAATATTTCCAATTATGATTTTTAATGCTGTAAAAAAGAAGGGGGGAGTACGAAAATTAATTTGATTATTGTGAATATAACTAAATTTCAATAATATCCTTAATACATAACCAAATAAAACATCAACAAAGGAAAAGCATGTATTAATGTAAGATCAACAAAATAAACTGGAAATTTCATTTACAACATTCCTATATTTTAAATTAAGAAATGTGTGCCAGGGATATCCACTTCCTGCTCACCCCAGCTGGGGATGCTTTGAAGTGCCTAAGTCCAGCCATAAAGTACAAGGAAAGGAGCTTCTCTCCCTCCATTCTACTGGATCCAATATTCCATTAGGGATCCTAGGTCTCCTGGGACACAAATAAGCATATTCCTCGAGGGTCCAAATATCAGGCAAGCATATATTCAGCCCCAAATGATAATACTGATTCCCTTCTGGTGATGACTTGACGATATGCTGGTAGGATGAATCCTCCCTTGGCCTCTATTTTGAGGCAGGTTTGATTCACTGGTTCATGCAGCTCCTGGGTACTAGAGTATTGAGCCTCACAGCAGTTCTCCCAGGCAATTAGCCACAGCATCTTTTGACCACAGGCTGCCCAGTGGATTACTTTCAGGGATGGGACAATAAGTACCCAAATGCTCCTACCCCCATTCTCCTCATCTCTTTTTGAACTTCCCCTCTTTATCTGTGCTTCCTTTATCTTTTGTCCATCCCATTTCTTTCTCCCCATAGCACTAAGTATCCCATCAGAAAGGGATTGTCAGCAAGAACCCCAGCCTACAGCAACATGTAATTTATTTACCTTCTTTGAAGTAGAAGGAGCCAAATGCTCAATATGCAACCTCCTTTCACAAAGGAGAGAGGGAATGTTTTTAATCCTCTTGGTGTCTTGGACATTTTTAGAATGGACAAGATAGCTTGTAACTAGAAAACATTAAATTGTAAACATACACCCAGAAGGTGACGGGTTTTCATACCTGATGATGAACATTGGCATTTAAACGATACCTCTCCATTTAGTGATTTCCTAAATCTTTATATCTTACCTCCTTTCTTGTCTATTGAATGGACCAAAAATGACTCCCTTGATGACACTGATGCTTTGCAGCATCCAGAGATCTTCAAAAAGGTATCTTGCCTGCTTAGAGCAAAGTACTATTTTATCCTGAAACCAAAGAAAATAAAAAATAGACTCTACCAATACTAAGTTGACTCAATTTTCATGTGGCAAAACTAGTAAATAGAGTAATCCAGGATATATAGTTAGTGTCCTTACACCCCCTCCAAGAAAGGAGACACAATTTCTAAAAATGTATGTTCTCCTAAAAAATAAAATGAAGTGCTTCTTGTTCCCCCACTTCAGGTAAATATGTACTTACTTGTAGTTAAACCACATAGGCATATGATAAGGCTGAAAATGGTAATAAACCTGTGTAATTAACTAAAAGCCAGTACGGTTGGAAAGCCTATCACGCCCTCATAATAGAAATGGTGCCATCTACCCATTAGAATTTATTTGTAAAGCTATTGCCATAACCTGTTAATGTTAAAGCAAACGATTTTGAACTAAACTTTGCTATAATTTAAACCCCATTCATAGCAAACATGGCACTCCACAGATTTTGAAAATTTGCACTAAATTCACATTTCAAGATGGACTGAGGATTCATCTGCCAAGCTTCAGTCTGGGGCAAGTATTTTAGAGGCTAGTTGTAAACCCTAAATATGAAGAGGAGTGATGAAAAGTGCAAGCCCCCCCCCATGATAATAATACATTCAATAAATCTTTTTCTTTCCAGTTTTACCAAATTACACATGAAAATGTAAGCATATAAATTCAAACCATGTATAAATAGAATGGAGGAATAAAAACTAGCAGGAAATGAGCATCAGAAGCTGCCCCCTGCAGTATGCAGGTATGCGAAATATTGAGTGCTGTTTATCTGTTTCCCATTTCATTAACGTGTGCCACCTAGCTTTGTTAATGTTTTGCTACTCCTTTTCTTAGCAGCCCATGAAGCAGTCCTGTGAAATGCATGAGTATTATTCCTATTTTACAAATGAGACACTGAGGGAAAGAATGGCCATACAGCTAGTCAAATAGATAAGAAGGATTCCATACACTTTGATGGCTCAGCACATTAGGGGTAAGAAAACCATGGAATGCACATTCACAATGTAGCAAAATCCCTCGGGCTGCCTGAAAGATAAGCTTCTGGACTCAAGAGAAAATGTCAACATAGACCAAAATATGATTCTAGCAACCTCAGATAGTTTTTAAAAGTCCATCAATAACAAGTTCATGTGTTGCTCCTCCCCTTTTCACTGTTTTCTACTATACTATGTTGAAGGACCATGCCTACATGTATGAACTGACTGGCAAAGCTACATGGACATTTATATGACAGGTTTGTACAATTTACATGGGTCTGCGGAGGCAATCCTTTGTGTCCTTGGACCACTTTCAAGATAAAAGTCAATAGACTTTTGATAAAAAGAATGAGACAATCACGAAACAAATAAGTACTGACTAGCTGACCAAGAAAACAGAAGTAGAGAGAAGGCCATGAAAGAACTAGAAGAAACACTATAACCCACTAAAAATCTTTGCTAAAATCTTGAGGGCAAGATACCATTGTTTTGAAAAACTTTAAAAAGTATAAAACACTTCTCTTGTTCTGGAGAAATGTAAAATCATATTGGGGAAAAAAGAGACAGTACTGGGAACAAAAGAGATTTAAAATGTTCCAAAGCAATAAAATCAAGAATGGGAAAAGAGTAAATAGTTAATTCTTGTAATGTTATAGCAAAATTAAAAGAGCAAGGATTTGGAGTCAGAGGACCAGAGTTCCATGACTCGGTGGCCAAATGACCTCAGGTAAGTTCTTAAATTTACTGACACTTACTTTCTTCATAGGTAAAATGAGGATCAACACCAGCAATCTTTAGCACAAATGTTTGTTACATGCAGTAAGTTAATTATATTATAATCCAAAATGAAGTCAAGTGGAAATTTCACCAGGAAAACCTGTGACTAGCGTGCCATATCTAAATTCTAATAGCTTATCTTGAAGACTTTTCCTTATCTATATCCTATAGCCCACAGAACTCAGGAAATTCAAAGCTCACGTCTACATAGAAAGATCTCAAGACACTGGAAATGAGGAACTAAAAAATAACATATGAAGTTGAGGAGATTAAGTATAAAGCAATTAGTTATTTATCCAGATGTCTAAAATACTTCTAAATGTATGGAAATATTTTAACCAAGAGTCCATTCTAAGCCTTGAAAACCCAGAGTAACAGTGGGGACTTTATCTATAGAAGTAGTTCTAAGGCAAGGCTTGACAGTCTATCTTGTATTTCAAAAATCAACAATGATTATCGACCACCTATATGCCTTCCCAATGCTGTGATATTACCAAGTGCTCTAAAGATTTTGCACTTAACCCAAGTCACATTTTTTTTTCTTATCCTCTTCCAGTTTAACTCATCTCTACACCTTGTAACAGGCTGAGATCTGGAGGCCTGGCTCACACAAGGACATGCGTCTGTTGGTTCTGTAGAGTCTCTGGGGTTTCTGCAGTAGCAACATTACATTTTCATTACTGAAACTTCCCAGCCAGATAATATCACTTCATACACCGTAGACCCTCTGAGTCTTGCAAATGCTTGGCATCAGATCCACATGAGCCTATTCTTATTAGACAGTTTCCCTTCACTTTCCTTGCACTGAGCTGCTTGCTAGGCCAAAGATTCCTCTTACCTTGCTGCAAGACCCATTTCTGCAGGATTTTTCTTTGGCAGCAAGATTTCCAGGGGAGTCTAAGTATTGAATCCCGGGGTGCTTTTAGTTGCACCTGTTTTATTCTTTACGGAGTCATTAGAATTTGGCTGAGAGAACAGAAGAGCGGAGAAACATTGAGTTTGTAAAAGAGCAGCTCAGCATGGCATTTTTTTCCCCCCAAAGTGTAATGGAGTGCATCCTATAACAGAAAATTTAGCCACAACCTACCATCTTTTAGTTTATAATTTGGAGCTCTCACACTATCTGTTCCTAGGATTTCTCCCTTTAGTCTTGATGCTTCAGACAAATTCTGAATAATAAATGGGAGGAGATGGGGTAGGAAGACCTGGGGAGAAAGTGTCAAGAACCCTATACCAGGAAATGAAAATAAAAAGATCCTGTGCAGTCTATATTGGATACAGATGTACACAAGATACAACTCTGTCCCATAAAGTTGCCAAGAATGCACCAGCTACGTGTGGCCTCATAGTAGGATGGAGAACCATGATAGGATCACCTAGTAAACGATTTCTTTATAATTAGAAGCAGAGTTATTCATTGTGCTATTGTCCTGGATCTATCTGATACCTCAGCAGTTAATGAGTACCCACTATGGGCAGGGAACTGGACTGGGGAATGGAACTTTGTTTCTCTTACTACCGTTTTTTCTACCCATGTCCACAACCATGGGTCAGGGCCTTATTAATTCTCAGCTAGATTCTTAAAATCACTCAATAATAAAACACTCCCCTACCAAACCAGCTTTCACACCATAGTGGGATTACTTTTCCTAAAATATAGTGTTGATATTTCACTTATCTGATCAAAAGCCTTCAGTGGCTCTCCACTGTGTACCCAATTAAGCCCAAAGGTCTCAATTTAGTATTTAAGACCTTTACAAAATAGTTCTTTTTTTTTTTTAAGATTTTATTTATTTGAGAGAGAGAATGAGATAGAGAGAGCATGAGAGGGGGGAGGGTCAGAGGGAGAAGCAGACTCCCTGCTGAGCAGGGAGCCCGATGTGGGACTCGGTCCCAGGACTCCAGGATCATGACCTGAGCCAAAGGCAGTCGCTTAACCAACTGAGCCACCCAGGCGCCCAACAAAATAGTTCTTTTCTGCTTGCCTTTCTCCTCTGTTTTCTCTAGTCAAGCCTCTGGGCAAATCCCACAAAGTCAGCAATTCTCTAGAGTCTCCAAGGTAAGCAAGTGTGAAACAGCCAGGATGTCAAGGCATTCTGGGAGTTTCCCTATTAGAAGGAAGGTTGGTAATGACCAACAACCTATGCAGGAATGGATCTATGATGAAAGGCCAGGAAGGGCCTTCCAACCTGCAGACAGTGGAGATGTTACATGTTTCACACACATCATTCAACCAGCTAGTTCTCACTGGCAGCCATTCTCAAAAGAACAGAGTGCTAAGCCCATGAGAGGCTAGTGATCTCGGAGGTTTGCATATGAAGAAGTGGTGGTGAGCACTTCCAATCACACCCAGCTTTCCTTCTCTCTCTCCCTTCCACCAGGCTGAGGATTCACTATAGAAGCCATTACTTTCTCCTCCCTGGCTCAGAGTATTCTTTTCTTTTTAAAGCAACACCTCCTTATTGTATACAAGACACTTGTTACTTCAAATATTGTCACCCCACTCTGACTAGCATTCTGTATGTTTGTGTACCTTAAAAGTGGAGGAAAGAAGAACACTGAACTCATAGAAGGTGGATATTTGAGCAAGGCAGATGCGGACTGAGTTTATGGGTGACATGTATGACACAATCACCAACACCTTCCTGCTGAGATGAGGAACAGGACAATTATATGTGCAATCCCCACTTCTATTCAACACCATCTTGGAGGTTCTGGCTAGGGCAAAAAGGCAAAAACAAAGAAACAAAGAGTTTCTAAGAATTGAGAGCCCATTACCCACATAGGACATGACTGTGGTTGAATAATCTATATAAACACTCTTAGAAATAACAGATATATCAAGGTCACTGGATACAAGAGTGATACACAAAAATTAATTATATATCAGCAAAAGGATATGAAATTTTTTAATTTAAAAATTGCAAAAGCATCAAAACTATTAAATACCTAGTTTATCTAACAAAAGGTTATACAAGTCCTTTATATAGAAAACTATTACTAAGACTTCACTAATGGAGGAATATATAATGGTTGTGGATTGGAAATGGGAAGACGCAATGTTCTAAAGATCTTAACTCTCCTCAAATTGATCTATAGAGTGAATCAAAATCCCACCAAGTGAGGTGGGGTTTTTTTTGCCTTATTTTGTTTTGTTGGGGAACACATGGTATTCATGTCTGTAGAAATTAACATACAAATTCTAAACTGTATATGGACCTGCAAGGGGCCAAAAATGGCCAAGATAAAATTGAAGATGTAAAACTGAGCTGAAGGATTTATACAACTAGATATGTAAATTTATTATAAAGCCACAATATTTTAGATCTTGTGATACTGGCACAATGATAACCAAAAAGACAAATGGAACAAAAGAAACCAGATAAAGATGCATCCATATATGGGTACATGCTTTATGACAAAGATGGTACTGCAGTGTAGTGAGGAAAAAGGTGGTCTTTGGGGTCAAGTGGAGATCTATATGGAAGAAAACTAATCTTGATCTCTACACTTCATATCACACACTAAAATCAATTCCAAGGGGACTGTATATCTAAATGTGAAAGGAAAATCAATTAAACTTTTAAGAGACTACATAGGAAATATTTTCATTAGCTTGGAGTAAGGCAAAAATTTCTTAAGACACACACACAAAAAAACATTACCATAAAGGAAATGAGTGATGACTTGAAAGACATTAAAATTGGAAACTTCTTCTCATCTGACATACCATTAATTTTAGTATATGTGCTGCCGAAGCGAGCACCTGACATACCATTAAGAGAGAAAAGGCAAGTCACAGAGTGGCAGAAAATACTCGCAATACATATAGCCACAAAAGACTCATATCTAGAATGAATAAGCAACTCCTATAAATCAATTTTCAAAAAACAGATAACCCAACAGAAAATCAGGAAAAAATTTGAACAGGTTCTTCACAAGAGGTATTCAAATAGAAAGTGACCACATGAAAAGGTGTTCATCCTCATTAGTCATCAAAGAAATGCAAAGGAAAACCATAATTCACCACAACACCCACCTAAAATTGCTAAAATTAGAAAGCCTGATAATACCAAATGTTGACAAGGATGTGGAATAATTGGAACTCTAATACAATGCAAGTGGGAGTGTAAATGGGTACAACTGCTTTGGGAAACTGGTTAGCCTCATCTACTACAGCTGAGCATATACAAACCCTAAGACACAGAAATTCCACCCAAAAGAAATACATACATATACACACCACAATACATGTACAGGTAGTTTCTCAAAAGGTTAAACACAGAATTATTGCATGACCCTATAATTTCACTCCAAGAGAAATGAAAACATACATCCACACAGAAACGTGTTTGCAAATATTTACAGCAGCATTATCCAAAAGGTGGAAATAGCCAAAAGGTAGAAACAACCCAAATGCCCTTGGATGAATGGAAGAACAAATTGAAGTATATCAATACAGTGATATATTATTCAACTATAAGAAGGAACAAAGTACTGACACATGTTACAATGTGGGTGAAACTTGAACATGTTATTCTCAGTGATAGAAGCCAGAGACAAAGGTCACATATTGTATGATTCCTTTTATATAATATATCCAGATTGGCAAATCCATAAAGACAGAAAATAAATTGGTAGTTATCAGGGAAAGGGAGAGAGGTGATAGGTAGTGATTACTTAATGGGTACAGGGTGTTTTTCTGGTGTGATGAAAAAGTTCTAAAAGTAGAGAGAGGTGGTAGTTGCAAAATGTTGTGAATACATTAATTCCACTGAAATGTACATTTTAAAATGGTTAATTGTATGTTACATGAATCTTACCTTAGTTTTTTTAAAGACATAAAAAATGGTTCTTCTCTGGCCTCAGTTTCATCTTCTCTGGAAACTGTATTCCTTTTCTATATAGGCAGTCCTCACTTTGCACGGTACTGGCATGAATTTTAGTTACCATAGTTAAGGTAAATTATACCAGTCTTCCAACAAAATGGCCCAAATTTCAGTTACCACAGTATAGTAATTACGAGTAATTGCATAAAGTACAAACTTCAAACCTAGCTCTTTGGTGTGTATACATATATATATAATAACAGATATGCATCATAATCAGTGACCAATCACATCACTTCTTTCAAAGCCTGCCAGTGACTGGCCACTGCACATCTATTACTCAGTTTATGCATAGACAGTGAAGAATACAGTTGTGCTGTTTCCCAGTGATAAACTCACACGACATTTTACAAAAATGGGTAATTGGAAGGGGAATTGGCCTCTTTTAATAGAGATGTTTTAACAGAGATAAAAATTCAGCAAATAAATGGAAAATGAAGTGTCAAAACTGAAACTCTCATCCAGTGTAGAGTTATAGAAGAAATAGCTGACCACAGGATTGTTGACAGAGCTACTATTTGAGAGACTCAGGATATACAGTCAGAAGAACTTACTGAAGGTGAACTTATCAACATAAATGAGGAAAGAGGTTTTGACAAAAAGGATGAAGATGTCCCAGAGGAAGAGATGCTGGCAAACAACTTCAATATTAAAGAAGCTCTCAGAGATATTTCGCGACATTGAAAGCATGAAGGATAAAATGTTGGAAGCTAATCAAAACTTAGAAAGGAGTATGACAATATGCCAATGCAAAGAAAAATGTTCACTCCTAATCATAAAATATAAGCAAGAAGATGACAAGTACTATTAAAACTACTCTTGATAAATATTTTACAAAAACAATAATATACTTTAATTCTCAATGTTTCTCATGTTTTTACTACAGTGTATTAAATAGCTTTACTGCTTTAATTTCCTTATATATTTATAAGTGACAGTTTTTATTCTTTTAACAGAAATTTTTTACAAGATGCTGAACAACAGCAATTTTTCCCAATGACCATTAAGATTGCTTTGTGTGGTTTCAACTTGCACAGCCATTTTTAGGATCCCACACTGCATGCAAAACCACAACAGCCTGTACTCTACTCTTTATTCTCCATATTCCAGTCAAATACTACTATCACCAATTTAAAATATTTGTATACCTCCTAACAATATCTCTGCCCCATAATATTGGCTTAAGAAATATTTGTTTCCAGGGTGCCTAGGTGGCGCAGTCGGTTGGGCGGCTGACTCTTGGTTTTGGCTCAGGTCCCATCTCAGGGTGGTGAGATCCACCCCATGTGGAGCCCTGCATCCAGTGAAGTCCCATCGAGCCCCGCCCCCCACCACTGGTAGTACCCAGTAGGCTTGAGACTCTCCCTCTCCCTTTGCCCCTCCCCACTGTGCTTTCTTTCTCTCTCTAAAATAAATAAATAAATCTTAAAAAAAAACGAAGAAAAATTTGTTTCCACCACTCCTTTCCCATTCGGTGACTTTGATTATGACATTTCTTTACCCTATAATTCCTTCCCCTTACAATTTTAAACACACATTCCTTCATGAAGACATTCTCCTGTTCCCCAAATTAAGGTGATCCCACCCTCCCTCCCTAGCGCCTCTGCCTACTGTAATAAAAAATAGTCCTTTTGAATTAGCAACAACTACCTCTTAATATACCTTTGTTGTAATATAATATATATCTGTTTTTCACTTTTGTTTGTTTTTTTGTCTTTGTTTTTGCAAGTAGAGAACTGATTAAATGTAGAGTGTGATTAAAATGAGATATAACAGAATATATGCTTATACAAATAAGGACTAAATAGATAAAGAAAGGGGAAAACAGAATTTCTTTTATTTTTAATAAATATAAAAATTCTAAAGCAGAACTTTCCTGGAAAACAGATAATATATTACTATAGCTTTTTATTTGAGGGTTTATGTAATACAGGATACCTCTAAAATATCTATGTTAAGAACAAAGTCTGGGGCACCTGGGTGGCTCAGTCGTTGGGCGTCTGCCTTCGGCTTGGGTCGTGGTCCCGGGGTCCTGGGATCGAGCCCCACATCGGGCTTCCTGCTCCGCGGGAAGCCTGCTTCTCCCTCTCCCACTCCCCCTGCTTGTGTTCCCTCTCTCACTATGTCTCTCTGTGTCAAATAAATAAAATCTTTAAAAAAAAAAAAAAGAACAAAGTCTATGTGAGTTTTATTCCTCAAAGGTGTGGAGGAAAGACAACATTGTACAGAGCAAATATTTTAGCAGTCACTCTAACAATCGCCCAAATGCTGTGTTCAATTGTACTTTTTACACTTTGCCCTTGAATAAATAGTTATTGGCTCTGAAATTTCTTGAACTGAAAGCTCTTTGTTGAAGACCTCACAAGACTTTTAATAGAGACAACTAAAAAAGCAATTGATTTTCCCCCCAGTTGGAGAACGTATTCAAAAGATTGGTAAACAGCATCTACTATGCTCTCCCTTAAGAATGCATCCTTTGATTTGTACTTTAAAAAAAATACATGTAAGTCAATATTTGTTTCCTTTTTATGATAACCACATGCAGAATTTTTTGGGACAGTAGTAGGGTATAGCTATTATTATTGGGGAGTGGGACAAATGGTTTTCAGTTCACACTCTTATTCTATGTGACTTACTTGAAATTAGTTCTAGCTGATGCATACTTGGATCAATTTCTGCCCACATCACACACAACATGCTACATTATACTGTCAGGCAACCTACATTCACTGCTATCCCATCCATGTTGGTAGACACATCAGTAGCCATTTTATTTATAACCCCATCCCCTTAGTCATGGTTGATTGGACCAGGAAAGTGCACCTATCTCAATCTCAGCCAAACAGAGTCCCTTCTCTCAGAAATTGGATTTAGAACTGAAAGTCCTTTAAGAAGTGTCTGGACCTGTGAGGTACAGGCTTAGAAATGTGGGGAAGAAATTTCACTTGTCATTCAAAAGAAACCAGTCTTCAGAGAGAAAAAAACAACTTTCTGATCCCTAGTTTCAACTCCTTTCTAAGCCCAAGTTCCTTCCACTACTGGATTCCATGAGACATTCTTGTATCTTTATAATGAATTCTCCTTGCCAATTTAAGGTTATTAGAATTGCTTTCTCTTGCTTGCTACTGTGACTCATAACAAAAACAAGAAATATTCTAATGCAGTTCTGTGTAGAGACTTCATCTCTGAAACAGGAATAATGATAATTTTAATATTATAAATTTCAATAGTAGACAAGCAGAACAATGAATGTTCTTTTAAAATTAGAATCAACTATTAATTATCTTTATATACAAAATTTGCAAGCTTTTCCCAAGAAAGCTTTGTTACTTGTCCTAAGCTTGCTATGTAGTTCTATACCACTAATTTGCTACACTCAAATTGATCTGCTACTCCACAAAAGTACATCAGCCTTTCACATAACAATGAAACCTTTTAGACCTGCAAGTAGCTCTCCACCCTGAGTCGGGTATGTGGTTTCAAACACCCTAGTAGATCTTTTATATGAGACACTCTCCTAAATGAATAATAATTCCAACATCTTAACAGACTCTGTATTGGTTTCCCTGGTGCCACAAGATCTTTATTGGGGAAAATTTCTCTAATCTGACTACTGACCATATTGGTGCTTGTTTGCTTTCTAATATTATTTACCTTTAGAAATGTTTAGTTATTGATTTTTTAAACTTAATATTTTCTTTTTTTTAAAGATTTTATTTATTTATTTGACAGAGAGAGGCACAGTGAGAGAGGGAACACAAGCAGGGGGAGTGGGAGAGGGAGAAGCAGGCCTCCCGCCGAGCAGGGAGCCCGATCAGGGCTTGATCCCAGGACCCTGGGATCATGACCTGAGCCGAAGGCAGACGCTTAATGACTGAGCCACCCAGGAGCCCCTAAACTTAATATTTTCTAAAATGCGCTTGATATTCTTTTTTTCTTTTCCCATCCAATTTCTCATGGGTCTTTCATTGCACTCTCATCACTAAACAGTATGCTGGAATAGAATATCAAAACTTGTCATAAATTTGGGAAGCTGGATAAATGGGATCTAAGTATAAAGCTAGAAGAAAGATTATTTCCTAAGTTTAGCAGACAATCGAGCCCATTCTCTTTTTTCCCCCAACCCATTCTTAATGTATTAAAAATAACACAATTATACAATCAAGACCCAGATTAAAGAGCCATTTCTCATTTACTGAAAACACAAACAATAGGATTTATTTCCAATATTTGTACTTATCTCTGAAAAAGTTCTTGAATATCATCAAATGTTTCAAAAGGTATTGAGACTCCAAATTTTACTGGTCTCAACAATATAGTTAGGACCAACACTTTCAAAAAATCAGTTAGCTAATCCTTTGTTGAGTACCTAGAGAATAATTGGCAAATTGGCTACTTTACTGTTCTAATGTCAAAGTTAGTAGTTGCTTTCTCTTAATTATGATATTTTCTTTTTTGAAAGGTTTCTGTCCTCCTCACTGTGAATCAAAATGTATTTGGTTTTTATAAATATGGTTAAATAAAATAGAACATTTCAGAACTGGAATATGAGCTCAGATAATCTTTTTCAGTGAAACATGGTATTATTTAAAAAAAATGCAAAAGAGTAAAAATAACCATAATTGATAAATATTGTCAATGTATTTTCTTACTAATAGCTATTAATATATATTTATCAACTATATGATATTGATTATCAATTATCAAAGTAACTGTATTTTAGGTTTGTCTTTAAAACTGACTGCAATGGCGTAGTAAAGGTTTTGAGTCAGAAAAAGTTTAAGGAATAGGAATGGGCATTTAAATTAAACTAAATTCAACTTATTCATACCATATATAAAATGGAGTTCTGATCAAAGACTATTTTGTGTAGAAGAGTTAAAGCTATAACAAAGCATAGCTAAATTAATAGAAATTTTTAAAAGTTGTTGAATGTGAATTATAAACTATCAACTCATAAATACTTAGATTTTAGCTGCTTTGGAACACAGTCTGAAGGTTCCTCCCAAAATTAAACATAGAGTAACCATATTGACTCAGCAATTACACTTCTAAGTAAATTCTCAAAAGAATTGAAAATAGATGTTCAAACACAAACTTGTACATGAATGTTCACAGCAGCATTATTCATAATAGTCAAAAAGTTGAAACAACTCAAATATCCTTCAGCTGATAAATGGATAAACACAATATGGTATATCCATACAATGGAATATTATTATTCAGCCTTGCAAAGAATAAAATAATCAACAGAGCAATTCCAAATTTTATATGGAGAGGCGAAAGACCCACAATAGCTAAGACAATATTGGAGAAGAACAAAGTTGGAGGAATGACACTGTCCAATTTCAAGACTCAGTAAAAAGCGACAGCAATCAAGATATTGTAGTACTGGCAAAAAAATTAGGCAAATAGATCAATGGAACAGAATAGGGAGTCCAGAAATAGACCCCCATACATACAGTCAATTGATCTTTGACCAAAAAACAAAGGCAACACAATGAAGTAAACATAGTCTCTTCAAAAAATGGTGCCAGAAAAACTGGACATCCACATGCAAAACAATAAATCTAAACACAGATCTTAAATCTTTCACAAAAAATCAACTCAAAATGGATTACAAACATAAATGTAAAATGCAAAACTATAAAACTCCCAGAAAATAAGGTAGGAGAAAACCTAGATGACCTTGGGCATAGCAATGTCTTTTTAGATATGTTAGTGACATGATCCATGAAAGAAATAATTAATAGGATGAGCTTCATTAAAATTAACAATTAAAAACTTCTGTGAAATGAAGTATCAAAAGAATTAGAAGATAAGCCACAAACTGGGAGGAAATATTTGCAAAAGACATATATGATAACTGTTATCTAAAATATAAAAAGAACTCTTAAAACTCAACAATAAGAAAACAAACAGTCCAGTTAAAAAATGGGCCAAAGACTTTAATAAATATCTCACCAAAGAAGATATACAGATGGAGAATAAGCATATGAAAAGATGCTCCACATTATATCATCAGAGAAATGCAAAGTAAATGAGTAACATACCACCATAAACCTATCGATATGATGAAAAGCTGGAACACTGACAACACCAAATGCTGGCGAAGATGTGGAGCAACAGGAACTTTCATCAATTGCTAATGAGAATGCAAAATGGTACAGCCACTTTGGAAGACAATTTGGCAGTTTCTTATAAAACTAATCATACTCTTACCATATGATCTGGCAATCACACTCTTCGGCATTTACCCAAAGGAGTTGGAAACTATGTCCACCCAAAAACCTGCACCTAGATGTTGACAGCAGATTTATTCGTTATTGTCAAAACTTGGAAACAACTATAATATCCTTCAGCAGGTGAATGTAGTACATCCCACAATGGAATATTATTTAGCACTAAGCAGAAAGGATATATCAAGACATGGAAGAAGCTTAAATGCATATTACTAAGTGAAAGAAGCCAATCTGAAAAGGCTACATACTGTATCATTCCAACTATATGACATTATGGAAAAGGCAAAACTATGGAGACAATAAGATGAGTGGCTGCCATGGATGGTGGGAAGGGTGAGTGAATAGGGAGCACAGAGGACTTTTAGGGCAGTAAAAATACTCTATATGATAGTATAATAATGGATCTATGTCATTACATAATTGTTCAAACCCACCGAATGTATAGCAAGAGTGAACTGTAACATAAACTAAGGACTTTGGGTGATTATGATGTATCAATATAAGTTCATTCTTGGTTAAAAAAAAAAAAGCACCATTTGGTAAGTGACGTTGATAAAGGGGGAGGCTCTGTATGTATGGAGTCAGGGGATATGGGAAATCTCTATATCTCCCTCTCAACGTTGTAAAACTAAAACTGCCCCAAAAATAAAATCTTCAAAAAAATAAAAAGAATGACATACTGATACATGCTACAACATGGATGAACCTTGAATATAGTAAGCTAAATGAAATAAGTACATAGTACAAAATCATACATATAGTATGATTTCACTTACATGAAATGTCCAGAATAGGTAAATTCATAGAGACAGAAATTATGTTAGTGGTTGCCAGGAGTTGGGAAGAGGGAAAATGGGGAGTGACTGCTGATGGGTATGGGGTTTCTTTTTGGGATAATGAACATGTTCTGGAATTAGATAGTGGTGATGGTTACATAACTTTGTGAATATATGAAAAGCCCTGGGATTATACATTTTGTGAATTGTATCTCAACTTAAAGATTATATGAGAAAAAAGCATTTTTTACAGACAAGGAAAATTAGAACCAATGTACATGGTGATAAGTCATTTGATTCTGGTCATCATATTTCATCCTAAAAATGACCTCAATGCAGTTAGTAATCTGTGTGTACAGAAGCATCCCCCCCACACACAGATAATCGCCACGCACAAACACCTCCAGGGTGGAGGTGGGAGTCACACTGGAAAGCACTGGAGAGGCTCTAGAGAAAGAGAATGGTATGTTAAGCTTTAAGGAGGTTGTACTTCACAAGCACCTTCAGATCTTTGGTTCCTGAATCATTAAAACACCGAGAAAGTATAAATAGGAATTTAGAACAGCTTGCAGAAATGGACTAAAGTAGCCATCTAAATTTGGGTGTTAGCTTAGTGCTAACCACATGACCTTTCTCTGACTCTGTGTACACTGTGTCAGTCCTAATACCAGCCTTTCCCAAACGTTTTCCTTTGCCAGAAAACATCCAAGAGGGAAAAGAAAATGAATTTTCACCCAGTCATGCAAGTGAACCACTTGGGGTTTTTCACAGTAGCTGATAGAACATTTCACCTTTTCAGTGCAGTGTCTTGATAACGGCCAACCCTCATTTTGTGCCCTCCCTAGGCAGAGCCTTCTATTTCCTCCAGTGCCTCAGAGAATGAGATCCCAATTCCTTAGTGTACGAGTGTGATTTGTTGAAATTTATCTGTAGTCCCAGGCAATGTCAGTATACCAAAACGGATGCATTTAGTGTTAAGTACCTTAGCAGCAATTTCCCTTTTGAGCATTGGAATGTGATAAAGCATTAGAACTTTACTCTTTGGAGTGAAATGTAATACTGCATGGCCTGCAAGAAAATAGATTGGGGAGAACTTCTTGCAGCCATTTGTCCCAGTAATTGACCAACAGAGAACAATAAAGCAGTATTCCTCAATACTAGTATCCTATTGGAAGCATCTTGCCCTTCTTCTTACACATTTTATAAATTGGAATGCTAGTAGGACAAGCACACTTCCCCATTAAATGGATAAATTTGGCCCCTGGAACATGAGCAACAGCAGTATAGCACCTACAAACAACAATGAAGAGATCCATTTCCATTGCTTCCCAGAACTTGTGGGACTCTTTAAGGATGAAAGTAATCTTTTCATGTTCCAGCTTGAAGAAGTGACCAGATTGGCTCTGAAGCTGACACCTACATCCATCACATTCTGATAAGAAGCATCACTAGCTAACTTTGTTTCCAAGTAATTCCCAAACTTTATAAAATTAAATAAACTGATGGGGAAAAAAAGTGAAAGGTTTCCACCACAGAAAGAATACCATGGCAAACAGAGAAGTGAGGATTTCACCAAGACTTGTTTCTTGCATGTTGCAAATGCATAATGTACATCTGCAGTCATTAAGGCATCCTGTTCATCTGAAAAACATAATCTCCCAGCACATCATTTTACATGAGAGATCATCGAAAAACCTCCCCATTTTTTGACTTAATCTATAGCTCACTTGGAATGGTTACATCAAAGAGAAAAACATTCTTTCCCTAGGTAACAGTCCAGTAGGTTTTCCCGCCTCAATTCCTTTCTCTCTGCTATCTCTGGCCCCAGTGTGTGATTTTTTAAGCATTGCAAAATGTCAATACACAAACAAAGGAGACCAGAAGCAAACCCCTGCTATCACAGAATCTTGTTGTATAAACTGAGAAACACTGACATGTAATGAAACCTTATTCCCTTTTTTCCCTCCTCTTTGTAAATGATTTGCTTCCCCCTCCTCCTTCATGTATAAATAAACAGAAAAGTGTCTGTATATTTGGTGTTTTTTATCCTTTGGTCTTCATAATCAAGGGCTATTACAGCAATAGATCTTATCTGTGGAATGGCAGTCCCTCTGCACCTTCAGTTCAGATTTTTGTTTATGCTTGGCTGCCATTGTGGCTGTTCCTGATAGTTTTAGGTCAGCCATGACAGACTATGGGTGACACTAAATAAACAAGCTGGGAGTCTGGGACCAGCCAGGAAGGAGTGGTACTAGGGCTCACAGTTTGATTTTCCTTGATTAATCGCCCCTTTTATTTAGAATAACTTATTGTGTATAGTACCTGCTTGTCTGGCTGAGCAAATTACACCATCAATAGGCAAGAACTTAGAAATCCTCATAAACAAAGAGAAACAAGGAAGACAAGTACAGCTTACTCAACTGCAAAGTGAAGCTGCTGGCTTTAGGAGCATGATCAGGGCTGCTTATTTATTTTCTTAAATAGTGTATAGCTCTTTCTTCTGCTGCTTGTTATCCTGCTCTGACCTAAGTAACCTTGTCAAGCCACCTCCCAGGCTACCCAGATAGTCAAACCAGCAGACTAATCATTCTGAATGATAAGAAAGGGCATGATTCCTAGTGCTCAGTGTCTCAGGATCCATCTTGGCTCCCCAGAAGGACTCCTCGTGTGTGTGTGCGCACGCGCACGCACACGCATTCTACAGCTATTAGGTTTAAGAAGAGGCTGCTGAATGGGGCCATGTTTTTTTATTTTCTGCCTTTCGGCTCAGTTCAGAATCATCCCCAGTTCCTACTGTGTGTTAAACACTGTAGCGTTCATTTTAAAATCATCGTTAACCATTAATTTCCTCAAATTGTACTCATAAATTAAGCAAAAACTTGTGACTTGCATAGCTGATTAAAACCATTTGGGAAGAAAATTTATTCCTCAAATTCTACACATTTTAAAAGCATGGCTGTCAGGAATATTCCTTTGGTTCAAATTCAGCAGGTTAACAAAGGGTCTTAGGAGTCGTCCACGTTGTAATAACAAAAGTAAAAATAATAATGGAATTTAGAAAAGTATGCAAATCATTAGAAAAAACTACCAAATGCTATGCACAGAAAATTCATGGACAAATATCAATAAAGAACATTACCAGTAATGAAAGAGGGATAAAATGTAACATTATTAAAATATAATTTTTCTCCTATCAAATATGCAATTTATTATTATTTTTTAATTAAGGGCAATACTCTGTGCTGGTGAGACTACGGTAAGTTGGGTTTTCTTATACTCTCTATACTCTCCTGTTTCTAGTGGAGAAATAAATTTTTATAATCTTTCTGGGAAGTTAGAATTCCTATGGCCACCACCCTATTCTAAGGCAGTCCTTCTCTAATTTGTAAAAGAATCATTTGGGGCTCTAAAAAACAAACAAACAACAACAACAACAACAACAACAACAACAACAAAACCCACCCAGGTTCTGATTGACTAAATCCAAGTGGGGACTGAGATTCTTTATTTCTAATAAGCTTCAAGGCAACGGGGATACTGAAGGTCCAGGGACCATACTTTAAATTGCAAATTGTTAGGAGGCTCCTTAGTAGTTCCCCCAAAAGAGCTGTACCTAAGGAAATAGGTGTAGAAGGCAGGTATCACAGGTGACCACACATGTGATCATCATGGTATGGGACACCAAAGAGGAGGGATGACCCAAAGATGAGGCCAGTGCTTGAAACCTAGAGGTTTCCTAAGAAGATGGTAAGTTCCATGTTGGATGTGGTATTTGGGAAGTTCCTATGGTATAATCATGTGGGCATCTGTAAAAGGCAGAGGGACATGCAAGTTTGGAGCCTCAAGAAAGTTCACAGTAGAGGCATATTAGGTTGAGCCACATGAAACCATCAATAGCCAACCACTTTTAACCTACAAAAATGGCCATATCATATGGCTCAACCTAATAAATTGGAAGATCACTTTTATGGTGGTAATAATTGAATGTGTGGAGGTATATGATATTAGCAAGGCTAAGCACAAAGACTGATCTAGGGACTGAAATTTGGGAAATGCCTACATTTAGAGAATGAACAGAGAAAGAGAACTAATAAATTAGACTGTATTTGTTTGCTAGAGCTGCATGGGCTGGGTGGCTTACAATAGGAATTTATTTTCTTACAGTTCTGGAAGGTATAAGTCTGAGATCAAGCTGTCAGTAGGGAGAAAGCTTTCTTTGGAGACCTCTCTCCTTGGCTTGTAGATGGCCATCTGCTCCATGTGTCTTCATAAGGCCTTTCCTCTCTACATGTCTATGTCCCAATTTCCTCTTCTTACAAGGATACCAGTCATATTGCATTATGGCTAATCCTAATAACCTCATTTTAAGCTATTTATATCTTTAAAGAGCCTCTCTCCAAAATATATTCACATTATGAAGTACTGGGAATTAGCACTTCAACATATGAATTTGAGGAAATAGTCCAGCCTGTAGCGGAAATTGACAAAGAATTTTCAGAAAGATAGGAAGAACCAGCACTGTACTTTCAGAATCTTAAAGAAGCAGAATTTCAGCACTGAACCCCCAAAACAAGAATACAACAGAAGGATGGTGGATGAGAGGTTGGAAGAGTCCATTGGATTTTTGACTTGTCGGTCTTTGCTGATATTTGGAAAAGCAGCTTAAGTGATAAAATTGGGGGTGGAACTCAGAACAGGAAAGGGGAGAAGTGAAGATATCATAAAAAGATTAAAGAGTCCCATTGGACCAAATAAAACAAACATAAATCCTTGGGCAATCCTTGGTCCAACCCTGCTATGACCTAGCAACTCCCTTTCTCTCCCAACTGAGGCTCCTCTTTATTTCCCCAGTAGGAGCCCAAATTTCTGTCCCTTAAACCATGTGTAGTCCTAAGTTCTGGGACAATTTCTATACTATCCTCTGAACACTCTAGTACCTTCAGGATAAAGTGTACATTGGGAATCACTGGCAAATCATCCCCCTCCAGTAGATGGAGTTTACCTAAAACCACAAGCTTCAAAGAGGAAGGAAAGGCATTCTCTTTTGTCTCAAAATTAGTCTAAAACAAATAGCAATGAGGCATCCAGGTTCATTTGCTGTTTATGTGACATCATCATCAAAGCATCATATGGCAAGGTCATAAAATTACCCACACTCTTCCAGCAGGTCTCCCTACTGTCAGATATCAAGGGAAAGGAAGTCAATTTAGCCCAAATAAAAATATTTCAGTCATTCCAGTATAAAGTTTCTTCTTAGTTTAAACATTCAGTTCATTGATAACTCACTTTTAATCAAGATCCGCTCAAGTACCCTCTCCTTTGAAGATCCAACCGCTTGCAAACTTTGCCATCTCCTCCCTTCTCTTCTCAAAATGCTATCTGGGTATATGTTGGGGGAAGGAGCTTGCCAAGTCTTGTGGCACTGGATTGAAGAAGTCCTCTGATCTGATGTCTCTGCTACCATGTTTCTCTTTCCCCCCGCAGCTACTCCCTCTGCTGGCATTCAGGTCTGAAGTCAGTAGCTGATGTGCTTGATGCATGGTCCTTTCTAACTTGAGTGGGGCCTGTTGATGAACCCTTGACTCTTGCTGTTGAATTGACATAGGCATCCGGTATTCAGGCCCTGCTTTGATTTACTTCCCCAGAGCAGATACCATGGTAGGCCCACTAGATCTCAAGTGTGCCCCAACTAAAATACAATCTCAGCAAAGGTAGAGTTTTATCAATAGAATTTTTCACTGCTGCATTCCCAGTGCTTAGAACTGTCTCTAATCCATAGTCAGCAGTCAGCACTTAATAAATACCTAGGATAAATGAATTTTCTAGGCTTGGCTCTTGCTCTGCTAAAGGAAAAATATCTTTTTTTCTTTCTTCTCGCCTAGTTCCACATTTACTTGGCAAAATCTTTATTTGATTATCTGAAATGGAATGTTAGCTCTTTTTTTTTTCACTTTGTATCACTTCTTTAATGAGTCTAAACCCTTTCTCCTTCCTCTCTTTCTACCCTCACACAAAGGGAGATGGTTCCCTCAGCCCGTGGAGAGAAGGCCATTCAAAACACAAACACACACACACACACACACACACACACACACACACTTAGTGGTCCCAAGTTGATAAAGAAGGAAGGTGCTTCCCCAAAATGTTGGTTTCATGTCTTTCATAACCAACTGAAAGGAAAGAATCATAAAAGGCAAAATGGAAAAGTTCTAGAAGGGAATGCTTCTTCTCCACCTTATTTCTTTCTCTGGGGGAGTTGAAAAAGAATAACTTTGATACCCTTGCTCTTCTTTCATTTCACCAGCAAAGATGAAGGCGTAAGAGGCAAATGGAATTACTTATCAGATTAGTAAATTTGATATGACCCTGCCCCTCTCCTTGCTCCTAGGGAGCAGTCAGCCCATTGGATGCTGGGAGTCAGCTCAGCTAGCCGATCTGAATGCACTCTAAGATATACTGTTCAAATTTTATCAGTAATAAAGGTGATCTTTCAGTACTCCATTAGCTTACTGCTGATTTATTTCTTGATTAATTCAGAATCTGGGTAAGGAAGAGAAGCATTATTTATTGTGCTGCCTCAGAAAACGCCCAAATTGGAATATTCTCCTCAACCTAGATCTATCAATAGATGCTTAGTCATTAGATAATGAAAATCCAAAGTATGCATGGTATGGATGAAATAAATGCCTAGGTTGAATTATTTAACATGTTGCAGAGTGTAGGAGATGACAGAACTCCAGTATTCTGATGCTACCCAGTCCCATCTTTTTGCTTTCATCTTGGCCAGGGCTGCTTATCTTGTCTAGATTTGTTAAAGAAACAAATTTCAGGAGCTTTCCTTATTAACCAGTTGCACTTTATTTTAAAAGATTGGATTTAAAAAATTATAATCTTTTATAATAAGATTATTAAAAAATCATTGGCTAACAGTAATGCAAAGGAAGCACTCTCAGCTGGAAAACAGAGAAGCTTACTTATTTTCTATTCTAGTCACTTTATGCTCCGTTGCCTCAGCTCTAAGGGGGGACAGGTGGACTAGATGCGCTCTAACATGCCCTTCTATACATTTTCTAGACAATTCGCCTTCATCTCAGGTAGAGTGCAAAAACAGCTGATCAGCATTCTTCGTTAAGTAAACTTTCATAAAGTCACCTCTAAATTAAAGATATTCCTAAACCCTATTTTTCTAATCTTAGTAAAATCACCTTGTGTCCCTTCACAGATATTATTTGTCTATCAGTTGAGTGGTAACTTTTTGCTTCCAAAATACATTTTAAACAGTGATGCCTTTTTTTTAAAGGGGATGTTGGCCAGAGTAGCTGACACTAGGATAGTTTAATTAGTTACGCATTTGCCTCCTATCCAGGTCCAATAAATATGCATTCATCAGCACAGCTGCATCTCAGCATGCACATTTAAATTAAAGAGGCTTCCTCAGAGGCTGGGGCAATCCTGGCATCTCCTCACTTTGCCAGAAGCCACATCAAATCCTGAATCAGTTCTCTCCTTAGAATTTCTTCATAGGTGTCTTCTTGTAACAATCACAAACATGCTGCCAGATTAGATTTTCATATTGTTGCCTAATAGCCTAGGAGTTATTTTTAAATGAAATAATAGTACTCGATCTTTAGTGAAATGAAACATATCTTTTTCCTTTTTTCTCAAATGGATGTACATCAATGACATTTGATATAAGAGGCTCAAGACTATTGTCCCATGTTTTCCTTTTGTTTTCACTATTGCTTTTCTAAAATAAAGCATCATTAATTGAAAGTGAAATTAAACTTCACAGATTTGTTTTTGTACATTAGGATCCAAATGTAAGTTATCCCAGCTAATAGACATCAGATTAATGGATGTTCAAAATAAAATGCTATTTCTTGAATGCGAACATTTTATGTAAATATTCTTTTCTTCCCAATCAGAAATCCCTAGCTAATAGGAAAAAAGGGCATTGTTATGTAGGTTCTGACCAGTGCTGTGTCAGTCTCTGAACATTCATCTACAGCTTGCATCTGACATAAGCAATGATGGATGAGCCAACTTGCTGTTTGCTCTCCCATGCAGAGAAAGTGGGTTTCCTTCTTTTCCAGAGAGCCAATGGAAAAAGGATGAGAAGGAGATGGATGGGCATTTAAGAGGCACCAGCAGGGGCCCTGTAGGTGTGGCAGGCATCAGTGGTACCTGTCACCACATGGCACCAGGCCAGGAGGCTTCAGGACCTGCACCAGGTCCCCCCAGACTGGTCCTCAGACTGGACCCAGAGAAGAAGAGACCTCACTTAACCACGTGTAAGGGCCCTCCCTGAGAGCTGCCAACAATGAGACTTTACAGACTGGCACGAAGGAGCAATTGCCATTATCCCCACACGAAGAGAACTTTACACATCTCAAAGACAGCCATAGGATGGATGAAACAGAGGGGAATGGTGGGGCGGGATGGGGGAAGGAGGTGATGAAGACAGGGGAAGTGAAGGAGAGAGAGGCTGAAGGAGATCTCAGATTTTCCTCCTACTGTTCACTTTAAATAACAAGAAGGTTAATGCTTTCTGCAGTCCTAAAATATACCTATGCCTGCCAGGTTCCTGAAGGTTAATTGCTACTGCTGGGGGAGCTGCCCTAATTTGTTATGCCTTCTAATGACCTTCCTGTAGGCAAATGCCAGAAAAGGCCTGCCAGCAGGTGTGCTCTGCACTCAGGGCAATGACCCCTCCCAGGGAAATGGGCAACACGAGGTCGAGTCCTGGAGAAGCTTATCAGTGATTGGCAGTGATTGATATCCAGGGGCAACTGTTGCTAGACAATTTCACATTTTCATCTGTCTTTTAGGTGTTTTCAGTGGAGTTTTTCAATTATCCATCAACTGTTCTTTTGCTGTCACCTTCAAGTTCCTGTACTATCCACAGCATGCTCTTATAATACAATCCATGCCTATGAGAAGTTGACAAGAGAAGTGAATGGCATGACACAAACCAAGTCCACGGGCTCGCTCTTTCCCCTTCCCCTGGGAACAACGAATATTTCAAATCCAACAACTGAGACACACAGACACTTGTCTGAGACAGGAAGTTCCAAGGAAGGACCATAACTTTTTGCAACAAACTAGCTCCTAGTGACTCAGTGATTAAACTGCTACATCAGGCCAATTTCCTAACCTGAAAAGTGGATGTTAAAAATGCATGCATTGCTATTCTTTTGACACAAACGTAGAAACTGTTACCAACCCGAAGGGTTAGTTCAGCCACTCATTTTTACTCGCAACATCAGAGGGATTCTTTGCTTTCTTTTAAAGCAGGTCACACTGACATGGTCCTCTCCCATCCTCTTTATCAACTGGCAAGGAGACACACACTCACACACACCTGCTTCCCTACCTCATGCTATTTGTAGGAGTATGTAGAGAAGTAGGCAGCCACCTGTGTGTTGTGTAAAAAGGCAGGAGACAAAGCCTCCTTCCAGTAGTCATAATATGCTAGAGGTGTTGCCCTATTATGATAGCTTCACTTCCTTGGTTCTGGAAGGAATTTCTATCATCTTGGGGTCCTCTTTTATATGGTAATAAAGCTGGTAGGGGCCATATGCCTTATTTGTTCACTATGTTAAGTGTGGTGTGGAAAAGAAAAGACATGGCAGTGGGTTTGGTGTAAAAAGATAGAATGGTTAAGTCCCAGGTCTATCACTGTGAATTTTGTTCGGGCACTTTGCTTCCTTAAGCTCCAATTTAGTCATCTGCATAAAATGGAATTACTACTCTCTGTCCCACATATGTCCCTGGGGGATTGTGAAGATCAAAGGAAATAATTTATATAGAAATGCCATGTAAACTGTAAAGGCCCTATCAATTCAATATTTTATCATTGTTGATTAATGTCTTAGTTGAGATCAAGTAACAGCTCAGTTAAACAAAATGTAAAATCTATTAAAAAGTGCCTGGACTGAGGTTGATAGTTCTAAACTGATGAATGCTGAGCATGCTGAGGAAAAGAGAAGTATAGATAAAGAGCAAGGCATCTAGAGTAATCATTAGTACTATTTGCCAAATATTTATGCCTTTTCCAGCCACATGGAGGCTTTTATTTCCCTGCCCAACTAAAGATAGTATAGTTGTTTTTTGCTTTGCAATGAAATATGAGCAAAAGAAAGAAATATATTCATTAACAGGATGCCTCCACCTACTTGGTCCTTGAGAAGCTATGATAATGCAGAAAACCCCAGTAACCTATGTTAGACATGGAGTACGAACAAGAAATAAACTTTTGTTGTATTAAGCCACTGAGATTTCAAGATCATTCTCTAGCCGATTCTGCTGGTATGGGTCAAACATAAATTTTGTGCAGGAACCATCTCCCTAGATTTGACCCTCTCTCTGCTATACTTTAAGCTCCTGCTCTTTGAGGGAAAGAGAATCCGATAATGGTTTTCCAATGGACAATTTACATTTGTTAATAGTGCTTCAGGATTGGTCTAACCAGTAAGTTGTCTTTGGTTTACTTTATTGAAAAACACAGGAATGGATACACTGTGGCTCAATTCTTATTTGTCCAACATTTGACAGCTTATCCTTACATAAAAGCTGAGAGATCTTCTGTGTAAAGGAAGAGCCACCTTTGGGATCTGGCAGATAGCAAATGAATGCTAAGCAAATTCTGAAGGATGTTAATATGGATCATTAAATGGAGTTCATTGCCATGAAAAAGTAAGGTTTGAAGAAATATTATAAAGGATAAAAAGGGTACAGTTTAGCAACAAAAAGGAAAATAAATTCGGAAGACCAGAGAGCAATTTTATAACCCCCCCAAAGCCTGTCCTACTCTTGGCCAGAGGTGGAAAAACTTACTGGACTGGAGGATATTTGAGGAAAATTTCATTATGTCTCAACTGGAAGTTTCTGGTTTGTAATCAACAAAAACGAACTCTAATATAATCAACAAAACCTAAATCTAATTTAACAGAAAAGCAAAATTGACTCAAAAGATGCTGAGTAGCTCACACATTGTGAAGAAGGCTGAAGAAAGACTCAGCAAGGATTAAAGCTGATTGGGGGTCCAGGGAGCAGGGGTAAATGGACAGTCTTGGAAATGAATGAGTTCCTGCCATTTTGAGGTTTTTTTGTCACTCTGCTCATGTCAAATGTGGGTTAAAGGTTTGGATCACGGACTTTTGCCTAGGCCAGAGTGGGGCAGGACACCTGGGTTGATGATGGTCCCAGTAGACTCTATGCAATAGAGCAAAATTGAAATGATGTTATCAGGAAAAACAAATGTTGAGTGGAAAAAAAAAAAATTCCACCAAAACCAGCAATAGAAATGTAGTTTTGGAGTAGTAAGACTGAGTTTAGATTTGACTTAAGAAATAGCTAGAAATGGAAGAAGGGTAGATTGCACATGGAAATGGCATTCCCTAAATAATACTTAGAGAAAAGATCCTTATTTTTGTGTACACACACACACACACACACACACACACACACAAAGAGAAGATGAAAGCAATAGTCAGGTAACAGATCACTGGAATAGTATGAATTCATGTGAGGTAGACATTTCCTGTGAGGTGCCGACTTTTCAAAAGAAGAGGAATAAATCTGAACCCTCTGAAAAATTGTCACAGGTAGCAATGGACTTGATTTGGGGGATTGAAACAGAGAGGAATTAAAGACAACTCATGCTGTAGCAAGATAATCAAATCACGTAGAAAAATTTCATACCGAGGAGATAGTGGTAATTAAAAATGATTCTCATTTAACAACTCTGAATGCAGCACACGAATTTCAAGATTTCTGCAAGTGATTAATCTTTTCTCTTCATGATAAATTGAATTGAATTTCTATGTTTGGACTCAGTGAATGCTGATGGGTCCAAAATCTCCTTTTAAATCCATTTTTAAAAAATTCTTTTCCTCTCTTCCTTCGATTCATCACCCTAAGAAATGTTGTTCAGATTGTGGTGAGTTCTAAATGGATTGATTGCTTGTTTTAAATAGCTCTCTCATTTCCTCTGGGGGAAGGAACTGTACTTTTAAGAAGGCCTGCTCTGAGGCATAATGCGAGATCACGATTCAGGGCCCCTCTCATATTTTCAAGCAAGAATATGAAATGAGACACCTACAGTACCTGAGGAGAGTTAGAATTTTCCTCAGAAGACAAAAGATTTCGTTCTTTTATCTGCATTGTGCATGCAAATGTAGGGTACGCGCGTGCACATACACAAGCTTTCAAAGAGAGAGAAAGGGCAATAATGTTGAGCAGCGTGAGAAATGAAGCACAAGAGCAACAGAATATATCCTTATAGGGAGAGAGACGGTGACAAGGAGGAGGGGAGACCTTAGGCTGACAGTCAGTGAAGTGGGAGGATGGAAGTTTTCAAAAGTTAATAACTTAATGAACTTTAAACTTCCAAAAATGGTGGGGTGGGGGGGAGAAGATATATGTTCCTATTTAAGAACTCTATACTTGGAGTTAAGAATGTTATTTTACTTAAGCATTATAACTCCTACAGAGAAAAGAGTTTGGAATCTAAGTATTAAGTCTGAAATATACCTTCCTCTAGGAATAATGAGTGCCAAGTTCAGCTGACTTTGCATATCTCCCCATAGCCATACAGGGGGACTAATTGATGAATGGACTGTGAGGAGAGATCTTTATTGGGGTCTTTCAGAAGAAGATCTTCAGAACCAAAGTATTTTGTAGTTTGAATGGACTAAAACGAGTCCCTGGGGCTTAAGACTCTAAAAGAAATCCTAACTCTTAGGGCAGGTTTGGAAGGCTTTTTATTTACAATGTTCACATATAAAAAATGGTGACCAGCTGTTCTCCTGGTCTGGTCCTTGCCAAGGCCAGAACAAGAAGGAAGAATCTAAATCACGAAAAGAGGGTTGTTTAAACATAAGAAAAGACTTCCTGCTTTGATGCAGTGGGGAAAAAATTATACTACAGTCCAAAGAATACAGATTCAGGCAGAAGTTTGTCACTATCAGATTGAAGAGGAAAAGTTATGTGAAGTGTGTGAGCCCCAGTTTCCTCTTCCTTAGAAAAGTGGTGAACTAGATTCTCACTCATGTCACTTCTACAGTTAGTGGCAGGGCTGTGTCTAGAATCCATGCTTCTGGATGCCATCTACTTCTTTAATCCATCATCCATCTCCAACCTATGCAATAAAAGGCTTAATATAGGCTGGGGAGAAGAGAGGTGAGAATCTCTTTGGAAAGAGTTGATTAGAGCTGTGCATTTGAAAGAACAAGGTGCTTCCTTACTACGAAGCCAAGTTGAGGAGAGATGGCTTTCACCTGGAAAAGTTAAATGATGAGTGGCTACCTCTATGAACAGAGAATAAGGACTACACTGGATGCAAGCTACATTTTAATGAACAGCAGGTACGGGTGTTTATTTGTCATAGGTGGCAGACAGTAGCAGGGCTTGAGTGCTTGAAAGAATCCCACCCAATAGATCTAACAGAATGGAAACCACTGTGAATGATCATTCAGAGGTGCAGCAACTGTATGGAGGGATGGTCAAGCTGAAAGCCCCTGCCAAGAATCTCAAAGAACCCACAAGCTGTTTCATGAAACAAAGAGCCAGTTTCTTATCATGGGCCATGCATAGGACCCCAATATATAATACAGAAGACTAGTCAGAGCAGAATTTGATCTTTGGGGGTGCCTGGGTGGCTCAGTTAGTTAAGCTTCTGACTCTTGATCTCAGCACAGATCTTGATCTCAAGGTCATGAGTTCAAGCCCCACACTGGGCTCCATGCTAGGTGTGGAGTCTACTTAAAAAAAAAGAACTTGATCATTCCTCCTAATCATCCTTCTTTCTTGAACCTAACTTTGGAGAAGCCAGATATAGCATATAAAAGTTGAAAGTAGGTAAAGTAAAGAAAGGAGAAGAAATAAGAAAGAAAAGATAGAAAGGGAGGAGGAGAAGGAGAGATAGAGGGAAAGAGAAAAGCAAAGAAAACAAAAGAAAAGAAACTGGTCTTGATCCCTTTCCCCACTACAGATTTCTAAATACGGGTCAAGCTCGATCTACAGTGGGAAAAGGAGAAATAGGAGATTGGATGAGAGATTAAAATTTTTATATTAGACTTAAAGTGACCTCATTTTTTTAATAGTGGGCTAGATTATTGTTCAGCAATGATTCATTCTCTCTACCTCCTGGAGGAGTATGCTTCCCTGCTTATTTAAGCATGTGGGTCGGAAGTGACTGTGTGGACATTTCAAACCTACACATTTAGTTAGCATGAATGTCTTCTGTTACCACTCTGGAAACTCCTGACTTCACTTGAAAAGAACACGCCCCAGAAAGTCTCTGCTCCTTCTAGCTGGGGGTCCCAAAATTAGACAAATGAAGTAGAGCCACAATGGGCAATCTGCACATCTGCACCCTGAAGCAGAGCCACTCAGCTAAACCACTTGCCTGTGAGCATGAGAATCAATGCTTATGGCCACAAGTTTGGGGGTGATTGTTATGCATAATTATCGTGGCAATAGCTGACTAAGCTCAATAGGAACACATTCAAGAAGAGTAAAAGTTAAAGAGAACAAAAAGAAATTCAATGGAAAGTTTCCCTCCCTCTATAGTTACCCTAGCCAACAATTTCCCTTCCCATGGGCACATAATTTTATTAGGTCCTGTGATATTCCAAAGGGTATTTAACCATACAAAATTAAATACAAACATGTATGTTTTTCTTTCTTTATCACATATTGGTAGGTTGTTATATTTACTTTCTTGCTTTTTTCCCACCTAACATTTTGCTTCAGTACATAAAGAACATCTTCATTCTTTTTTGGTACCACATAGTATGCATTATATTAACATATGGATCATAGTTCTAATACAGTACCTGAGAAATGATCAAGAAAAGTTACAGGACCTGCTCAATACATGGTCCAGGGGTAGTCATGGGTGGGATTGAAAGGCTATAGGAGGAAAGAATAAAATGGTTTACTGCCTTGAACTCCACTGAGTCCAGCACATTCAGTAAGCCAGTTGTTGTTAGGATTAAATGAGTTAATACACATAAATCACTTAGAAAAGTGTCTGGCATAAGTATTCAGTACATGTATAGTTGACCCTTGAACAACAAGGCTTAGAACTATGTGGGTCCACTTATACACAGATTCTTTTTGATAAATACAATACAGTACTGTAAATGTATTTTCCTTAAAATTTCCTTAACACTTTATTTTCTCTAGCTTAGTTTATTGTAAAAATACTATATATAATACATATGACATACAAAATATATGTTAATCAACGGTTTATAGTATTGGTGAGTCTTTTAGTCAACATCAGGCTATTAGTAGTTAAGTTTTTGGGAAATGAAAAGTTGTAAGCAGATTTTTGACTACATGTGGGTCAGTGCCTCTAAACCCCACAGGCATCAAGGGCCGACTGTAATTGTCCCCTCCTTTTCTTCCCCCTAGCTTTGGCTGCACTCACCTCACAGGATCAGAGGTTCTCCCTGCACCCCTCGGAGGACTCCGATGCAGTGTTTTCATTCCTTCCCCTCACTATCTACCTTTCACATGTCTCTGTCCTCATGGGGCTGGAATCACATAGATTTGGAAGTCAGACAGACAGGTTTAACTCTAGCTATGTATTCATTCTTGTGTGATCTTGGACCATGCCAAACATTCATTTTTCTATTCTGTAAAATGGGGCAAATTATACAAATCTCATAAGACTTTTGTATAGTTTAAAGGGACAATGTAAATAACATGTCTGGCACATAGGAGCCCTGAATAGTTGTTAACTCCCTTGACTCCAATTTGCTCTCCTCCTTTTTTTTGATAGTCTTCTTCATTTCCATGATTTCACCTATCTCTATGTAAGTGATCCCCAAATCTCTATAGATCACCTAATTTCTATATTACAGATGAGCAAATAAAGTTTCACTCTTTCCCAAGTGTCCAGGACCTATCAGACAAACAAAGAGATGTCATTGTCATCTCCATTGCAATAGATCCAAACTAATCTTTCCTTGCCCACTGATTCCAAATTATCCTCCCCACTTGACTCTCTTGCCTGTGAATGACCTTAGTCACTCATTCTTAAATCTCATTGTCATCATCAATTCTTTCTTTTCCCATTCCTTGTACCACCGTTCATTTGCTGGTCCATATGTTCATGATGATTATGTAATCAAAGGTCTACAAAGCCAGAAGGAATTTTGGTGCCCTCATTGGAAATCATCCGTATTCCACAGATGAGGAAAACTGAGGCCTGCAGAAATAAGGGGAGGTCTACTTAGAGGAGAGGTAGATTAAGATCTGAGTCCTTGGAGATGCAGGACAGTGTTCTTTCCATAACACTCTACTAATAGACTACTTTCTTGACATTTCTCCTGTTCCCACCATGGATTAGGCCACCATATGTCTGCCCCATTATTACACCATATGTCTGCCCCAATTTATCTATATACACGTTCCTGAATACAGTCTGCCATGATACTGGATTTTGGCATCTGTTCTGGTTCCCACAGTAGACCTAGGGTACTGTTTTTCATACTTAGTTGTTTTGTAATCACCTTCACAACTTTGGTCATATTCATCTTCACATACACTTAATACTTACCTAAGAGTTTCTTAACTCCACCTTATGTGAACTCACTTTTTCCCCTTAGCTCCATCCTAAGAAATAATAATCTGAAATAATGAGTTTGGTACAATAGTGTATGTATTATTTTAAATGTATGTTGAAATATATATTACTATTAAAATTAAGATTCTTTCCTGTATATCACCTAATACCATGTCAAATACCATATTTCAGAAAATGCTAACCCAGCAAATGAGTGAAAATTCAAGGAAAATTCAATTGATTTAAAGAAGAATGTACAATTAGAATGTTCTGAAAATAAGGTAGTAAGTTTCCTATCACTAGAGACATGCAGGCCAAGATTGACCAATCATTTTAAAGGGATCACAAGCATTAAAAATGTAGAATAGATTATTTTCAAGGTTTTTTCCAACTCTGAGATTCATTTTAAGGCCTAACCTAGTACTTTTTAATTAGTTACTATTGAATGAATCTTTTGTAGAATAAATTTTAACTCACGCTTCCACCACGAGAAAGCTGTAGTTGTTCTCTATTGCCTTCCAAATGAAATACTTTGTGAAATTAGAGGATTACTCCTTCCTTTTAACTTGGTTAAGTTTCTAATGAAGTTTCTACTTGTTTATTCAATCAAACAATTTCTTTCCACTTACACTCCTCCAGACTTTCATTTTAGCTCTCTCCAAAAAAAGGAGACACTTCAACCCCAAGTCTAAGGTCACTTCCTAAGTAGAAACTCCACTGAAATCAACAGAAGCCATGGGCATCTTAATTCCTTTGGAGTAAGGAACATTTTCCCTCACCCTCGATCATAGAACTAAACCTGGGTTACTCTCATTTCTAAATTTCTATTTTGTTTTTACATCCCATTTCTTAAAAAAAAAAAAAAATAACAACTGCAACACTCCTCAAAAAGGTGAGCATTAATCTCTCTCTCTCTGAAGAAAAGAAAGAGAATTTATAGCTTTTAGTGGTTGTGAAAACCAGGAAATAATAGAGAAATCATGCATTCTGCAGGAATTCTCCTGAGTGTATTAAATTAAACTGACAGCATTGATATCGCTATTCATGTTGAAATAATTAGCAATTCTAAGGCTATTAATGGTGTATTGTATCACTGTTTTAGAACGGGTAGGATGAATGCAAAAACCTTTTGGTGACTTTTGCTCCTACTAAAATTTAATTAGCCTTAGTTACTGACCTCATGTTTTATGTAACAGTACACTCCAAAATGATCTCATAAAGAATTGAAGTTTTAGAAGAAAGTCATTCTTGCTTTAAAAACTAGCATCACATAAAAGTTCTCTGAGTGTTTTTTAACTACTTTTGCAAAGTATTCTTATAATTGCTAACATTACCGATGGGACTGACTGACTTTGAATTTAATTGAAGTAAAAATGCATCTCTTTGACAAGGTCACTCTTTAAAGTGGAACTGTACTACTTTGCATTACAGTTCTGATTTTTTTCTTTCTAAATTAACTATGATCTATAAAATTATCGATAAAGAATAATACCTTGGCCATCAAATATTAATAATGATTACAAGAGAGGGAAACTACCTTTAATGCACATAAAATTTATGGGTGGTAATGATCTCTACTAATCTGGAAGACTGAGTCTGTGCAGCTGGGGGTGGGCAATGCAGTGGGGTTCAATGGAAGGCTCTGAGCCAGAACAGCTATGCTTCTTAAGAGATTGGAGACTATGAAGTCTAAAGTAGCTGAAATCAAGCAAAGACTTAAAAACAAAACCAAACAGGAAGTACTATACATGGTACAGTGTTGTTGTTGTTGTTTGGGGGTAGATGGGAAGGAGTTAATCCACCAATATTTCCATGTTATTTAGTGGGAGTTTTATGAATGCTCTGTGATTCCACGTTGTTCTGAAAGCACATTATGGAAATGATGATTTTGTATTAATAGATTATCTTTCTTTGATAATTGCAGACATTTTGGACTTTCTACCCCTTCAGAAAGTTGTTACTAAATGTATCTTCTCAGTTTTGAGAAAAAAGAAGATGTTCTAATCTTCCTTCTAGTGGGTCAGTTGACCTAGAAGCTTACACTAAACTTCCTTCTGAGCTAAAGCCAGAATCATGCTGGTTAAATGAAGCACAAGAGCTCAATATGCTCCAAGTCCAATGTCTGAGCGACCTGTGACTTTTTTCCATGCAACCTTCAACATTTTAAGACCTCTTATTAAAAAAAAAAAAGCCATCTTATTTCAATATTACAATTTTATTATGCTAGAAGCTACAGGACATATAGTAGTTGTGGAACTCTCTTGGTTAATAGTATTTGCAAATATCACTTGAGGCAGGGTTATTACTCCAAAATGAGTCACAAACTGTGAGCATGGCAGTGATGGCTTTATGGAATGAGAGAAGCAGCATGAAAGAGCATGAACCCTAGAGGTCAAAGGAAACAAAACAAGACAAAACACTGGGTTCAAGGTTCAACTACTTGCAAGATAAAAATATGGATAAATCACTAAATTCCTGTGAGCTTCAGTTTCTTCAGCCATAAAACGGAGTCAATACAGATTGACTTCCAGTTCCCTCTGAGAATCAAATGAGATAATATATATTAAAGATATTTGAATTTCCAAGGAGCTATATCTATATAAGTTGCAGTTATTAATAAAGGTAATTCAATTTTTGCCATGTCAGACCCGTTCCTCATTTGGAGCTCCCTGCACAGGACACATGGACTACAAAAACACACTCCTCTTCTAATTTTATCTCATCTCCACACAGAAGAGAGGACTGTACTCATTCTATATGTGGTCAAGTAATTCACAATGATCCATGTCATTATAATCAGTCAACAAACTTACTGACTGTCTGCTCTGTACAAAGGAATATGTTAGGTCCTGTGGAATTAAAAAAAAAAAAAGTAATGAAAAAGGAGTGTGTGATTTAATTAAAAAGACCGAGCAGACATGTGAAAGAGCTGAAGAACGTTTGCGAAAAAACATATGAAGTCAAATGAAGCTATCTAGGTGTTGGCAGACGACTGAACTGTGTCAATAAAGAAGGCTGCGTTAAAGAGGTCTTTTATAAAGGTTCTGGGCCTGGAATGCAGAGCGCAAGGGGAAGTGGTATTTTCAAGGAGAAAGAATAGTGTGGCACAGTGAGGACCTATTCCATGGCCTCCTGCAGGTGCTTATTCAACCTAGTAATCATATATTCTCCCCTTACTTCTCCTCCCGACATTTGTCTATGAAATAACTGTAGCTTGAGTGCTGTAGAACCAGATATCTGCCTTCTAGAAGCCCAAGTCCTAAAATTAAATTGAAGCAAAAAATGGACTCTATTAGGAAGATTTTAGAATATTGCACATACACCCATCCAAAAAAAAGAGGGCTTTGTGGGAAAGATGAATTTTTCATAGACAGAGCTTGAAAGGACACGCATAGGCATTCCTACCTTTTGTCTTCTTTTCTGAGGTAGAGTAGGGTTGGGTTTTCGATTTTCTTTTTACTTATAGATATGATACAGTACTAGAGGCTGAGAACTTGAGTTTTATATATAATGAGACTTGGTAACTTTGGGCAAATCACTTGCCCTCTTGAGTCTCAGTTTTTCCGTTTCAAAATAAGAATTCTATGTGTTTCTACTGGGTATTTGCCCCAAAGATACAAACATAGTGATCCGAAGGGGAACGTGCACCCCAATGTTTATAGCAGCAATGTCCACAATAGCCAAACTATGCAAAGAGCCTAGATGTCCATCAACAGGTGAATGGATAAAGAAGATGTGGTATAGGGGCGCCTGGGTGGCTCAGTCATTAAACGTCTGCCTTCGGCTTAGGTCATCCCAGGGTCCTGGGATCGAGCCTCACATCGGGCTCCCTGTTCTGTGGGGAGTCTGCTTCTCCCTCTCCCACTCCCCCTGCTTGTGTTCCCTCTCTCGCTGTCTTTCTCTCTGTCAAAAAATAAATAAAAGCTTTAAATAATAATAATAATAAAATAAAATAAAAAAAGAAGATGTGGTATATATATACAATGGAATATTATCCAGCCATCAAAAAAATGAAATCTTGCCATTTGCAATGATGTGGATGGAACTAGAGGGTATTATGCTAAGAGAAATAAGTCAATCAGAGAAAGACAATTATCATATGATCTCACTGATATGTGGAATTTGAGAAACAAGACAGAGGATCATAGGGGAAGGGAGGGAAAAATGAAATGGGATGAAACCAGAGAGGGAGACAAACCATAAAAGACTCTTAATCTCAGGGAACAAACTGAGGGTTGCTGGAGTGGAGGGGGTGGGTG
Source organism: Phoca vitulina (assembly GCF_004348235.1). NCBI lineage: Eukaryota > Metazoa > Chordata > Mammalia > Carnivora > Phocidae > Phoca > Phoca vitulina. The sequence goes on along the minus strand of NW_022589723.1, from coordinate 4,773,955 downwards.
GGAGGGATGGGGGGCTAGGTGAAGGACATTGGGGAGGGTATGTGCTATGGTGAGAGCTGTGAATAGTGTAAGACTGATGAATCACAGACCTGTACCCTTGAAACAAATAATACATTATATGTTAATTAAAAAAAAAAAAGAATTCTGTGTGTGTTCTCCAGAATTTTTAGAACAGAGTATACCGAATTCCTTAGGAGGGAAAAAACACTATAAAGATTAAATATTGGCTTCTGTTAATATTCTTAAAAACAAAATCCAAAATACCTGTAAGAAAACTTATCAGCCTTCTTCAGCCCAACATTTTTATAACAGTTACTCTTATATCAACTGGAACTGAGCCATGAGAAATCTACAATGGATTAGAAAAGCTTAAGATAAAACTTAGCCCTTGTTGAACATAAATCTGTGACCCTGAGACATGCAAAGAGGTACCCAACCAAAGAGGAAAAAATTATTCTACCTTACCCTGGATGACTGCTCTTCTGCTTTTATTGAAAATTTTCTAAAACCTCTACTAATTACTCCTAAATGTGTACATAAATTAGCCACTCAACCAGAATATTTTAAATTACCATCCAATTATATTTCTGGACTTTAGCCTCTTACACTGCTCAAGGACAACAAAAAATTCCATTAAAGAAAAATGAACTTATCTGAGATCTTTCCCACTGAATGATCAGGAAAGGTGTCTTCTTTAATAAAAGTATGATGGGAAACAACATAAATCAAGAAAATACAGGAGAGGGTATCTGATGTAGGGTCCTACTGTTACAAAAGTAACAAGTGAGTTAAAAAAAAAAAAAAAAGAAAGGAAGCCTCAGTATCTTCAACAATTCTACATGGGTGTTCAAAAACAAGAACTTACCTGTCATTAGTGCAAGAGAATGCAAAAGATGCTATGTTTTATTTTCTCACATAATTTTAGATGAAGACTTGAAAATGGATTCTTTGAGTTGACAGCAGCAGTAGTCAAAATCCCATTCTAACCCCATCCCCAGACGAGGTCAGGAAAAGCTCTTGAAAGTGGCTTATTTTACATCATAGCCCCAGGTTAAGCCAAAATAATCCAGGAGGAGGAAAACAACAATCATAACAACAAAAAAATTCCCACAGTGAGCTACACACCCCAGATGCCCAGACTTTCCATGGGATCTTAATGAGGGTCAGAGGTCAGTGCTAAGGAGCCTGGTGAAACAGTGAGAACCAAGATCCTGTTTCCATTTTAATGCCCTTATGTTTATCTTTTGCGTTCTGCAGGGGAAAGGCCGAGACAATTCTACTTCCAGGGAGGCCAGAAAAAAATGCACTGGATGTAGTAGTTTGACAGAAAAATAGGGGTGTTCCATAGGGCCAAAGGTAGCCTCAGTTCAGAAAAATACAGAACTGCCAAAAAATATACTGTTAGCTGAAAGTTCTTATTCAACCCTGGCCTAAAATTAAAGTACATTATTAAAATAAAGGCCATTGTTTTCAATCTGCCCCTTCACCTCTCCACCCACACACCTCCAGAGAAGGCTGCTCGTGTTTAAATTTAGCAAAAATGTTAGTTATATAATAGTCATGAGGCAGCTCAATCTCCCAGTTTCCCAATTTGTCACGCCTGACCTTCCTATCGCACTCTGATAAACCTCATTCTATCACAGCTGCTTATTTTGTTTATCTTACAGACCCAGATTATAGTTTATCATTAATTTAAAGTTACTTGTTTGCTTGGCCATTTCAGTCAAAACTGGTTTCTCTCTCTACAGCACAATTTTCCCCTGTGGGTAAAATGCTAGACCCCCTCCCACCAACCCTTAAACTGCCATTCCTTTCTCAGCTTCTGAACCTTTGATAACCTTTGAAAGTAGATCCAAATCAACATCTCATGTAGTTCCTGAGCTTATCACATTGGGATAACTTTAGCTTCTGGTTTCCAGGCCAGGACTTGCTGGAAATCCTGAAACAACATGAGTACGTTCATCCTAGAGGGAAGTCCAATGGGGATCGGAAATGCCACAGTCTATTCTGACCCTAGCAAATGTCTAGCTGGTCCTGGCTGAGATTCAGGAGGAGCAAGCTTCTCAGACCATCCTGTGGTTAAACAGGTAAGAGAAATTACCATGACAGCCTTACCCACGAGAACAGGGCCTGTGGTTCTTCAGCCTAGGTCTAGTATTGAAAATGAAATAAGCCACAGGCCCTGGTGGTTAGCAGGTACAAACAAAGTTTACTGAGTGCCTACCCTGTGCCAGGCTCTGGGATATGCACTTTACTTGGCTTATCTCCTTGAATCCACCCAATAATCTTCTGAGGATAGTTACTATTATTCTTCCCATTTATAGATGGGAAAATGGAGGCTCAGAGAAGTTAATCTTAAAGTTAAAAAAGCTAGAAAAGGCTAGAGCCAGTTTTAAACTCAGTCTGGATCAGAGCCAGCAGCCTGTCGTCTTCATGGCACCTTCTGTCAGCAATGTGTGCCAGGAATCACCTGGTGAATGCTAACACCTGCTTCCTTCACCACCTCTACCGCTTCCTAACAAGATTCCATTCCCTGAGTCAGGCTGGGTTATAAACATACACACATAAAAAATAATAATAAAAATAAAACAAGAGGCCTATCCAGGTGATTCTGATACAAATCAGAGTTGGAACCACAGACTACTACAGATAATAATGTAGATCAATAGATTTTGTCAACCGTAAAGCAGTTTGTGAATGCTTTTATAATCAATATGCTATGCTCCTTGTGGGCAGAGACATCATCTTATAGATCTTTGCATTATTTTTTCTACTCACTTGTTGAACAAATAGACACTAAGTGCCTACTACATTCTAGGAAGAGCAAGGGCCTTCCATAAACATCAGAGAAGGTCTCTGGGCTCATAGAGTTTAAAGACCAGCTCTGTGATACCCTATGACGAAGCAGGGTCACAGTGGCCATTCAAGAAGCAACTATTGAATTGTTAAAGTATTTCTATGTATTGCTTTGCTTTAATCTTTTAATTGTAGTTTGGGGCAGATATGATCTCTAAGAATCACCCTTTTGGTTAACTACTGCACAAAAAGACTACACATTCTGTGTCAGCACTCTTCCAGGACCATCACCCCCCACCTCCTTTCTTTTCAACATTAAAGCCCCTATTTCTATGTGGTTTGAAACAAAATATGATGCTCCACTGATAGAAAGATACTTCTCCAGTGGGGACGATACTTTCAGTTTTCTTTTTTAGAACTGAGTCTATGTTCTCAACTCATCCTTTTTCGGGCACCACTGAAATCCATTGAAAAGTGGTAGTTCAGAATGACTATATCCCTAAGTTCTCAAATTCCAGTTTGGTTTGCATCAAGTTTCTCCTTGGCCATAAATCAAAAGTTTCTGTTATCAAAACCAAAAAAGCAAACAAGATTTGGTGTTTGAAATCCTAAAGACATGGTTTGCGCACTTAAATTTTGTTGTTGTTGTTACAAATTTTCATGAAATTCATCTGGTCTTGGTTTCTAGACCTCCTGGTAGACAGGAAGTGTCTCAATAGTAGTAATGAATTAATTCAAAATTTGGGGCATATAAACTATTGATCTAAAGAAAAAAATTTTACCTCCCAGAGGATATAGTTGAGAAGACTAAAAATACACTCTTTCACTAAATTCCACTTCTTTAGTCAACTCATTTTCATACAATCCCAGATATTTTTCTTAAAATAATGATTTAAAAATATATACATCTAATAAATCCCTCCTTAACCTAAGACAAACACATCTTCAATCTCTTTTGGTTCCTACTGTAAATTGCTTCCCTTTTAAAATACACCTGATTTCAGTAAATTGCCATGATTTTATTTTAAATGAGTATGAAAAATAAGCACATATAATATTTGACAGTAATAATTCAAAAATAACATATATATTTGATATTTAACATTCCTTGAAAAGCCAAGTCTTTCTTTGAGTGCCTAAAATAGGCGATATCCATTGGAATCCAATCTAGAAACTTTTGTTTAATTGGGAGCATGGCCATGAACTTGGGAAAAGAGATCAGGCCAAAATCTTGACTTCTCTTTGAAACACTCTTTTAAGAGTGAAAATAAGAGATACATTCACACAGAGGCCCCTCACAGGCAACTGAACAAGGGAAAAGCATTGTTATTAAAGGGAATGCAAAGGAAGGGAGAGCGGAATCATCTGGCTACTGACCCTAACCTCAAAAGCCTAAGCTCACCTCTCGAGGGGCAACCTGGAAACTGAGTGAGACCCAACACTGTGTGAGTGATCTGTCTGGACTACAGAACTGAAAATTGGGCCTGAGAATTTTCTCACTTTGTTTTGCAGTCAGACTATAAACAAAGATATTTTTATTACCTTCTGAACAATTTCCCTTTCCAAACACCATTTGTCAATCAAGTTGGGCACACAGAGCATACTCGAAGGTCTATGAAAGAAAACTTCCCTCTAGAGTAGCACCCAATCCAATACCCAATGCCTATTTTTTGAGTCTCTTCTGCTCACCAAACACAGGAAATTCAATGGAAAATAAGACCGGCAGGGTGAAGAAGAATATCAAGAACCTGGGTCTGAGGCTGGGAACTGTGTCTTAAATAACAGAGTAACATTTGCTCAACCAACCAGCTTCATAACCTGCAATTATATCAAGGTTTTTTTTTTTCTTCCTGGGTTCACTATATCTGAAGGTTAAAATGTAACAAAATAAAAAGTAACAGAAAACCTACAAAGTATTTTGCAATTCAATTTCCATTTATTTTATTTTATATTTTTCTAGTTTTGTTGTTGTTTTTATAAGAAAGGGTCAGAATGCAAAGAAATGGAAAAACGCTCCATGCTCATGGATTGGAAGAACAAATATTGTGAAGATGTCAATCCTACCTAGAGCAATCTACACATTCAATGCAATCCCCATCAAAATACCATCCACTTTCTTCAAAGAAATGGAACAAATAATCCTAAAATTTGTATGGAACCAGAAAAGACCCCGCATAGCCAGAGGAATGTTGAAAAAGAAAAGCAAAGCTGGCGGCATCGCAATTCCAGACTTCCAGCTCTACTACAAAGCTGTCATCATCAAGACAGTATGGTACTGGCACAAAAACAGACACATAGATCAATGGAACAGAATAGAGAGCCCAGAAATGGACCCTCAACTCTATGGTCAACTAATCTTTGACAAAGCAGGAAAGAATGTCCAATGGAAAAAAGACAGTCTCTTCAACAAATGGTGTTGGGAAAATTGGACAGCCACATGCAGAAGAATGAAACTGGACCATTTCCTTACACCACACACAAAAATAGACTCCAAATGGTTGAAAGACCTCAATGTGAGACAGGAGTCCATCAAAATCTTAAAGGAGAACACAGGCAGCAACCTCTTCGACCTCAGCCGCAGCAACTTCTTCCTAGAAACATCGCCAAAGGCAAGGGAAGCAAGGGCAAAAATGAACTATTGGGACTTCATCAAGATAAAAAGCTTTTGCAAAGCAAAGGAAACAGTCAACAAAACCAAAAGACAACTGACAGAATGGGAGAAGATATTTGCAAATGACATATCAGATAAAGGGCTAGTATCCAAAATCTATAAAGAACTCATCAAACTCAACACCAAAAGAACAAAGAATCCAATCAAGAAATGGGCAGAAGACATGAGCAGACATTTTTCCAAAGAAGACATCCAAATGGCCAACAGACACATGAAAAAGTGTTCAATATCGCTCGGCATCAGGGAAATCCAAATCAAAACCTCAATGAGATACCACCTCACACCAGTCAGAATGGCTAAAATTAACAAGTCAGGAAATGACAGATGTTGGCGAGGATGCAGAGAAAGGGGAACCCTCCTACACTGTTGGTGGGAATGCAAGCTGGTGCAGCCACTCTGGAAAACAGTATGGAGGTTCCTCAAAAAGTTGAAAATAGAGCTACCATTTGATCCAGCAATTGCACTACTGGGTATTTACTCCAAAGATACAAAAGTAGGGACCCGAAAGGCTACGTGCACCCCGATGTTTAGAGCAGCAATGTCCACAATAGCCAAACTGTGGAAAGAGCCAAGATGTCCATCAACAGATGAATGGATAAAGAAGATGTGGTATATATATACAATGGAATATTATGCAGCCATCAAAAGGAATAAGATCTTGCCATTTGCAACGACGTGGATGGAACTGGAGGGTATTATGCTGAGCGAAATAAGTCAAACAGAGAAAGACATGTATCATATGACCTCACTGATATGAGGAATTCTTAATCTCAGGAAACAAACTGAGGGTTGCTGGAGTGGGGGGTGGGGTGGGAGGGATGGGGTGACTGGGTGATGGACACTGGGGAGGGTATGTGTTCTGGTAAGCGCTGTGAATTGTGCAAGACTGTTGAATCTCAGATCTGTACCTCTGAAACAAATAATGCAATATATGTTAAGAAAGAAAAAAAGAAGAAGAAGAATGTAACAGGAGGGGAAGAATGAAGGGGGGGAAATCGGAGGGGGAGAAGAACCATGAGAGACAATGGACTCTGAAAAACAAACTGAGGGTTCTAGAGGGGAGGGGGTTGGGAGGATGGGTTAGCCTGGTGATGGGTATTGAGGAGGGCATGTTCTGCATGGAGCACTGGGTGTTATGCACAAACAATGAATCATGGAACACTATATCTAAAACTAATGATGTAATGTATGGGGATTAACATAACAATTAAAAAAAATTAAAAAAAAAAAAAAAAAGAAAGGGTCAGAATGCATAGCATCTAGAGGAAGTAGCCACAGAAATCAAATTTTCGTTATACTTATCCATGGCCCCACTACAGCCAGATGTCTTGGAGTTGCTTTACAACCCACAGATGGGCACTTTACTGTGAGATAAGTTTGTAAAGAATAAAGTCTGGGGTATGATGCAAATTCTTTAAAAACAAGCCAGTCCCATCTTAATAAGTTAAACTGTTTGAATAAGTTAAACTCTGTTCTCTGCAGCTATGAGGAGCCTTTACACCTTAGTTATTTAGTGTTTTGGGCAGCATTTCCTTCATTGTCAAAGTGATCCAAATGATCTTCTACTGAAAGCATCTCTTTTTCAATTTAGTCTAAAAATAATGGACTTTTTTTTCTTTTTTAAAAGCATCTTAATGAAGAGACAATAATTAAATGACTCCTTCTCTCTAAAAAACACATTTTCTACACTCTTAGCCCATTATTAAAAGTTACCAGGTCTTTATTAAAAAAAAAAAAAAAAGATATTGAATCTGTGGTGCCAAGGGAGCTGACCAGATATAAGCAGGGAAAATAAGATTTGACTCTTTGGGGGGTGGTTTAATACCAAATGTTCCCATTTGTGTTTATTAATTGTTCTCTAAGCTGATCTTAATGCTAGAAAATACAGCCTTTATGAACTCCTTCCCTAAGGATGCAAAGTTACTTACTTCACAAGTATATGCAAAGATTCACCTTATATTATATTGAATTGGGTCAAATTACAGCATTTCAGCAAATGTGTGTGTGTGCCTTTCAAAGACAGTAAGGAAAGTGGGCTCCTGAAAGTCGCTCAGATAGATAGCACAGTGGGAGGGAAACAAAACGCCCTTCTGTTTTCCATTAAAGTTATGTTCTGCACCAAGTTTGATTGCTAAACATCTGGCAGTCTTTTCTCTGATAACGTAGTTCAGTGGAGTGGACAACGTTAAGCCTTTGAAGCTCTCCCTGTAACTCTTAAGTGGTTGGTGAACAGGAGAAGAAGATAACACTAGAATTTTTCCCTTCTATCAAAAGTGGCAGAAGAGGTTTACAGTCTTTTATTTCTTCTATTCCTTGCCATCCCGTTTCCCATTCGCTTGTATAGGATATAGAGAAATTATGGGGGAAGTCACAAAAATGCTGTGCCCGCTTCCACTACCAGAAACAAAGCCTTCTGCCTTTTCCTTCACTGCGGGAAAGGAATCAAGAACTTACTGAAATATTCATGATCATGCCTTTAAATGCTTTGGGTAATTTATAGTGACAGAAAAAGCAGAAATATCCAAAGTGAGAAGATCTGAAAGATTCTCCTACATTGTTTGGCTCTGATATTATGCATCACTTGTTTTCTAAAGAGTCTTCCCTTCATTTATTCAAGTTATCATTTCCAACAACAACAGAAAAGAACTCATTTTAATTAAGAATCAGCATTTTGAAGCTGGGAAAAAAAACATAAAAGTCACCCAACCCAACTTCACATTTTAAAGACAAAGGAACTGTGTCAAAGAGGCATAGTGACTTATTCAACAGAACATAACTATATAAGAATAATTGAGGTAGTTTACAAGATGCGTACAGCAAAATATTTTTTTTTCACAAATAAGGATATGGATGTTTATGAAACTAAAAGAGGGAGAAACAAAAGCTTGGGATGCAGGAAAGTCCTGTATAGATAACTAGAAATGTGTTGGCTACAAATTTTCCTATGTAACTCCTAGCCACCAATGCTAAGAAAGAAAAATGATCTGTTACATATTCACTGTTCATAGATAAAAACATCTGTTTTTCCTCGGACTCTCATTAAGAAGTCCCCATGCTGAAGTGTGAATCACCCCTGAAGTAAATGCATGCCTACAACAGTAAGTTTCATGGGGATCATGTCCCTCAAAGAAATCTTATAGCATAATGCTGAAAAAAGAGTAAGCTCACTTCTACTAGAGACTACCATGATTCCATGTAGGTGCATTACTTTGAGGTTTGGCTTTACCGGGACAGAAAATCTGCATGGAGGAATGGAAAGACCAAAGGTCTTTCAACACACATTTATTGGTTGAGCACTTAAACACTTTGCCAGGCTATATTCTAGGTGCTTTATTTGCGTGAATGAATTTCATCTTCAGCAACCTATGAGCTCTATACTATGTCTTCCCATTTGACAACTGGGGAAAATAGGTGCATGACTTGACCAAGTACATGTAGCTAGTAAGGGCTAGAGGCCCACACTCAGGCTCTAGAGCCTAGGCTCTAAGCCACTCTGTGCTACTAACTAGAACTGGTACTGCTTGACTCCCTAGTAGTTCATCACTCTCCCCTGTGTGTGCTATGCTCTTTCAATAGTTCTCAACCTTAAGATCTACTAAGGGGCAAATATTGACACTGAAAATTATCTTTCTGGTAAATACAGTGCTGTTTTTCCAACCCGTACAACAAAAGTAGTGGAAAGTTGATATTTTTAAGCCCTGGATCCATGCTGAAGAGAAACTATTTCCCAAATTGATTTTTACCAAAATCAACCAACCCTGAGAAATGCTGAAAAGGACAGTTTTCTCCTCATCTCCATAGGAAAATAGAACAAGAAATGCAAGTCAAGTTCCAGGGCTCCCAGTGAAATAATTCACCATAGAAAAGGCTCCTGACACCACAGGGAAAAGGCACTTCTGCTAACACTTCTAAACGTCCCTTAACCATGCTCTCCTACTTACTTTGTAATGATTGCATGTTTTCCCTTTGGGCCTACTAAAGTATTTAATTGCAATTACACTCATTTACATAGCAGATGAGGCTAATTGCTGGTATTAGTTACCAAATGTATGCTTGTATTGTGAGGGTGAAAAAAAATGCCCTACAGAAAAGAAAACGACTGTGCCTCTAATTAAGGAGTTATGAAGTCAGAATGAGCTGGTTCTAAGATGTAAATATGAAATTGAGGGCTTTCAGAACTCTATAATGGTTTTTTATTACTCCATCTCACTTCCTTGATTACACACAATGTTTAGGGACTAAAGATAAACACAGTGCAATGTTCATAGTGCTGACCTGATTGCTAGGCACATTCTCTCACACATAGATTGAAATAAATGCAGTTGTCCTGCAAACCCATGATAAATGGTGGGTTATGAATACCTGGTCTTCATTTACTTGGCTATTCAATTGCTAATCCTGGCTCCACTTCTTGCAAGAGCAGCCTTGGCATCATCAAATACACACAAACTGGTATTTGAGGCTTGTTATGAACACTCAATATAGAATAAACAAAGAAATCATGAAATGTGGTGCAAATTCCTTGGGAAGGACCAAAAGTTGGAGATCTCTGGGTTTTTCTGTTCTTCTCTGATTAATTTCTGTGTTGGCACAATGTCTAAAAATGGCACTCTGTGGTGCCTTACCTTGATGAAGCTTACAATCTCATTGGGAAGACAAAATTCATACCCCTGAAACCATTCCATATGTATTTTTTTCCAACCATGTCATGCCAAAAAGACTTTAAGGCAGAATGGTAGCCAACATAAGAGATGACTGTATTCAGTACTAACTATAAACCAGAGGGTCAGAAAGTCAAGCTGTCAGAAATGACAGGAGCCCTTTGAGAAGATATCATAAATATATATACACATTTTTTTCTTAAAAAAGATTTGCAATGAACAAATAGACAACTTTCACAGTCACAGAGCTCCAATTGCCAGGACTGACAAACTTCATTGTTTAACAGTTTCTGTCTTTACAATGATTTTTCCCCAGTAACATTTTTTTCTAATTTCTCATTCTTCTTCTTAGTCTGGATCCCCACCATGACCTCCCACACCTTATCTCAAAGATAGATTGTTTCTTTAAAAAGAGAGAGACAGACAGAGGATAGAAGAAAGGGAGAGTGGGATGGAAATAGAGAAAGAAAGAAAGAAAGAGAAAAGAAAGAAAGAAAAAGGGAAAGGGAAGGGAAGGAAAGGAAAGGAAAAGAAAAGAGGAAAGGAAAGGAAAGGAAAAGGGAAAAGAAAAGAGGAAAGGAAAGGAAGGGAAAGGAAAGGAAAGGAAAAAAAAGGGAAAGGGAAGAAAAGAAAAGAAAAGAAAAAGACAGGAAAGGAAGGGAAAAGAAAAGAAAGGAAAGGAAAGGGAAAGGCAAAGGGAAAAGAAAAGAAAAGAAAAGAAAAGAAAGAAAGAAAGAAGAGGGAAGGAAGGAAAGAAGGAAAAACCACTTGCTTTGTTGATTTTCTCTTAATTGAATGCTTAGCTATGGTAATATTACAGTGTTCAGGTACCTACACAGGTCATTTCATGAAATGAGTCTGGCCATCAGCCAAGCTTCTGACTCTCCTTTTTCTTGTAGAAAAAAAGAAAAGAAAAGAAAAGAAGGAAGAAAGAAAAAAAGAAGGGAAAGTATTGGAGGAGAAAAAAAGGAAAAGGGAAGAGAAAGAGAAAATATAAAGAAAATCCTCCATGGCCACCAAAAACAGCATTCCATGGATACCATGGCCTCACCCTTCTTAGTAAGCATTCTTTTTAAATATAGGCCTTTGGTAAACCTATCCCAGGTGGTATGATGACAGGGTCAGCTGAGTGTTATTTTTTAAACCTGTGTGAAAAATACATTTTGAGTTTCATCTCTTCTCGGGGGTACTCAGGGAGTGCAATCACTAGGCTCTGGTGCCAAATGTAAACAGGACATCCTTTCAGATATCCAGGTCCAGCTGGAGAGAACACACACCCTCTGGTTCTTGCCCTGTTCGGGAAACCGACCCCAGTCCTTTCATAGAGAGATGCTAGAGCAGGGAAACCTACTCCTGCGTGTGGGATGTAAACAGAATCCTTAAAAACATCTTTTTCTCGCTATTGTTTGATGTGTTCCTCCCCATCCCTTAATTCTTCTGACACCACAGCAGCACCTGCAGGCTAAAATTGTCAGAGGCACCCCATGGTTGTGATTTGTCACAAAATTTTCCATTCACTGGGGAGAGTTTATATCTTAGCCCTGGAATGTTAGGAGTAGAAAACATGTGAGAGCTCATCCGGTACAATTTTTCTGGTTCTGCAGTTAATAATTAGATGCTGAGGAGTGAAGAAAAGGCACAGCCTTTGAGTAGCCTAACCTCTAGGTGAATTACTGCTTTAGGTGCTCTTAGAAGCAGGTGGGTCATAAACAAAAACATGAATTCTACTCTGAAGAAATTATATATGTATATTCTTATCATTTCTCTGCATAACATAGCACTAAAAAAAAACCCCATAAGATATTATATTAGCAAGAGCTCTGTAGCAACAAGAACTGTAGAAGTTTAGAGGTTAAAAGCATCAGTGAGAAATGACTAGTCAGGAAATACCTTAGGTAGGAGGCAAAATTCTCATAGTGCTCTCCACTTCCACACTGGCAAAGGAGAGGAAATATTATTACTCAGAAGTTTAAGAATGGCTGACTCTAATCCTGGTAGATAAAAAGTTACTTTTATCTCTACTGCCATATTTTTTCTTTTACTTCATTCTCTCATTTTCCCCTACCCTGTTGCATCAACTCACTGAACCCCACTTCAAACTCTACACAACCACTCTTGGGTATCTGCCCAACTCAACTGGCTTACTCCTCTCTGAAAATTGCTCACAGAAGTAGATCCCCAGTTGGCTGGTCTTCATTAGGTCAGTTCTCTGCTCACCCCACCCAGCTCTACCAGAAAAAGGTCATTAGAGCAAGGTTGAATGGCTGATCCAAGTTGGATCAATCCACTTCTCCCAGGAATTTGGAATTAGATTATCACTGTTCAGTTTGTCTCAACATGTAATTAGAAGTATAACAAATACCTCTGAGACCTGTGTACTGGCCATGTGTATCTAAAGCAGAAAGAGATGGCGAAAGAGTATTTTCTGGCTTTCCTCTTATAAGGATTGGCTCCACCAGCAATGTAACCGAAGAATCTTAATTAAAACTCAAGTCCTGGAATTAAATATTTTCCCAGTAGTTTCATCTGAAAAGATGTCTCCTTTTCCTAAAACCCACCCATCCCTGTGCACAAAGTGTGAATCCAAACTGGTCCATTTTTCTTTTCACCCTCCAGATCTTTCAAAGGAATAGCATGGTCAAGTTCAAACAAGATTTAAGACCAGTTAGCTAAAATCAAATTCCTTCTAACAGCTTTTAAAATAGTAATTAAATTTAAGGAAGTACCCATTGGGGTCCCCAGTGCAGTCTAACCCCTAGTGTATTGACTTATCAGAGCAGTCCCATTTTAAATTAAGACTTGAAATAATGCTGTTCTTCATGTTTTTACATGCTAATATTTATATGATTTAATATAGTCATGTTTTTTAAATAAAATCCAAAAAGCAAACATATGCTTACACAATTGCATGGGACAGTGATTTAAAATATTTATAAAAGAAGTTTGGCTTTACAATAAGAATTCCTAAGTAAATGAGCAGAGAAAAGACTGACTACAGTTAGAATTGATTTCACTAATTTCATGCAGAGGTCTGAAAAGAAAAAAAAAATCTATGAGAAGAATGAATATTTTCATTAGACTATCAACATACATTGCCCATCATCAGGTAAATAAATCAGGAACAACACTTTCAGAGACTTTGGTCTTTGTAACCGAAGTGATATTTTCTGAAAAATCACTAATTTCATGTTTCTTCAGGAAGTTCACAAAGACCCTAAAGTATCACCTGCCTCTCCCATGTTTTCTTACCAATCCCCCATCATCACCACAGAAGTGCTCAGAATCAGGTCTAAGCCAGGTTGTGAAGCAGAACTCTGTTTTAGTATTGTCTCCCCAGATAGGCTCTCAGAATCCTCACACTGCCTCTTTAGACCAGGGATCCTCCCATGATTCACCCCACTTCCACCCCAGCACTTTTTTTCTTGGACAATGCCCCGTGCACTTGATTTCACCATTCTCCACCACTATCACCACCTTTCCAAGTCCTTTTATCTCAGGACTCTTATCCTTGCTGATAAAATGACAAGTATTTGTGGTGATAAATTCATTACCTCATCCAGCTAATTAGGTTTGTGTTTTAAGAAAGCTTCTGGAGACAATGTTCATACTCAGGAATATGTCTTAAACCTCTTCTACATATCCTATAAAATGTAACATAGCACAGTTCTAATAATAGGTGCCAAATATAAACTTGGATTGAATTTCTGAAAAGAATTAAGCCAGATGAATCATTCTAGGTTTTCCCCAATGTCTTTCCATCCATCTCCCCTTTCCTTCCCCACATATCCATATGTTCATGCCAGAAGAGGTTACATTAGTCAAACTATATGTGGCTCTAGGTAAAAACCACAAAATAAATCTAGAATTTATTAGCTTTGTTTCTATATTATAGCCCCATTGAAGTCATTTGGACATACTTCATCTCAATTTCCTCTTCAATGAAATGGGGTTATTATTGATCTATCACTCCTAGAGCTTTTGGTACATTCTGTTTTGGTAAAACAATTTGGGAGCCTTCCAGGAAAACTGTCAGAGAAAACTAAATATGGACTATTAATTTAAATATATATATATATATCAAGCACCTATGGTGCATAAAGCACTGTATCAGCTCTTAGAGAAGATACAAATATGGCTAATATTTTCTGCTAAAGGCAGAAAAGTACCGTGGAAACGTTTAATGTAGAACTTTATAATCCAGGTTATTTTAGTTATGATAAAATCACAATGTAAGCAACAATATTTCTATAACTGTTGTGCAAAAAAAGAAAAACACACTTTTTTCTTATCTTTCAGAAATTTCCCCATAAATAAACAAGGAAAAATAAAGAACCTCACATGTTACTGAAGGTGTACCCCAAAGAACATAGACAAGTTCTATAATTTTCTATGCTTGATTTGGTAGCTCAGCAGAAATTGACCTTGCACCTTCAGAACTGTCCTTTCAATACCATTCATCTCTTTGGACTCTAGGAATTTACTGTACAGTGCCTTGTAACAGTGTTCACTTTTTTAATGTTAACTGTGAACTTCAGGTCCTGCTGGAGGTACTCAAGGGGTAATACTACACAGAACTTCAAAGCCCAAGGGACAGCTAAAGAGGAATGAAGGTAACAGTTAAGCTAGGAAAAGCTGGAAAACTATGAGTGGCTCTAAATAGAGCCCCCCCACACACTCCCGAGCCAATAGAAGGCACATCAAGTCAGTTGTTGAACTGTACACTATGTCACAGCTTGGTTGCTGAGATGAATTTATATTATTCCAGGAATTACCAACTCTAGAGAGCAGATTCGTTTGAAAATGCTGTCATGTTACAGGGAAATGCTGAAATTTTAACACTGAGGCCCCTTCCATCAATATTATTTTATAGAAAACCCCAGAAATTATAAGGTCAAATATGTCTAGGGATGTTCTGAACATTCATCAAAGATGCTGCTGTCTCTAGGATTAAGGTACAGCTTATTTTTCCTCCTAATTTCTGTTCATATGAAGGGAACACATTTCTGAAAAAAAAAAAAAAAATGGTCTTTGAATGTTCACTCCAAAAACAATCAAGGAAATTTAAGAGTGAATCATCTTCTCCCATTTTGAACTTGAAGGCTGATCTGCCAGCTTCTTACCCAATACTCCAAGGAAAAAAGATTTTCTTTCCTATTGTGCAAATAAAAGCATATCTCACTTCAAAACTTTCCTCTCTTTGGAAGTCATAGTTTTTGAACTTAGCATTAAATGCAGCTGTCCAAGAAGTAGGTGTATACAGGAAATGGGAGGGTGACAGACAGGGAACAGTGAAAGGGCGTTTTTATCTGGTCTCTGAGAAAGCTTGTGGAAAAATTTTCCAAATACTTTATGGAATGGCAAGAAGAGTCAAATGTTTGGAATTTAGGTAAATTTCATTCTATCAATAGAGAAACATGGCAGAAGTATTAAGGCACAAAATTTTCCAACTTTAGGCTTAGGGAAGTTAATACTGTGTGTGTGTGTGTGTGTGTGTGTGTGTGTGTGTGTGGTGCACATGCATGTGTTTTAATTAGGAAGTGCTATTAATAATTCAAATCTTGAACAATCACATGTTTTCCCTTCCTACCCCCAAATTTCCACCTATATTAATTATGTGTCTAGTTAACTTTGTCTCTTATTTGGGTATGACACAACTACAGAAGTTAGGATCCAGGAAGGAAGGAAGGAAGGAAGGAAGGGGGGAGGAGGGAGTGAGGGAGGAAGGAGGAAGGAAGGGAGGAAGGAAGGAAGGGAGGGAGGAAGGAAGGAAGGGAAAAAAAAGATTTTTCCCTACCTTCTTTCTTCTGTACATTTTCTATAATAATCCTTCCTGACAGCTACTCCCTACATTTTTCCTTATGTCCACTTTGTGAATTCAGTACACCAAGTCACATATTGGGTTCTGAATATCAAATAAGTTTTGTTACATGCTTGCAAAGAAAGTGAATATGATCTATTTAAAAATAAATTCACTTCAAGAAACATAACTATGAACTTGGAGCAGAAAGATGGATCTTAGCCATCACTGCATCTCTGCAGGCTACCCTTTTTCATATTCATCTTTGACCTGATCCGGTAACAAATTTACAGTTTCAGAGAAACCTGGAGTTTAACAAAAAAAGCTAATATTTTCCCCATGTATCTGCTCCTTATCCTTTTGTATCATTTTGTGTTAAAATATCCAGCTTGTCAAGTGCTTCGGCCTTTCAGAGATGAGCACTAGAAATACATAAATACATAGATGTCTTTTTATATAGGCTTTTTCTAACTAAATTTAGCTTTAGGGGGATATAAAAGACAAACGTGTTGACAAATGACAAGATGTTACTCACTGTAAAAATATTATTGCATGCACACAATTTCCTGTTATGGTGCATATATTGAATGCAACTTTGTTCAAAATGAACTGCATATTAAGCCTTCTGATGCCTTCTGATGTGTTCTAGCTTGATTTTGGATGCTATGGAAGTAGCTATTTAAAAAACCTTGCCCTGAATCTAATAATCACAAATAGAAGTGAAATTGCCCCATGAGATGCCACAAATTAAAAAAACGCATTTTATTTGGATCAAAAGTGGTTTTGGCCAGAAATTCATAAAAATATTTCAGATAAAGTATGTGAAGGATGTAGCTCTGGAGACACATTAAGGAGTGTTACTGCCAACCTCTGCAAAAATGAGTGTCTTTCAATAATGACGTACAGATAGGCATGTGCCTATTTATATTTATTATCTATATTTCAAATAATTCAAAGTCGTTAACGACAACTTGGCATCAGAAGTATTTGTGTTAGTGAGGGCCTTAGAAACTCTAACCTCACAAGTGTTAATGTATAATTGGTTCTAATATATTGACTACCTAAAGAATATATATTGTAGTTCCAATATCTATTAGCAATAATAACAGAATCATGTGGTCCAATTTCTTATTTAGCTGAGTTAAACTATCTTTTAATATAAGATATCAAAACATTAAAAATAACATATCAAGAATTCATATATTCTCATTCTCCCTCAAGCCTTGGCATACTTAAATCTAGGTTAATATTACAACACATAACAACTGGAACAAGTTACACATAAAAAGAACAAACCTGAATGCACTCATCCGGAGCAACTCAGGACTCTTGGACATAGAACTCCTTTGGCTTGAAAAAACAACGTCACAGAGGGCATCAGACCTTAGCTAGGGTTATGAACTTAGATGACTTATTCCACTGGATTCAACCGTAGGGCCAAAATAGCCCTAACCAAAGGTTATTCAGTATTCTCAGTGTTAATTACAGTTGTCCTGGTGGTTTACGTTATGTCTGGAAAGAACATGACAAACAAGCCCATTCTGGATTAGACAAGGCACATGGTAGACACAACACTGAACTCAAGGTCTATATTTGGGCATCAGCATGGGCAAATCCTAACTGTGTTTGGCAGAAATGCAGGTCTAATGATCCTTCCAAGACTAATCCAAACACAAGCAAATGGCTGGATTTGGTAAAATTTTCAGCATACTGCTTTACAAATAAGAAATAGGTCCACTGCATTGTCCAATCTTTTATTTGAAGTCAATATTTAATTCTAAATTTTTTCTATTGTCTTCCCTAGCCTGCATATCTTACAGAGCCATCACACACCATGAGGCAAATATTTTTCTGTTAGATCTTCAGGGTGGGGATTCTATTGAGGTCAGTGTTTCAGAGCTTGGTACAGGATGTTCCTTCAGCTTTCTGAACCCTGGCTCAGTGAAATCACTGATAAGCTGAGCCTTTGCTCTTGATTTCCCACAGAACTGAAAAAAAGTATAGATGAAGTAACTCGGGAGAAATGGGTAAAATGTATTTTCCCAGCCCAGCAAGCTCCCTCTGCCCCGCCCCCACCAACATACTCCCACACATCATCTCTGTCTCTCTTTTCTTTTTTTTTTCTTCCTTTTTGGCTTATGCTGTTCTTTTTTGGTCTCTGGCCCTAGTTATGACAGCTGATTGACATAGCTGGCAGTTCCCTTGGTGTCTGGTTAAGCAGAATTCCCCCTGCAAAACTAGGATGCAAAACAAAGAACAGACATCAGTGTAGAAAGGAAGACAGAACAAAACAAAACCAAGAGAGAAGCAATGTTGTTTGCTGAAAATATTTTTAAATTTTTCAGAAAGAGAGAGCAAACCTTTAAAAGATTGTTTTAATCTTCTGTGTTCTTTTTCTTCCCTCTTCTCTTTCTAGCCATCCCTTCCTTCCCCACCCGCCCCATCCCATACACACTGCTTTTTGGCTTTCATTTCTCCATCTGCCTTCTTCCTTGTATTTTTTCCCTGAGTCATAAACATTTTATCAGTAAAAAGTCTTCCTATTTTTGACCTTCCTCAGAGCCAAGCATTTGTTTTATCTTATTTATTTTTCCACCTGGAGGGTAAAATCATGATAGCATTGAGTGAAATTGTGAGCAATTATTGCTCTGCCTCCTTCCATTTAAAACCTGTCTTCCATGCTTCTACAGAAAACTGGATTTCATGCCGCCCCCAATTCTACCACATGCACGGTACAACACCCCAAGCCTAAGATAATCTTCACAAAAATTTTGTCCCATGATAAATGGCTCTATTTTCCCTCTATTTCAATGTCTATTGGGTGGGTCATTTGCCTAAGAAGTTTCTCTCACTTTTTTATCACATTGCAAAAGATCCCATAAAATTATGTTCATGGAAGTTTTGGTAACTTAATATATCATCCCTTTGGTGGTATGTTCCTTTTAATACTATTAAGGCAAAGAAACAAATATATAATGATAAAAATTTAAGCCTCAGCAACAGCACTTCTGAGTTATTTTCTGATTTTATAATGCAATCATCTATACTGGTTAGGACAGAGGTTTGTCCTAAGTCTTAGGCAGGGTCCTAAAACTCCTTAGTCTTCTTTCTCTTATAGTAATTTTGCATAAAATTTGAACTCAATACTTTCCTGTTGTTCATTTTTACGTATTTAGTTTTCCTAAACTTTTAGAAGGAGGCTTAGCTTACCTGGCTTTCTTTACCTTCACAGAGAATTCTCTTGTTATTTTGTGTAAGTTGAAAAAAAGATATGGTATAACCGATAAAGGACTTGCATCCAGAATATATAAAGAATTCTTACAACTATGAAAACAAGCAACCCAATTAAAAAGTGGCAGAAGATTTAACAGACATTTAATTTCACCAAGATGATACATAGATGGCAAATTCCATGTGTACAGAGATAAGATACAACGATGCTCAATGTCATTAGTGATTAGGGAAATACACAATTCAAACCTTGAGATATTACTACATACCTATCAGAATGACTAAAATAAAAAGCACTGACCACACCAAATGTTGCTAGAGATGTGGAAGAAATGGAACTCTTCATACACTGCTGGTAGGAATGTAAAATGGTATAAACTCTTTGGAAAATAGTTGGTAGTTTCTGAAACACTTAAATGTACACGTACCCTGTGATCTAGCCATTCTACCCCTTAGTATTTACTCAAAAGACATGAGAGCATATGTCCATTCAAGGACTTGTACAAACTTTAGTTTTATTTATAATTGCCCCAAACTGAAAACAACCTAAATATCTATCAAGAGGTGAGTGGATAAACAAATTGTGGCATAGCCACACAATAGAATACTACTTAGCATTACAAAAAAGAATGAACTAATGTTATATACATGCAACAACATGGGTAAATCTCAAAATAATTACACTGAATTTTTAAAAAAAAAGCCAGAAAAAAAGAGTACCAACACTATCATGCAGCTTATATAAAACTCCAGGAAAATGCAAACCAATCTACAGTAACAGAAAGCAGAGCAGTGATTGCCTGGAGGGGAGCAGAGTTGGGAGGGAGAGACAGATCACAAAAAGGCATGAGGAAGCTTTTGGGATGATGGAAATGTTCACTATCTTGAGTGTGGTTGATGATTTCACATATCAAAACTTGTCAAATTGCACACTTTAAATATGTGCAACTTATTGTATGCCAATTATACCTCAATAAGGATAAATATAGTGGCTTGCCTTCTGAGACTTCTTTGCTCTGTTTACCATCCACTGCATTTAACAGACTTTCTCTTTTCTTTTTCTATTAAATTTTTATTCTACTTCCAGAAGTTTCTCCTCACTGTGGGACCCTGTCCTGAAAGGGACTCTGGCATTAAGGGCCATGGAACCCTTGAAATTTTCAGGTCCTGGGGTAAGCAAAACATGTCCCAGTTTCAGGTGCTGCCCTTAAAAGGGCCTGCCACACTGCCAAGCAGCACCTTTTGCCCATATTGGGGCTCTCTTCTCATCCTATTGCTTCTCTCCACTTCCTTTCTCACTGACATCAATAGCATGCAGCTACTGTGGCTGTACATAGTTTGTCCTTGTCCATTTGTCTTTTGGGGTTTATGGGAATGCCTTATCACCTAGGTTTATCCTAAGGCCTATCTATGAGTTTTTAATTTTGCTATCTATTTTTTTTTCTGTTTTTATACAGATTGGGGAAATTCCAAAAACTACACTGGCCAAGGCTGTCTCCATCTTCTTAGAATCCCTGATTGATGGTCTTTTGAGTTTTTCAGACTTTTCTTTTAAATTCCTTTATTGCTCTGTTGAAAAAAATCAAACACAGCACTTTCACGAGGCATTACATACTGAAATTGGTTGTTTATTCAAGTAATATTTGTTGAGTACCTCCTGCACGCCAGGTACTTATTCCAGGCTTTGGGGATGCAGTAGTGAACAAGGCAGATAATGTCCCTGCTTGCATGGGGCTTTAATTTAACAGGGGAGACAAACTAACACATAAGATAAGTAAAATATATGGATATGGTCTGAATGTTTGCATCCTGCCCCAAAATTCATATGTTGAAATCCTAAACCCCAAGATGATGGTATTAGGAAGTGGAGCCTTTGGGAAGTGATTAGATCATAAGGGCTCTGTTCTCAATATTGGGCTTAGTACTCTCCTAAAAAAAAAAAAAAGGCCTCAGAGAACTCCTTCACCTCTTCCACCATGTGAGGACACAGCAAGGAGGTGCTGCCTATGAACCAGGGATCAGGCCCTCACCAGCCACCAAATCTGCTACCACCATGATCTTGGATTTCCCAGCCTCCAGAACTATCAGAAATAAATTTTCATTGTTTCTAAGCTACCAAGTTTATGGTATTTTTGTTGTAGCAGTCTTAACAGACTAAGACATCTATGTATAATAATATATTATTTCAGTTTTTGAAATTGTCAGCACACAGGTGATTAAAGCCTTGGTAATAGATGATGTGATCTGGGAAGAGCATGTAGAATTAGGAGAAACAGAAACCTCAATCATATTAAAATTTTAGGTGCAGAATTAAAGAAGCCATGAAACAGACTGAGAAATAAAAATCACAAAGATGGAAGTAGGCCAGGCAAGATTAGGATTACAAATGAAAATAGAGAAGAGTTTATAAAAGGAGGGAGGTACAAAATTACTACTTCATAGAGCTTGTCCATGAAGAAAGGAGAGAGAGAGGGCAATAGCAGAAAAAGGATGAAAACTCTTAACAGTGTGTATTGTTAAGAAGAGAGACAGTTGGTGTTTTGGATTACAGTGAGAAAGCAAGAGGACGGGAGAAACTAGAAAGAAGTGGTGATTTATGTACCACTAGAATCCCTGTTTGGAGTACATCCAAACATTTCCCAGCAAGCTTTGATGGAAGTAGAGCCAGGCACCGTCCTAGGCACGGGGTATACAGAAATGTAAACTCCACCCACTTCTGCCCCATTAGATCATCACAGTCTAGTGAAAAGGAGAGGAAAATAGACTTAATTTATTAATTACATTAACTATCTTAAATTGGCTGCATCAGCATTGTATACTAGATTGTAAACTAGTTGGTGGAATTTTATTACTGCAAAGGGCTTAGCAAATATCTATTCTCCTTTTTACACTATAAAAATGAACCATAAAAAGCTTAAATAGCTTGTCTAAGGCTACTACAGCTCATTAATGGAAGTTTCCCGATTAGGACAGTGTGTCCAGACTCCTAGGAATCTTTTTACTTGAGCAGCACAATGCCTTACTAAAAGCATGCCTATTTATCTTATTTTTAAATACTCCATGCATGTTTTAAATATTTAAAATCCAAATGCTCAATTCCAGCAAAAAAAAAAAAAAAAAAAGCAGACTTGGATAAATCTGAAACCACCCTGCTACCAACATCTAGAAATAATGGAAAAACATAACAAAAATTTTAAAGCATATATAAGTTTGAAAGAAAAAAAGGAAAATCCCAGGTGGCAAAAACCAGGAAACTGAAAGCCCTAATTGTAAGCACATGAGCTGATTTTGCAGCTGCCCTCGGTAGGGTCCTCTAGTTTGGCAATTAGGGTTGCAAAGCACAGGAGACAAGACCTTGGGCCTATATGATGCAAGGTATTAGAACTGAAACTGAGCATAAAGTCAGGACTTTCAAAGCCACACCCTCAGAGGAAAGGATAAGAGAAAGAAAATAGACCACTACCCAAGAGAGTTGATAAAGAAGACTATCCATGAGCTCTGGGGAAAAGAAAATGAAAAAAATCCCAAGCCTGCAACATGCACAGATTTAAAGACTGAATTTATACCACCTTCACAGTTCATGATTTCACTAAAATGAGAAATTCACAAAAAATTAATCTTTCCATAGGGACACAAAGCAAAAATAAAATAAAACCACTTGGAAGGAATACTTCAGTCTAGAAGGCAGAGAATTCACATACAAACACATGCACACACACACACACACACACACATAGAGCACCACTAAAGATGGTTAAAACTTGCAAAGCACATATAAACAAGAGTCAGCAACAAAACCAATGGGAGGATTAACTTCTTGTAGCAAATGTCGATTGCCTGCCAGAATGCTTTGGGCCTTGGACTTTACCACTTCATGTTCATTAACTCCCAACTGCAGGTATCTGCATGTCTGCCTGAGGGCTGTATCTCTAAAGCAGCAGCATAAGTTCCTCTGTCCTTGCACATAGCCGGCTACATGTTCCATGGAGGTAACACCCACAGAGCAGCCCTCAACCAATGACTAATATGTAAATATCCCAGCTCCCTTGCTCCTGGGCAAAAGAGGGAGGTGTGATAACTCTGAGACATATGTTCTAGCTGTTTCCCACACATTTCTTTCACCTCCCAAATAAGCCACTTGTTTATATTGCATCTTATATTGCATCTTCTCAAGGTCAACTTCTGGAGAAACCAGAACCAATAAAATAATAGAATAATAATTTGAATGAGAATATAAAACAAACCTATTTAAAAGTGTTAAGACATAATAGAAGGAATAGAAACTGTAAGTCAAGAACTAAATCTATAGACAAAAGAAGAGGCAGATTTGGAAAAGAAATTAATAGAGGTCACAGAATAAAAATTACAGTTATTAAAACTTCAGTGGATGAGTTAAACAAAAGGTTAGACATAAATATGAGTTAGTTAGTGACCAAAAGCATAAATCTCAGAAAGCTACCAAGAATATAGCACAGAGAGTAAAAGGAAAAAAATAGGTGAAGTATATGAAAAAATTAATAAAAGCTTGGGGGATAGACCAAAAAGTACCAGTATGCCTCCAAAGGAGGTATAAGCTAAATAGAATAGAGATAGTACTCAAAGATAGAAGAGCTTAGAGTTTTCTAAAATTAAAAAAAGATAAGAAAAACCCAGATTCAAGAAACACTAGTCCTGAGCAGAATACATGAAAATAAATTTACACTTAGACACATTCCTAGTGAAATTGCAAAATTATCAGAAAGTCTGAAAAGCAACCAAAGAAAAGAGTGTGTATGTGGAACTATCCATTATAAGCACAGTAAATTTCTCTCAATAGCAACTATAGTCATTAAATAATATCTTCAAAGTGTTAGGAGAAAATAACTATCTACTCCAAATTCATGCCCAGCTGAACTCTTACTCAAGAGTAAGGGCAAAATAAAAATGTTCCTCAGATGAACAAAAATTATGATAGTCTGCCATTCACAGATCCTTCTTAAAAGAACTAGCAAAATTTAGACTTAAGAAAGAAGGAAACTACAGAAGGAAAAAAAATATGGAATTAACGAATCAATAGTGATCAAGTTAATAGACAAATATTTAGGAAAACCTGAATAAACTTGAACTATCAGAAGTAATGACCACTTATTTAAAAGGAGGAGCTAAAACCAAGTCTGTACCAAAATGCTAGGTAATAGTAGCATGTTAGATGGGGATGGTAATAGCAGTTAAAATACCCCAATGATCTTGTATTGCTTGAAAGAAAGAAAGATATATTGATCATCCTTAGAGTTTCTTAAGTCAAACATGCATATTAAAAATGTCAGGATAACTACTAAGAGAAATGGAAAGTATTTCTAACAAACTAGTAGAGGAGAAAATAAGAAAAATAAACCTTGTCAATCTAATATAAAGCAAGGAAGGAGAAACAATGAACAAAAATGCCCACAGAAATCACCAAAGATGCTGTAAACATACACACACATCAGTAATCACAATGAAAGTAAATGGACTAAAAAGATGCTCAGATTGGACTTTTAAAATCTAGTTGTATGATATTTTAAAGAGACTTAAAACTATTGCAGAGGCAAGACAAATAGAAAATAGTAAAATGGTATATTTTTTAAAAAGAATATTACTAGTAATTAAAAAACTAAACAGGCCATGGAAAATTCAAGGGAATTATATTGTTCCCATCAGTTAGCTATTGCTCTATTAAAAAACCACCCCAAAATTCAGTGAGTTAAAGCATAAATACCTATACTTGCTCATGAGTCTCGGATCAGCTGGGAACTTGTGCTGCTATGGGCCAGGATCAGCTGACCTTGACTGGGCACACTCAGACATCTATAGTCACTGAATGGGTTGCCCAGCAGTTGCTGGTCTAGGGTAGCTTCATCTACATGCCCGCTCTTCTGAGGCAAGGGAGAGATTGGTGAATGGGCTACGTCTCATCATCTAACAGGCTAGCCTGAGCAGTTGGAAGATTCTAAGGAAGACAAGATGCACAAAGACCTCTCAAGGCCTAGGCTTAAAAGGGCACACATCATTTCTGATTCTTTATATTAGCTGAAGCCAATATAACAATGAATAAGATCATAGGAATTTCCCTAAAAAAAAAAGGAGTTCAGTGGAACTTAATGGATCTCTGTACTCTCTATTCAATACTATGTCAGGATGGCAGTGGCTAATACACAGGATATCTGGAGAAAAGAGAAATCAGACTGATTTAAAAATGCAAAGGGGCACCTGGGTGACTCAGGAAGTTAAGCCTAGGACTTCAGCTCAGATCATGATCTCAGGATCCTGGGATTAAGCCCATCCTTGGGCTCCCTGCTCCACACTCAGCAGGGAGTCTGCTTGTCCCCCGTCCCTCCCCACTGCTCATGCACACTCTATCAATTTTTTCTCTCAAATAACAAAATATTTTAAAAATATAAACAAATAAATAAAATGCAAAATATCAGTAGTTATCTGAAGATCTAAAGAAAAATTAGTGAAGATAAAAACAGAAGTAAATAACAGTGGAGGTGGGATGTGTAGAGACTTTTTTTTTCCTGAAATCACCTGCACGCATTGCTTTTTAGACTATGAAAACATCCTTTTTTCCACGGCCACCAAACAATCACAGCTACCTTTATGTAGTATTTGTCCTATCCTTTCTTATAGCCCAAGAAATAGCTATAACACATGCATTCCAAAGGGTATGGTGATTTCCTTACATCAAGACAGTTTTCAAAATAAGAATTTCAACTTGTTCTGAACTTGTTATTATCATACTTTCTCGCTGCTTTTGAATTTAATCTTCCCAATTTAGCTGACAATTATAGAGCAGGCAGGCAAATTCTCTAAGCAGTTATGCCTAGGGGGTTCCATAAAAGAGTAACACTCTTACAGACCATCAGAGCATTGGATTGACTAAAGAGTTTCTGAGAAAAAGGTCAAAAACAGCTGAGCATGTCAAATTAGATTGAAACCCTATGTACTTAAACCACTGAGGTACAGAAGAATAACATGAGGACTATAAATATATATATATATATATATATATATATATATATATATATACATATATAAAGTCATCTTCATTATTTTCATTATTTTCTAAACACCTGTACCATCCATTTGAGCAAATAAAGATACTAGAGGAAATAATCTGAAAGATTACAGATGACAAACATTTGACATATTTTAGGAGATAAAATTTGAGACTAACAAAAGCGCTTCTCAGCATATTCAGTATTTAAAAAGGATTTCCACTTTCATTTTCTCAATAGACTTTTAGAATAGCAAAGGAAATAAAAATACCCATGTTAGATAGGAAAATGGAGATTCAAAATCGTAAACAGACTTAACCAGGGTCAAACTTTAGGATTCAATGCTTCGTTCTTAGCAAAAACAGTAGAACAAAACTGTTCCTTCTGACTTTCTTTGTCCTGATGATCACAGTATTACAAATTTAATTCCATCCCTTAGGAGTATCCCCCAAGTTACCTGGGGTTTGACTGCTGAGTTTACAAATTAGGAGATCCACTTGAGGCTAGGTCTCTTCTTCTTGAATAGATTCCTAAAGTCTGAGGCAACGGAAGAAAACTACTTATCTATATTGGATATTTGTACATTCCCTGAAAGTTATTGATTTTAGTTTCTTAGTAACAGAGGTATGTGGCTAGAGACAAAATAATATACTACCTGATTAAAAGATGTTACAATGATGCCATTCTTTCGAGAAATTTTTGTTTTAATTTAGCTCCTGATAAGAAAAATACATGCTGAAGGGATAAGAGAGAATTAGTGCCAATGCACTGACTTGAATTTTGACAATAAATCATGTCCTTTAGGCCAGTTAATATCGTGAATATCTAATCGCCTCAATACCCCCTTTTACTGCCTTGGGAAGATGAGACTTTGCTAAATATTTATAAATGGCAATTGTCTACACAACTATGCTATTTTCTGGTGTGAGGGAATGCAAATGAGATTGAACAATAAATAAATAAATAAAAGAAAAGCACCAGCTTGCTTTTTCCAGGAAAGTATATCCTGGGACCTTTGGCACTTTTCTGTTTGCTATTTCTATATTAAGCTAACCTTGAGCTAAAGTATTGTGAGACAATGAAAAAAAAAAAAAAAAAAAAAAGCAAGCAGTATGCAGAATGGTTAAGAAGGGGAAAAGGGCCATGATCATTAGTCTGAGATATGTGAAAGAGAAATCAGAGTATATAATCTACTTGGGGAGAGAACATGTACACACATGAAGTGATTTATCAGGTATGATGGATTGATTATTAGCAAACGTAAACTAATATGCACAAAGCTTCCATTAACCAGTACATTTAGACAATTAGCATGGACCATAATTAACCTCATTTTTTCATTCATGTGTTTAGCCTGGTGATGGAGGGGGGTGAAGCACCACACACATACACTTTTATTGTTTAAAAATTTCCAAAATGTGGTTTCGGACCTTTGCTGTTCTAGCAAGTAAAATATAGTTACAGTAACATTAGATTTTGGATTTTCTGGGATAGCTCCCATTTCAAATACTTGGCCTCACTGCTTCCATTAAATCTTTCATTCAGGATTTTTTAAAGACTTGATGCTATCAAACTGAATACCAGCAATCTCATATACAGCTACAGATTAAGAAATTATAACAGACTGCCATAAATGCATATAATGTGTGGACATACTCTGTAAGCTTCTCTTATGAAAAGTATGTTTATTTTATTAACATATTTTTCTCTAAAGTATATCAAAAGATTACAGTTTGTCCAAGATTCCAGCTAATTGGTCTACCAAAGAATTAATAAATATAGAGAAAATATTCATAGAGACCTGATCAGACTTAATACAGTTAATCCAGATATAGGATTTGAGTCATGACTATGAAAATGTAAAATGGCATTTTTGATACATCATAATATTCATATAACATCATGTCAGATAGTGTAGGTTAGTCCACTCAAAAAGTTTCTTCTTTGCCTTCCTCTACTGTAAAAGTTGGAAAGTTGAATATTCAATTTCCCAGCCTTTCTTGTAAGTAAGCAGTCATGGGACACAGTTCTCCACAATGAGTTTAGGCAGAATTCTGCTGAAAAGGCTTCGTTTCCAGAATTAAAAGACAAAGTGTCACAAAGAACAGTTTCCCCTTTTTTCCTGCTTGAAATACAGACAGGATGCCTGGAGGTTCAACAGTCATCCTTATACCAATGAGTCAACCCAGTAAGAAAAAAGCAAAGATAACCCTGGTATTGTAAAGCTGCTACATCATTGCCAGAAGCAATCATTTGTAGCTTTTATTGTATGCAAGACCGCCCCCCACAAAACAAACAAATAAACCCACCCAATATATACCTTTTTTTTTGAGCTATTATTTATTTTGGTTCCTACAGCTGACCACACTCCTAATTAATGAAAATGTCTTCTATTTGTACAAAGTTTAATAGGGGCACTTTCCCCTCTACTATTATCTCATTGTTTCTAACCACAAATTTGTGCAGTAGGCTAAGTAGTATTAGTCACAAAACTAGTGACAATAATAATAATACCAGCTTAGATTTATAGCACTTACTATGTGCGGCCAGTATGCCAAGTATTTTATAAGGCATTATCTCATAAAAGCCCTAGTCTTTTGAAAGCACTCTCAAAAATTTTTTTAAACTATTAGTTCCAAAAACATACCACAAATCATTCTTATATACTTAGCAAATTCAAAGTACAAACAATTCGTAGCCATTTTTCGATTTTTTTTTCTAAGAAACATCAATAAGAGGCATTTAGCCACATTCTATTTCTATGTATTTGAAAAAGAGGAAAACTTTCCTTACCCCTGCTCACTGAGCTGGATTGGATGTTGTTCCTCTGCTCCCATAATACCATTTCAACATCTCCGTCACACCTTTGTCACATCCTATTAAAATTACCTATCTCCCCAAACAAGATTTTCTTATGCATCTTTGTATTGAGTGCCACCTAGCATACTTCATATAACATTGTATACATGCAGTAAATATTTCTCCAGTAAACAAAGAAACTTTTAAAATATTGTCTTTGATCTTTTTTTCTGTAATAATATAAGGTAAATAATAAAAGGTAAAAAATAACTTTTACCTTTCAATTATCATTGGATTATATTGTCCTTTATTTCTGCCTCTAGCAAAATTTTTTAAAAATCTGAAAAGGGCTAAGATGCCTGGGTAGCTCAGTTGGTTAAGTTGTCTGCCTTTGGCTTGGGTCATGATCCTGGGGTCCTGGGATGGAGCCCCAAAGTCAGGCTCCCTGCTCAGTGGGGAGTCTGCTTCTCCCTCTCCCTCTGCTTCCCTCCCGCCCCCCACCCCACCCCTGTGCACATCCTTGCGCTCTCTCTCCCACACCATCTCCCTCTGAAAGGGGCTTACAGCAATTTGACTTTGTGATTGTAGGGACTCCAGAATATTACCATATTTTGTTTAATTTACAAAGATGGTGAGCCTCTGATGCTCCTTCCCCTCGCTAAAGAAAAGGGAACCAAAACAATTAGGAAATTTTGTTGAGTCAGATTATTTGTTTCGCTTAGAGAATTGTCAATTCAAACACAATAGTAAATATTATCTGTTCATGAAGGCACAGTTTAAGTCCAGATTAAATGTCCAAAAAGTGAGAAATTTGTCTTCTCTGGCTAAGACTTCTCTCTATCAATCAAAATAACAGCAGTAGTTCTTCCAATGTTAAAATATATAAACATACATACATGCATGTATACATGAATATCAGTGTGTACATACATGTATGTATACACACATATCCACATGTATATACACACATACATAAACATGCACATGTGTGTATACACAGAGACATATATATACATACAATTCTGTAAAAATATTCTGTTCCTTACATGTGTGCAGAATTGATAAAAGTTTTAAATTTCAATCTCAAAACATTTTTAAAATAATGACAAGGCTAATGAAACCCGAAAGTTGATGAAAAAATTCAAATGCTTAGTCTCAAATTCTTTAAATGAATAATTGCATTCAGAAGGTCTGCTAAACTTGGCCTTTATGTTTCCTATCCTAGTATACCTTGTATATTGAGAAATCAACAAAATTATTCAAAATTCAAGGAACAACATTTGTGTCTTATTAAGTATATTCTTGGAAATAATCTCATTATTCTAGCTATCAACACATAAGGTTTTAAGCAAAGGGTTATATAAATGTTATTGGTCTATGTCTTGTTTAGAGTATTATCAGTTTGTAATTACATGTTTTCTAAGATGCATTGAGTCATTAGATCAATAAACACAAGAGGAACTAAGGAAGGAAAACTGTTATTGCTATAATTATGTCATAGGTCTGAATGCTACCTATGAACAAATTTTTGGACGAAAAAATTCAGAGTTATAAAATTATGTTTGCATGTGGTTAAATTGCACATGTTTGGGATTATATTATATAAGGCAACAAAATTGTGAGCATCATCTTTCCTTTCTTCCTTCTGAGCAAGCAAGATCCCCAAAGTAGCTTTGAGGATAGTTTATTTATGGGCCTGCTAGTTCAGGAGCCACACACCAATTCATCATGCTCCTGCTTTGTGCCATCTGTTATAAATAAATATCCCTGCCTGCAACTTTCTGTCGGGGCATGTGTTTACTGTTATGCAGATGAATGCAATATGGGAAGACATTAAAGTTAAAAAAGAGAAAAATTGCTTATGAAAATGTCTATCGAACATATATATTCCTACTACTTGTGTACAAAGTTTTGGATCACATGAAGGCCTATAGCCCAAGCAGGCTCTGACTCAGAGCTCTTCGTTTAGTTTGCAACTACCTGGGGAGTAGGTGCAAAACAAGCAGGGGCTAACATGGCTAGGTTAACAAAGAAGTGCGCACAGCCAAGCCTTCTTCCCGGAGTGCTTTACCATTTTACACAACATACTGCTGTGACTTTGGGGAGAGGACAGACAGGTACTGTGGGAACAATGTTAGAGAGTTTTGAAGGTGGCAGTCAGCGCTCAAGCTAAAGAGTGAAGAAAAGCCTCCAGGGGCCTTTGAGAAGCAGAGTGACATGGTCAGAGTTCTCAGAAAGCAAAATAATTCTGAGAAGTGTGTAGGAAATGTTTGACGTGGAAAGAGCCTGGAAGGTTGGGAATTAAGCCAGACAGAGAAAATGATGACAGTGACTCCAAGAGTCAAACACCATAAACAACCTCTGGAACCAGTTATTGAATTCTCATGCACACTTGAAACTGTTGAAGGCCCTTTTCTCCTATAGCACCTTAGGCTTCTCTACCACCTTCCCAGAATTCCCACAGACCTAGAACTAGGAAGGAGCCGTCCACAAGGACAGAGGAGGAGACATCTACAACACACTATATTTCAGTAAGTAGACAGAGTTATCTGGAACCCCTTCTGTCGACAAGACGACATAAGGCCCAGAAAAATCACATGTAGCAATACAGTGCTGAGAAAACATCACATTGACTTACTAAAAACTTGAACCAGGATTTTTCCCCAAATAGGAAGAGCAATAAAATTAGGACACGCAATTGAAAGACATCTATTTGACTTCAGCTTGCTTCAACTGATTATAGTATTTTTCATACTTAGAGTATCGAAAACATATCACTGTTTTCAGCAGCGAAATAGAGAAATTTGGTTCTTAATGCGGGTAACTTTACCTTAAAAATGTGTTTACAATCATGATTTTTTTCTTTATGTTATAAACTTAAAAACTATGTAACTTGACTATGAATTTACTGGAATTCCTTATGGCCCAGGTAGAATGTTTTACTTGGTAAATCTATATGAGGAAAGGATACCTCTAAATTAACATAAGAAAATAAGTGATTTCCCAACTTGAAGATCAAGGACAACCCTCACCCCCAGGGTGTCATTAAAGACTTGATATCTTTTCCAAAGAATATTTTTTAAAATATTTTATTATTTATTTATTTGACAGAGAGAGACACAGTGAGAGAGGGAACACAAGCAGGGGGAATGGGAGAGGGAGAAGCAGGCCTCCTGCTGAACAGGGAACCTGATGCGGGGCTCGAGCCCAGAACCCCGGGATCACGACCCGAGCTGAAGGCAGACGCCTAACGACTGAGCCACCCAGGCTCCCCCCAAAGAATATTTTTGAAAGCCTCTTCTATTGGCATTTCAATATTCTGCAATGTTGTCTGTTAGTCATTTTATTATTTCCTTTAAAGATTTAATTCAATTCTCTTTGATGTGTTTCTCAGAAGTTTAATTGTTTCTATTATTTATATTTTTAGAACAAGATTTCTCCTTGAAAATAGGCCCTGATCTTTTCATTTTTTATTGGACTTAAATATTTCTGCTTGGAAATCAGAGTTTGTGATTGAATTTGAATTTAAAAAAAAAAACAAACAGAAGATGGGAGCCTGGGTGGCTCAGTCAGTTAAGCATCTGACCTTGATTTTGGCTTAGGTCATGATCTCGGGGTCATGGGATCAATCCCCGAGGTGTTGGGCTCTGCATTGGACACAGAGCCTGCTTAAGATTCTCTCTCCCTCTCCCTCTGCCCTCCTCAGCCACCCACCCCCTCCACATACGAGTGAGTGTGCTCTCTCTAAAACAAAAAGACTACCTTTCATTAAGAGCAAATATTATCATTCTAACCAATTTGTTTTGTTCATGAGGTTTTCCAATTTTGAAAATTTCCAGAATCCTAATTTTAAAACTGTCTTGTAAAAAGTAGGTTACTGATAAGAAAGTACCTACAATTATTCATTATATATCAAACTGCTTGATTTGGGGTTCTAGTAATTGCTAAAAGTGGTAATCACTAATTAATTATAGGCAAATTAATAAATGCCCAATTACACTTCTAAATCATGATTTAAATAGATTTACAGGTAAGGAATAGACATTTGTACATTCCTCCACCTGGCAGAGTTCCATATTAAGGATGAACTTTTACACCTGTAACATTTAAAGTGGCAGAGTGAGTCCTACTTTTAACTCTTGCTCTTATTTAAGCGATTGCACTGGCAGTTCCTGGATATGGGCTTTGCACTAAACAAGTTCCACACTTAAACAAAGTCAAGTATGCATGAGCATTTGTGGCGCAACATAAAAAGAAGTTGGTGTAGGGTTTGGGTGCAAGTTTCAGTCTTGATATTTTCTACTTTGCCAATCAGCCTGAGTGTTTCTTTCTTCCTTTCTACCTGAACTGTTTGCCGGAGAGATGACAAATAATGGAACTGATAGTAACTTTCCAGTGAGTAAGAACAGTCCCTTCTATCTGAGAGGAAGAATGTCAGGTCTGCAAAAGCCAAATGATCCAAAGTACTCGAGAGGAAAAACACCCAGCATGACTCCAGCACCTTGGGTCTCCTCCCCAAACAAGCCCTCTGCTGCTATCAGTTTTGATAAGCAGGCTTTCCTCACCCATGAGGCTATAACATGATAATGTCATTCAATAACCCTCACACCCTTTCCTGCTATTTGTCCAGCACAGGAAACTGAGGATTTTCTTGTCGTGTGGACACAGCGGAAATATCTAGCCAGCAAATACTGACCCTTGCATGCAAACAGACCCATATCCTCTTTCCGCCTGACAACTTCCTTCCTGCATGCTAAGAACAATCTACCCTTCATTTTTTTTTTCCGGACTTTATACTGACTACTCTGAAAGCCCTTGGGGAGACCAATGTAAACTTCCACTCAACAGCTGGATTCTCAGACAAATAGGCTGACATTGAACATGGTTTAAGGCACTGAAGATGCCCTCTATACATGGTGATATTGTATGAAAACAGTGTCTACATACCACAGATAGACATGTGCCTGAAGAATTTGGCCTCTCTGGACAATTGCACTAGATATTTCAGATCAGAATCTAAAATATTTAAACTTATAGGCCAGAAAGTTCTCTTTAGCTATACTGCAGAACTGGACCTTCACACTTGGGAATTTAAGACCTAACCATTTAGACCTGGAGAGGCAGAGGCAGTTTCACACCCAAATTAGCAGCTAAATCCATTTTGTTCAACCCAGCACCAGAGTGGGCTTGCTAGAGATATTAAAAATCACTATCTATCTTTGAGTTAGGTAGTAAGACTTAGTGAGGTAAGTTATTTTGCTAGTTAATCACACCTCACATCTCAAGCAAGGACAATGTGGCTTATCAAATTTCTTTCTGAAATAATGAAAGCTTAAGCTTGATAGTCAAAAACCTTCTGTTCATTGGCTATATTTAATTATCAGAAAAACTTATTGATATTCAAAAGACAAAGAACTCAAGCTCTGAAACCTAACCCAAATTAAAAAAAATAAAAATAGGCATCATTTGCATCCTTGTATGAAATCGGTGTCTTAGAATGTGGTGGCTCATAATGGGCAAAATTAAAAAGCTCATTTAATATTGTCAATAATGTCATTCGGTTTAAAACGTTTCACTTCCTGAACAAACCTTGTATCAGGATATGCCTAGGCAGCCAAAGCTCAGGAGCATATAACAGGGAGGAGAAGAAGGCTATCTGTTGAAGGCAAGGCTGCCAAGCCTGAAGTCTGTTATCACCAGCTGCCTCTTTCCTCATATGTCCTCAAGTGCTCTCCAAAACTTCTACACATAAAATGATACCTAACAATGGTAAAAAAGAATAAACACTGCTATGTTTTTAGGGCAGTTGTTGAAGTGGTAAATAGCATTCATGGCCACTTATGACCTTTTATCAAATTATCCAACTGATGAGTTTTTAGGTCTTTAATCCAAACATAGAAATTTATTTAAAAATGTATAATATTAAAGGAAGTTTAAAAGTACTGAGTGTTGTCAGCAGCATTGTGGTGAGGGACGGACTCAAACTCAGTCTTCTAGTCCCTAACCAATAATTCATTCGACCAATAAAATAAACATAAAAATAATATTAAAAGTATTCCAAACACTTATTCAGTGCTTCTCTTTTGCCATGAAATGTGCTAAGAATTTTGCACTGATTATCTCATTTAAACTTCACTATAAACCTAAAAGTCAGATAGTATTATTTTACAGTATTGCATTACTAGCTGACATTTACTGAGCACTCACAATGTGCAAAGCACAGAACTAATTAAATTAATCCTAACAAGAACCCTGAGATAAAAGCATTATTCTAACTTTTACAGATGAAGAGACTGAGAGCTGAAAAGACAATTAAGTGGTGGGGCTGGATCTAGGAATCAGGGAACCTGAAAGTTTAGAGCCTAAGACCTTGAGGGAGTCATTGAGTCTCAGGTTCCTCATCTCTGACATGGGTCTAAAAATAACTGCCCCAACCCCCTCACAGGACTGTAAATGGGCCAAAGGAGAAAAGGCGTGTGAAAAATTAAAATGGAATTTCTCTAACCCTTAATGCACACAATTTCAATTCACTAGGGTAAATGACAAGCTGTACGTCAATTAAACATAAAAGCCACATTTCTCCTCTGTGGCTTTTTGTTTCTTCACTTCCTTTAACAATTTCTGACATTTTCATAAGCTTGTTCAAAAGAAAGAAAGCTATGCCATTTTGAGAGCAAAGAGCAATTTACTTCATAATTGATTGGGTAAAATGTCAAGAAAATGAAGAAACAGAAGGGTATTGGTGTTGGCTGCAGCTATAAAAACAACCCAGTGTAACATGGATGAAAGTTATGGAAAAGCACAGTAAGAGAGAATCTTATCCATCTATAGTTATTTGCTCAAAGATGCTGCTACCTCAATTCTAATATTCATCCTTGAAAGCAAAAGGCACTGATTGGCCCATTTTATTTCAGTGCTTTCTTTGAGAGGCATGATCTCAGAAGGAAGTTACGGAGCAGCAGAAATACTCAGTGTCTCCATCACAGAACCCCAGTGCTAGGAGGCTCCTGCTCACATACCCACAGCCATACAAGGCTCCAGTCCCACAAAGGCAGCTCCTAGAAATACTAACCCTTCCAAGAGAGAAGGTTACCTAGAGTGTAGGCATGAACATATACCACTCCTGAAGGGAGCCTCAGCTTGGTTTGAATAGATGGGCTAGAAAGGAGAGAGTTTTCAATAATTTCATACATTATCTGCCTCTGTTCTCTCTTCCATAAGGATGGCTGAATGGCAATAATAACTAATGTTTACTGAATGCTCCCATGTGCAAGATACTGTGCCAAGCAATCCACATTATCTCTCCTAATCCTGACTACACCCCTCAATGTAGATACTATAATCTTAAGCATAAAGAACTTAAAGAACAGAGAGATTAAGGGTGTACAACTTGTGACAGAGCTATGATACAAGTCCTTAAAATTTGATTCCAGTCTCTGTGCTCCATACATTAAAGGATAGCTTCTGATTAATAATAATAATGATAATAGTAATAACAACAACAATAATAATTAGAAGAAAATAAACAGTGAGTTTATTTCCATCAAAAAATCAACAGATAGTTGTGCCATGCTAGGTATAAAGTAATGAATAAGGTAAGAATGTCTTACCTCTGTCAACATGGAGTTTGCTGTCTAGCAGATAAAATAGAACAAACAATTTTTCAATAGAACAAATAATTTTTAAGTGCATTGAATCTTATTTAGAGTTTTAAGTATACATCCTAATAGAGCATACCTCAAGGACCTTTTAACCTAGCCCAGGGGATAGGTTAGGAAGCAACGTGTAAATGGAAAGAGGAAGGATGAGTAAGTATTAAGTAGATAAAAGGAAGATGAAGAGCCTTCCAGAGAAAGGTACTGGTGAGTGAGTGAGTGTGTGTGTGTGTGTGTGTGTGTGTGTGTGTGTGTAGGAAAGGAGCATTTCAATACAAACCAACTCCATACATCCCTAGTCATATACAAAGAATGGTATGAGTGTTCTCTGTTATACAAAGATGAGTAAGGTGAAGCCACACTTTCAGAAGCTCACAATGTCATAGAAGAGACAAAACCATACAGAAATACAGGGAAAACACTGGTAGGTGGCATGAGGAGACACAAACAAGATATCAAGAAATGGTAAAGAAAGAAATTAAAATACTGACATGAAGGGGAGTTTTTAACTGGTCCTTGAAGGATGGGATAACCTTTGAAATTTGGTGAATGATCTACTCATGAATGGGGAACAAATGGGAAAAGTAGGCGTTAGCCAGCATATAAAGGCTCAGCAACCCCTACCCTCAGCCCAAAATAGGAATAAGATCCCCAAATGAGGGAACTGGGGGTAGCTAATGAAAACTGAGGCATGGAGATGACAGCAGAGACAGTAGTAAAGAGTAGGTAGGAGGGCTTGTGCTGAGTGAATTCCTGACATTGCTCCCAGTTTTTCCCCTCTCCTGGAAAGTGTGGGGTTGGGAGGGCAGGCTGAGTTTAAAAGGCAGACACAAGCCTGGGCAGATATCTGCACCCTATGCAGCAACATGAAAAGAACAAACACGTTAAAAAGAGAATGAGAAAAGACATTATTATACTTCAGAGAACAACAGCAAAATTGTAGTTCAGAGACCTTTTTTGTGTTTGGGAACACAAAGCACCTGAACTGTAGTAGCTAGTCATTGAGTAAGTGTAAAGAGAATCTGAAAGCCCATGAAATAAACACATGAACTTCACAGAAGCAGAAAAAAGCAAGATGGAAAATGTGAATTCAGAAAAGAGAAGGAAGAAGCTGGAGAACTGACCTGTGACTAATAAACAATTGTCAACTCCCTAGCATGATACACTGTAATAAATAATAAGCAGAAATACACCTGTACAATATGGCTACAATAAATAATGACAACAAATATTTGTAGAATTATTTATAGTGCCTGAAGCATGTATTTTGACATATATTATTTCAACTAATCTTGTAAACTACCTTGTAAGATAAGTATAAATCATGTCAAAATGGAATGCCAGTAGATACTTATCTATTGAGAGATAAATGGCCAAGAACTAAGATTCTAAATACCTAAGTCCTGTCCTAGACCAGTCATCTCTCCATAAGTTCTCTGAATTAAAAAAAAAAAAAAAATGCCCCAGGGAACAAAGAATGATTTATTACTATCTGAGGCTTTGACCTCAACACTGACATGGACACTAGCCTTCTGGGCCATGTGGAAGATTTTTGCCCTAGCAAAGCAGATTCAACTAGAGTACAGACAAAGCAATTCTAAAAGCCTATACTGCCTCCTACCACCTGCCATCCAAAGCCTAACCATTAGATCTAACCATTCCAGTGGAAGAAAAGTCCAATCCAGAATGCATGTGCCAGTCGGAAGCAGTAGAAATCACAAAAGTAAGAATGACTGCCCTGGATCTCAGTCTAGACCTTGGGAACCTCTTCCAAGTCACTCTTGCTTTACCAGCCTTGTGGCAATATGAAAGATGGCCTGTTGCCTCAACAGGGAATTTATCCAAGCTCAAAGGGCAGGGACAAGGAGATCAGAAAAGGCCACATGAGTGTGATGCAGTCTTCGACTTGGCACAGCCTTTAGTACGTACTGAGTCAATGAAATGAACCCAAACAATTCATAGCGTTCCTCTAGAGAAGAAGCCCTCAGCTTCTTTCTCCCACAAAGAAGTATTTGTATCCCCACTTGATAGTTGTCAATGGCTTGACTAAGAACATACAATCATGAAAAATGAACCAGAAATGGAATCCAGATCTTTTACTTCAAATTCCTTGCTCAGTTAAAGTGAGAACTTTAATATTTTATTCAATTAAATTTTCATGATATGATTTTTATATTCACAAATAATATCTTTGTTTCCTAAGTCCCATCTTAAAAACTCATTTTGGAGAACAGAAATGCCTGAAGCAATTTTATATTAAATAAAATGGCAATATTGTCGTTATACTGATGTCTTCTCTGAAATACTCATGTTAGTGCCCAAGGACGGACCAGAAACAGGACCACACCCTGATTTACACTGCCCTATTTGCTGAATATGAGGAGTGCATAGAGCACTGTAGACCTGAGTCCACATGAATTTAGTAATGTTGAAGCAGGGCCCCCAGCTATTGTATTTTTCCACATCTTTGCGAACACAGGGGAAAGCCCCAGTCGTTGGAAATCTTGTTCTGAGAATCAAGATTCTGTAACAAGGGACTCATATGACTTGCCAACAAGTTGGTGGGTACATTTTGGAAGCCATTTTAATCTAATATTTTGCCTCAGGAGAGCTTGTTTGCTTTTAATAAAAGTCCTCAATAAGGATGGATGACCCAGTACATCATTTCTCTTGCTTCTAATTTAAGAATCTGGTACATAAAAGCATAAAGAGTGTGAAGGAAATGGATCATGACCTTATGACATTTGGCATGATTTCTGAGGCAGGTGTCAGATAGGTTCATAAGCAACTATCTTGCCAAATCTTATCAAAACCTAAAAGACAAAAAGAGAAGAAAAAATACACACATTATAATTGACATCAAAAAGGAAGTCATTTTATTTTTAGTTCATTTGCTTTGGAGGGAGAGCCAACTAACTGGAAAGAGTCCATAATTTAACCAACATCAGATCGTCTTACTACATTCCGCATTGAAACTTAATAAATGTTAGTTTCCAGATTTACTGACTTCACAATTTTCTCCAGTTAATGATCAGCAAGTACCTTTTATTACTTTAAATGAAAACAAAATGAAGACCTGAAATCTCATGATCAAGAATTGATTTCTGGCAGACAAGCAAAATTGTTTGGTCTATTTTTATGGTTGATATAATTGTATTCAAAACCCATAAACAATGTACATCCACTTCAATACTTTTTCAGCTCGTCTTTGGTCATAAACTTTAATTAAAACAAAACATCCCTTAGGTAAATCAAAGGAAGTGCCATTGAAATAATATAAACACCCGAGGAACCTTGGGCTGTTTCCATGCTCAAGTCTGATTAGATGGAAAAGCACCAAGCACTTGTGTCAGTAGACCAACCAATAGAGTTTGTGACTATGAGAACTTCCTCTAGTATTAAAGATCTTTGGCATAGTTTCTGGGAAAACTTGTGCCAAATTTCTCTATTCCAAGAGAGGGTTTTCCACTTGGAGGCTGTGGTATCTATAAAGGCTATCTTTCATGAGCAGGGTGTCCTCTATTTAGCTGTCAGAAGGCCTGTCTATCGCAGGACTCAGACTGTCTGTCCCATTTGGCTGATGTCAGAAACTTATGCTAGAGTTATGGCAGAGAAAACATGTTTTCCATTACGCCCGCACCAAAGTGTTGATTAAGGTGGCACATGTCAAACCTGGGAGTAGCCAGCACTCAGAAATAGTATAGACCTTTTACAGATGCTGAAATTGTTTCCAGAAATTCAACATCTCAGCTTATCTTTTTTTTCTTTTTCTTTTATTTTTTTTAAGATAGAAAAGAACCCAGAGCATTTGTGCTTATTTTTAAGCTAGTACTTTAATCATGCCTGATTTTTTTTTTTTTTTGTACCATATTCAGACCTTTCCTTTGTGTTTGCGGTCAAAGAATCTTGAAAATTGACAAGTGGATTCCATAAGGGGCAAAGATTTCAAATTTTACTTGAGATTTAGTGCTATCTATAAAGGGTCCTCTTTATAAGAAAATTATTCTTAAGGTTTTTAGAATTCTGAGCCCTTATAAAAGCTGTCAAAACTACACATTCTTTCTCAGAAAACAATTGGGCAGGATCACAAACCTAT
Organism: Phoca vitulina; assembly: GCF_004348235.1. NCBI lineage: Eukaryota > Metazoa > Chordata > Mammalia > Carnivora > Phocidae > Phoca > Phoca vitulina. Next base: position 4,733,233 of record NW_022589723.1, on the reverse strand, counting down.
ATGCAACACTTAAGAGTTCCAAGGGCCTCAGGTTAAGGAGGACTGTTCTAAATAAAGCCAGAAATAATCATATAGCTGGCAGATTGAATTTTTGCTGATATCTAAGAATAGAATCTCCTCACAAAACATTAATACTGGTAAGTCCATGTAATTTAAGCAGTTGTTAGGGGTTGTTAGAGTCTTCTCGTCCTGGAAAGTAGTAAAAACCAGAGGTTATCCCAAAGGCCAGCAAGCCCTTATGCGTAAGTCTCCCATGGAAGGCCAACTTCTTGGAGAGTATACTGGTTTCCAATGACCAAAAGTCAAAACTACATTACTTCTCTTTTAGGAAATACACAGGCAGAGTCTAAAAGTGACAATGACTAGGGTTGCCAGATTTAGTAAATAAAATAGAGAACAGGGAGTTCAATTTGAATTTCAGATAAACAATAAACAATTTTTAGTGTAAGCATATCCCAAATACTGCATGGGACATGCTTGTAACCAGAAATTATTCATTGTTTATTTGAAATCAAATTTAACTGTATTTTAGCTGGCAACCCTTTCATGATCCAGTAATTCACAGCCAGATTACTAGCTACTCCTGAAAGTGGGATCTAGGTTTCTAGTACTTTCTAAATAGTAGGTAATGCGAGTTACCTGTAGATTTCACGGAGCCACTGCAGTGCACTCTTGCGCTACCAGTAGTTAAAGCAAGTCAAAGTGATAAGAGATTGATATTTATCACCCTAATTTTTCCCCTAATTATTTAACCTTGGCTCACAAAGTCATTTCTTCATCTTTCTCTCACCCCTAAATCTGGGTGTTTGACAGTCTTCAGTCCTCAACCTTGTCTATTCTTCATCCTTTCCCACTTTGCATTTTCATGTACCTCACCACTTCAATAACTTTACTAACAACTCCCCAATCCACAATGCTCTTCATTCTAATTCCAGACTGCTTTTTCCTGGTGCCAGCTGAGCCTTATGTCGGAAATGGACTCATTAAGCCCCACAATGGTGCACCTGGGTGGCTCAGTTGGTTAAGCGTCAGACTCTTGGTTTCGGCTCAGGTCATGATCTCAGGGTTGTGAGATGAGTCCCGTGTAGGGCTCCATGCTGGGCATGAAGCCTGCTTAAGATTCTCTCTCTACCTCTGCCCCCCACTCCCCTCGCATGTACTCTCTCTCAAAAACAAAACAAAACAAAACAAAACAAAACCATAATAACATCTCAACGCACCACCAACTAGCAAAGCAAAGTTTGTTGTCTTATTTCCCTTTTTCCTTATTCCACACTCCTAGATTTAGTTAACTAAATCCTGTAAAGCTACCTGTTAAATATTTTCCCATTCACTACATCCTTTCATTTTCCTTTCCCCATACTCTAGCTCAGATCTTCATCATCCCTTTCCTGTATTAACTGTGTTAGCTTTAAATTCATCTCCCCACTTCTATTCTTTTGCCACTGTAGTGCATCTACATCATGGTCACATTAACCTCCTTTCCTATTTAATCATTGTATTGAGTGTCTACCATGGATGTACAAAAATAATAAGACTAATTTTTGCCCTCAAGAAAAGTACATTCCAATGAGGAGGCAAAAATATATGGTTACAGAAGAATGTAATTAGCCCTAGGACAGAGAATAGCACAAAGTACGGTCGTTAGAGAAGTATGTTATGGGTATGGATGATCGTGGTAGAAAAGGTTTTCTGATGCTTGGATGGGATGACACCTGAAGTGAGTGTTAACTGGATCAGTGTTAGCCATTAAGCAGAGAGACCAGAGTTCCAGGCAGAAAGAATACCATATGCAAACATATGGCAATATAAAAAAAAACTTTCAAGAAACTGGTAGTATAGTATGGCTGGAATGTATAATGCTAAGAAAGAGGTGATGAGTTTGTATAGGTAGGAAGGGCCACATAAGCCACTTTAATGATTTAGCTTCTATCATGAAAGCAATGGAGAGTCTTGATCAGATTTGTATTTTTGAAAAAGGTATGAAAAATGGTTTGTATTTGATGAGGTCTGGGGCAGGGAGATGGTGAGAAGCTACTGCAGGATCTCTATGGGAATGATGAAGACCTTTATCAGTAGCAACAGTGATACTAGGAAAGGATTCATGAGATATTTGGGAAGAAAATTTTAGATTATTTGGTGATGGATTACATGTGGAAGGTAAGGAAAAGCATGTCTTTGATTATATGAAGTTTTGTGAAACCTTCCCTAATTCCCATTGTCTATAGTAGTGGTTTTTAACCAGGGATGATTTTGCTCCTCAGGGAATATGGTAAAGTCTGGAGACAGTTTTGGTTGCCAGAAGAGGGGAAATAAGGAGAAGCAGAATGCCCCTAGGCCAGGGCACAGAACAGATGCACAGGACAGTCCCTCACAACAGAGAATTATCTGGTTCAAAATATCATAGTGCCACCACTGAGAAACCCTGTTACACAGCAGTAAGTGGATCTCTTACTCCGAGATGTAAGGCTCTTCAAAATTTTGCCCAACTTTCTTTCCAGGCTAAATACCTATCACCCTATAAGTATTCTATAGACAAGCAAAAATGATTTATTCCTGATTTCCCAAATATATTTTTCATTTTGAACCTTAACAATCTTGCTTTTATGATTATTCTCTTATCCAGGAACATTTCCTCACTATCCCACCCCATCTCCCATTTAATTGTCAAAATGCTACTACTACCTCCTTCATGAAGTTTCCTATAATTTGCCTTTCTGGATAAACTCTCTGCATCTATTTTGTGGCATTCATTACATTGTACCTGGTAATGTATCACTAGTTGACTGACTTTATCTTATCCTACTCTTTGAAGAAAAACCTTAATAGGCCAAGCACAGTGTCCTCAACAAAGTAGGCATTCAATAAATAGTTGCTAAAATTAAATATGACTTTCTAAATCAGTTATCTGATATCATCAATGCCTAAGTTTCCCTTTTATTCATGTGGACAATGCAGGGTTAACAGGTTCTCATTTATACATGCTAAATCATATGTAATGCCAATAACCTATAACTAATATTTAGTTCTATGAATATTGAACTTTCTTAGAACATTGAATATACTCATCATCACAGCCCATGAAATATTTGAGTTTTGTCCATAGGTTCTTATTCCAGTCCAGGTTTTGGATTTGCTTAGTAGAGTAGATGCTTAAGATTCCTTATACATCTTTACACACTGATTTACCTGTCTACCAGGTGTTCTACATTGCCCTCCAACTGCTCATTTTAAGCTATTTAATTCTGCAATGCATGTTTCATTGCTGATATCCTTAGAAAATTTTTCTGCCTGGTAAAATAAAACCTGTTCTTTGTCAGTTTAATAGATGCCACTAAACTACTTCGTAGAAACACTGGGAAATATGAATGGCATGGGTGGCCAAGACTTTGCTTCTAGATTTTTACTTTATTGCCTTTTGACTTTTACAAGACTTTCTTAAGGACAAAGATTGAATATTGCTTAGTCCTCTGAGGGCCATGTATTCATGACAGGCATTTCCTTCGCCCATGCCCTAATTCATTTGTGAGTTTATTTTTTCCAAACCCTGTAAGGCCTATGAAACTGAAAAGAACCTCTGAATCACCATGTTACTGTACACAGTGAGGGTAGGCTTGGCAGTTCTGGTTGCTGCTGCCATGTTTGGACTTGGGATATGTGCAAAAGCCTCAACAACAGAACACAGACAAATCTTTAGCAAACAAGGTGATTTAGAAACCAAACTACCTTCCAAACTACAGAGAAATTGTCTCTGTCTTTTATAGCTGGGGGAAAAAATCTAGACAAAGTATAATTTTCAAAAGCAGATGTTTGTGATAATCATCTGGACCAGGATGACTTTGTGCCTTAGTCTATAATTAGTGTTAATAATCAGAGAGATAGAGGATGGCTAGGAAGGAAGGAAGGAAGGAAGGAAAGGAAGGAAGGAAGGAAGGAAGGGAAAAGAAGGAAAGAAAAGAAAAAGAAAGAAAGAAAGAAAGAAAGAAAGAGAGAGAGAAAAGAAAGAAAGAAAAGAAAGAAAGAAAGAAAAAGTAAGAAAGAAAGAAAGAAAGAGAGAAAGAAAGAAAGAAAGAAAGAAAGAAAGAAAGAAAGAAAGAAAGAAAGAAAGAAAAACAGGTAGAAAGACAGGTAGAAAGACAGGTAGAAAGATAGATAAATAGATGATAGGAAACAAAGTCCTAAAAAACCAAGTCTTGCTGAGAATATTAAAATTTGGAAGAGAAAAAGCCAGAATAATATTGATGTTAGTTATCTTTTTTGAATTTGTAGATAATTGGCATATAAAATTATATTAATTTCAGGCATACAACATAATGTTTCAATAGTTGTATATATTGTGAAATGATCATATGATAAGTCTAATTAACATCCAAATTTTTAATGTTTTTTTGAAATAGCTAATCTAGTCAGAATCAAAAGCCATTTACTTCTATCCCCCCTTCCATTAGATTGACATGGGGTAAATGCACTTTTCTTATTTATGCCTGACCAAATGTGAACATATTTCACTAAATATGAGACTCTGAAGACCATAGATTACATCTATTCATCTTTATTTGTCTTCACATCACCTAGTCCAGGGCTTTGCATGTTTTTAAGTGTCCAATAATTGTTATTGACTTTGAATCTGGTCAGTCTTGTGGTATAAAGACAGCTGAGGTCTAAACGAGCTGTACCAAACCCCTGTAAGTACAAGTTCTCTCTGTATATTAATAAGTATTGAGACTTCAGTTTTCAGATGAAATTCTCAACTAACATTTACCATACTGATATAAAAATATATTTGTCTTTCTTTAAATTTGAAAAAAAACAAAACAATTATTATTTAGAAAGAACAGTGGAGGGAAATAAAGTGATTAATATAATAATAGTAAGAAACAACACATATAACTGCTAAAATGACCAAAAAAAAGTAATCCAGTTGAATTTAGTTAATTATGTATTTTTATCCAAGTGTTCAGACCATCCAAATGTCTGTTTGGGTATATTGTTTTGATATAACAATAACACTGGAATGAAATCCAGTAGGCTACAAGAGCATGATACTGCAACATTCATTCCCAAATGGGCACCTCTACCAGGATATCTCCCAGAATATTTATGTAACATTCAAGGTCTGCTGCAGGGCAAGTCCAGCCAACACAAGTGAAGCATGTAGGTGTTAATTATATGTTAAATATTAACTTTTATAATAACAATTCTATATACAGAGTCATGAAACACTTTTCTTCCAAGAACTTCCACACACTGTTTTGATAATCATCGTCTTGAGGTGAAACAGGGCAAACACTGATCTTCTCAGTTTAAAGATAAGAAAATGGAAATACAAGGTTTTAAATAGCTTGCCCAAGTACATCTTCTTTGAGTTAGGGGCAGAGAGAGGATGGTGCTCATCAAAATCGAAGGTAGACTTATGCCTGCCTCTTTTATCTGTTTCACCAGAACATACATAGCAGAGTGCTGGCACATCATAAACATTCGATCATTTCAGTTGTTCATTTATTTGAAAGTGATTTACTGAGTATCCATAATGAAGGAAAGGATAAAAGTCATCTGACCTAAGACGAGAGTTGTATCTTAAATGTACAGTAGTAAATTCAGAATCAAAGTGGATAATTCCATGGTGCAGCACCTAGATTCTCCCTTCAGGATTGAGGCATTCTTTCTCCTGACTTACAGATCACAGCTGTGTCCACCTACAGAAATTGCCCTTGTCCAAATGAAATTGTTTTGCCCAAGGTTATGTTTCCTCCTGTGGACAGCCTGTATCCAATGACTGGTCAAATACAAGGTTCCAAAGCTTGGTCCCTTTGCCTCAATTTGGGAAATCTTTGAAGGATCATTCAAGCTTTAACACTCCCAGTGAGATCATCTGAGGTTGTTATTGCAACCACACTGCAGCTCAGCATCTTAGCTGCCCAGGTCGCCGCCCTTGCTCCCTCACAGGTGTTGTTCCTAAGGCTCCTCAACACATCCTCATCCAAATCTCCAAACCTCTGTTTCCCCAAGACCCTGATCTGTGATGGTTGGTACCAGAGTCCTATAGGGCAGAATCTAAAATGAGATGTTCATTTCTGGATACATCCAGAGTCCCATTTAAACTTTAAGCTTCAGGTGCCTCTTGGTCACTTTGGACTCCTCTGATCAAGAGATCAACAGGTAAAGAAAGAAGTCACTCTCCTAACAGTAACAATTGGCCCTGATAATTCAAGGAGAAGTAGGTCTATTTTTACACAGAAAGAACAGAGAAGAATATGGTTGAGACACAGGTGATCCACTGGGAAATCTCCTGATAATCTAGTGGCCAATTTAAGAGTAAATGGACAAGTACTTCAGCCTTGGACTGAGGAAAGCATGGTGACCATAGGCTGATAGATGAGAGTCTGGTCATTCTTCCAGGTAAGCCATCTGGATCAGCCAAGTTGTTAACCAAGGGTAAGGGGAAATCCCGAATGCATAGTTAAGAAGGGAAATGATGACTATTAGGTACAGCTTTGAAACCAGCTATTCTGACTGGCACTAGAGTTTCTCCAAACTTTCTCCTGAAAGTTTCCCCAGGAAAAGAAATCAACCAGAATGGAGTAGCTCTTCCCAGATGGGGTGAATTTACTGTATGAAGCAAGCAGATTTGAGTGGCAAAGGGATAGACTGTACTGGATTTTGTGGTATGCTCCCCAGACCTCTCTGAAGTTCAAGTCATTTATTTCCTCAAGAATTGCCCTTGGCCAAAGGGAGCTGTTTGACCAAGTCCTTTCCCCAGGGACAGACCACATCCAGTGATTGATCATTACAAGGGTACAAAGATTCAATCCCTTTGCCCCCATTTGGAACACCATTTCAGAACTCCTGCAATCTGGCAGAAGCTACTGTTGCAACTCTATCACAGTTTGAGTCTTCCTTCTGTCCAGTCCCGCTTTCCTTTGCTATTCGATAAACTGCTTACAACCAAATAGCCAAATTAGTCTGTCTCCTAGGGTACCTCACCTTTGACAACTAAGAATCCAACTGGATATCATCTTATCCTTTATATTACACACGCTTAAATGATCCACAATTTGTTGGGTTTTTTTTTTTTTTTCCTTCCTCTGAGTTAAAATTTGTCATTCAGGTGACAGAAGCAAAAGCAAGAAAGCAAAATTACTACTTTTTTTTCCTCTAATGATTCTGGCTCTTGGGTTATGATCACCTCACTTTTCAGAAAACTGGCTATAACACTATCGAGCTTTAATTTCATCTTCTGCAGTGGATTTTTTTTTTTTTACAACAAATATTTCATAAGGCTCATCTGCCTGCTGACTCAGAACCCGTGTGGTAGCAGGTCTGACAAAATAGATTGTCATGATCTATTAAATCAATAATCCATGCACTAAAGAAAATTTACACTATGAGTTCCACTCCACTCTCCAATATGCATCACTACAAAGCTTGGGGAAAAAGACCAGCTGCTGCAACTTGTGCATAAAGAGGTAATTTCTAGTTTTTTTCCTTATGTATTACTGGAATCACTAAGTGGAATTTAGTCCTAAAGCATTCTAGTCAATCATACGAAAATTTAGCATCACAGAACCAGAAAGACATCAAATTGAATGGGACCTCAAGAGATCATTTCTTGCAGCCTCACTCAAAGCAAGGTTTGACTGGATTACTTCAAATATGTTATTCTGTCAACTGTTCTTACAGCTTTCAAACAACATACCCATTCCAGGACTCCAAAATCTTCATTGATAGTAAATTCTTCTGCATGTAATAATTTTTTTTCATTTTCCTATATTGAATGAGTAATATATTTGGCCAACATCTTCCTAGTCATCTTTTCTATACTTGGAGAATAGAAAAGACTGCTTCAACTTTTCTTTAATAAGTTTCTTTTAACCTGTCATTAGATTTTGTTTTCCAAGCTTTCATCTAAACTCTAAATCTTCCTGTTAAAAATATAGAAGTTAGAGTGGAAATTGACTTACTGAATAAAAATTAGTAGAGTCCTCACCAATGGCACTTAATCTTCTGACCACTAAAGAAAGGTGATTAATTTATGGCTGACAGAACTGACTGAGTTACTAAAATCCACATTCCCCACTATGGGGTAATAAGCAAGTGAACAAAAAAAACAACACAGTAAAGACAATGTACCAAAAATGTAGAAAAAGAGCTTGGGTCCTCAGTGGCATCTTTGAGTAACTAAATAAACAGCAGCAATAGCCTGTTTCCTGACTTCTTGTTATATGAAAATAATAAAAGTTGGTTTCAGTTGCTATTCATTAGATGTTCTGTTACTTGCAGCCCAGCACAATCTTAATTAACACCATGATTATGATGATATTTATTATGTCACTTCTACAAGTGGTGTACATCCCAGCACCAGTCCTCCCTTCTTAGTGCAAATGTTTAGCCAGTGTCCACTAGTATCCATTTGTATCATTTTCATTAATGCAAAATATTTCTCAAACTCTGTAAGTTGTTTTCCCTTCCTAACTGCCTAATTGTACCACTCTTTTCAGTTCAGGAGAGGACAGAAAATGATGACAACAATGATGGCAAGAGAGAAGGCATAGGGTAAATTACTGAGTCTTTGGTTTTAATGTTACCACATGCTGGTCACGGGGATTTTGAATGAAGTTATGTCATGCTGACTGGGTGAATGGGTGGAGAAGGATATGGGCAAGGAGAAGAATCCTTAGTCATCTCAGGATCCAGTTGCATCTGAATTGGGTTTTTTTCCCCCCCCCGTGGGTATCTTATTTCCATTCCTTGCCACATGAAAAGTAATAAGGCACATATACTGAAACCTCACTCAAAATTATTTCCTTAAAGAAGGATTTCTGGCAAAGTCAATTTCTTTTCCAACTGAAAAGATTCTTTGTAACAAAGTACCAAAGTTCTTTGTAACAAAGTTAGCAATCCATTGGGTGGTCCTACAACTTCAATTCTAGCATCATAATGAAATTCCAGTTTTTACTTTTATGGCCATAGGAGGCAGACATTTGCATAAATCTTATATATGGCAATGCTATCAGTAATCTCAAAGTATTACCCTTCTTAAGGCCACCAATACCATAACCACAACCACCACCAATTGATATAGTATTTTCCTTTGGTGGATGTAATTTATTTCCTGGGATTCTAGAAACAAACTTATTTTATAGATGTGAAAATACATGGCTAATGGAAAAACGTGTTTTTCCATGCTACTTTTTTTCAGATATTTGCATAATTTTCTTTAAAAAATTACACAGAGAGAAAGATATTGAGAAAGATTGAGAGAGATTGAGAAAGAGAGAGAGAACAGGGAAAAAATTATGTACCATGTAAATTCTTGATTTAGTTTTTATTGAAACTTTTAATATTCTTCAGTTTATGAAGATACTATGTCTGCTGAGCTATAAATAAGTTTTTTAGGAGTTCAAAGTTGAAGGAACTAGAGCTCAGTAGGAACTCTTAATCTGTGATATGGCTTTGCCATCTTAAGTGAAGAAAAATTTATACTTCTTTAGGAATAAGACAGCCCTGGCCTCATTATAGACGTGTACTGAACACAATTCAATTCTCCAAAATGTCCTATTCCTCAAAACACTGTTTTTAAATAAGAGATTACTACAAAAACACATTAGAAGCCATCTTAGAAATGTAGATAAGATTTTGAAGTTTATCCATCATGCCCATCATAATTAAATAGGATTATGTAAGAGCACTCATCAGTAGAGTGTCATCATTCATTCACCTGCCTCCTTTGGCTCTTAAATGGTCAGTACAAGTCTCTACTTTCAAAAGGAATTCATTTTCTTTACTGAAAACTATAAAAGAATCCAGTTTCCCTAAGAATCTTTTGTAAAAATCATAGTGAACAAAAGTTGCTAAACTCTATCAGGATTTGTTGGCAATTTGCTACAATCAGACCAACTTAACCACAAGTTTGTACCTTGCCCAATTCTATCTGAAGACTACATAATGAAAAACCTTTTGACAAGTTGATTAATAATACTGAGCTGTTAAAGTTCAGCTGAGTGAGCAATTAAACATTCCAAACAGCAACGAACCTTCAGAAGGTAATTTATGATAATTTTATGCACAAGAGCTCAGTGGCTTTTTAATTTGATAGAATGTTAGTAGCACGAATTTCTAACAAGGGAGTGTCAGGGTTCCATACATCACTGAGATTACTTAAACATTTCAAACGTGGCTGATGAATGAAGTTTCTTGAAATGTAGGGAGATACAGAAGGTGTTGGAAGGTTGAGATTATTCATCATATCAATTATTGAGAGTGGATGCACTGACATCATACTCCCTGATCATATTTTATGTCCACAGTAAAGATAAGTCAAGCTTGAAATAACAGACTTTCCCAACTACCATCTCTGTAGGTAATTCAACTCCCTTTACTTCCTTCCCCTTCTTCTTTATACCTTCCTTCAAACTCATTGCCCCTCTTCTATTTCTACCCAGACTTTTAAATATCCAGACCCCTTTCTTGAAAAATCACAGTGAAATCACTAAGAATAAAGATAACAATAGAAGAGCAAAAGTGGAAAAGGAAGAGAATGAGTACAAAGCTAGAATCATAGATTCACAGAGTGAAAAAGAACTGATGGACTAATCTAGTTTAGTCCACTCTTTTCACTAACACACACACACACACACACACACACATACACACACACCAAATATGAAAATCCCCTCTACTACAGCCCCATCAATGACCATCCAGCCTCTTCTTTAGCACTTCCTTCCTTGAATTAACACACCACGTCTCTGGCAGCCCCTTTCCTTTGCAGATTAAAAAATAACATGGTCTGTTTTAAGCAGAAGCGAGTTCCTCTTGCTTCAATTTCTACCCTAGAATTCTTGAATTTTAAAACCAGAAGACACCCTGGAGATCACTCAGGCTAGAGTTCTCACTCTTATTTGTCATAGACCATTATGTAGCCTGTTGACATGATTATTTGACCCATATATTTTTTTTCTTTTCTGCTAAATTTCAATGAATTATTCACCTTGAAAAACCAAGCTATTTTACATAAAACCTAGATTATCAACTTGAAAAACTGAAAAATTAGAAGTTCTAGAAACACATGTTCCTCCATTCCCAAATAGCAATATCTGGCTGGAGCTTAGTTGCAGCTGCGCATTTAAAGGAAATATGTTCTCTCTAGTTCATCACAAGCCCTACCACCCCCTGTAGTCTTACACCTGGGTAGATTTAGTCATGTACAATACCAGCCTGGACCATGTAGAAATTTGAGTTTGTGATCCCTGATTTAGATTAACTACTTTGTTTTATAATCAAGGAAATGAAGTCAATAGTAATAACATGACCTTAACCAAGGTCACCAGCTAGTTAATGGCAGAACCAAGATCTTTAACTCTTGATCCAGTGCTCATTTCATTATATGGTAGTTTTAGCTTATCATCTTTCTCATCACTTATATGTGTTTTCTTTTAGTGTAAAAAAGAGGAAAAAAATACATTAACCTGATTGTAACACAAGTGATGCCTCTATATCAATTTCCACTTATTGAAATAAGAATAAGATGAACCTAACTAAATTTAACTCATAAGCAAGTATTTTTTGTCATGGGGGTGTTTTGGGTTTTTTTTTTTAAGATTTTATTTATTTGACAGAGAGAGACACAGAGAGAGAGGGGACACAAGCAGGGGCAGAGGGAGAGGGAGAAGCAGGCTCCCCGCTGAGCAGGGAGCCTGATGCGGGGCTCCATCCCAGAACCCTGGGATCATGACCTGAGCCGAAGGCAGACGCTTAATGACTGAGCCACCCAGGCGCCCCTGTCATGGGGGTGTTTTATAGTCTATTCAATTCTCTCCATCTTTGATACAGTTTCCTGCTCTAAAATCAAAGTAGCACATTAATTAGAAATTACATCACTAGAGTAATAACAACTACGGACTGTCTTTATACCTATTTCTGTTTCCTTCTATATATGTTAGGTAGCTACACAGGACATATCAAATGCTGACACAAAGTCAGTTATGTTTCTCTGCTACAAACACAGAGATTGAGTGCAAGATCACCGTGACTATTTCCTAATGCTTTTATTTCATCAAATGGGTTGGAAAACAAAACCAAACAAATAAACACAAGCTCATCTAACTATCATCTCTGCAGATGTCGTTTCTTGGTAATGTGCTATTATAATTCATGTCAGGTAAACAGTCTTGCAGATGAAGTCAGAATTATTCAGACAAGTTTCTTCATACCCTGTAAAGCTGTTTCCCTCACATGGGAAACTTCCACAAAGACTACTTGTTTACAGAGACCATGTGCCTCATGATCCTCTTTTGTGTTTCTCCCTCCCTGGTACTGAGCATATGTTTTTAATGTTAACACTCTCTCATCTATAGAGACCATCTGCTTATTAAAAAGAGTGTTCTCCTCCCTTCTTAGCCAGCTTTTTTGCATGGTGAATCCTCTCTGCCAGTTCCACAGATTCGGGGGAATGAGAAAATGCTGTGGTCTCCAGTTCCAAATTAGAGGGTTTGGGGATTTAGGTGGGCTTTGTAGAAGGAGTGGAGGGTCCTTGTGTGAATTCCAAGAAAGAGAGGTATCACGCACCTGAGGGCCTGAAGCTGCGCTTTTTCTGTCTATATAGCCTCTGAATAAAGCTGGAGGGTCCTATTTTCTACCACCTAACCCTATGGTTCTTTATTTTCTATCTTTGCACCTATGCTCAATCTCAGAAATACTATGATAATAAGATGGTTTCCCTGAAATTAATACACTTAACCTTGAAAGTTAAGTAGGAATTGGTCAGGCAGGTGACAGTTACAGGAAGAAAAAATTCCACGTGCAGAGACACAGTGTAAGAGCATGTGATATATAGTAGGACAAATTGCTCAGTATTTTTTTTAAAGATTTCATTTATTTATCTGAGTGAGAGAGAGCACACAAGAGAGAGCATGAGCAAGGCGGAGGGGACAGAGGGAGAAGCAGATTCCCCAGTAAACAGGGAGCCTGATGTGGGGCTCAATCCTAGAACCCTGGCATCATGACCTGAGCCAAAGGCAGACACTTAACCGACTGAGCCACTGAGGCGCCCCAATTGCTCAGTATTTTTAAAATGTAGGCTATGTCTAAAGGAAAAGCAAGAAACAATGAAAGAGAACTAGAAGAAGGCAAAAATATTGAGCATGAAAAACCTCACAATTATTTAAGGCTGATTTAGCTTGGTAAGTCCTGAGATTAAATTTTGATGCTCTGATTCTAGGGGAGTAGATCTCAATTCAAAAAATTAGAAAGGGCTGGATGCCTGGGTAGCTCAGTCAGTTAAGCGTCTGACTCTCGATTTCAGCTCAGGTCATGATCTCAGGGTTGTGAGATTGAGCCCTGTGTCAGGCTCCAGGCTGGGCATGCAGCCTGCTTAAGAGTCTATCTCCTTCTCCCTCTGCCTCTCCCTTTCTCTCTCAATCCCACTCTTAAAAAAATAAATAAATAATAGAATAATTGTTGCAGTTGCCTTGATTTGGAGTCTCAGAGGAGAATAATCTTGGCATGAACTCTTTCTTTGGGCTTGTGTATCCAAGAGCACAGGAGTTCTGGAAACCTCAGCTGTCATCAGCCTCGTGGAGTCCTTTCCACCTAAAGCACAGCTGCTGTCTACAACCTTACTCTGTATTGCCTGGAAGAGGGTGGGTTTGAGAAAGAAAGCTTCATAGTGTGATGTAGTAAACTTTTCCCCCAGTGAAATAATTCCCACTTGTTTTTTTTAAAAGATTTCTTATTTTTTTGACAGGGAGAGAGTACAAGCAGGGGGAGTGGCAGGCAGAGGGAGAGGGAGAAGCAGGCTCCCTGATGAGCAGGGATGTGGGGCTCGATCCCAGGACTCCAGGATCATGACCTGAGCCAAAGGCAGATGCTTAACCGTCTGAGCCACCCAGGCGCCCAACAATTCCTACTTGTATTTGAAAGAATCTTCATAACTTAATTGAGAATTAGTAATGGGGAAAGGTCAGTGGTGAACAGCATGGGAGGGCAAGAAAGGGAAACATATCTCCTCTAGACTGAACTACCAACTCCCCAGTCTGCAAGGAGAGACACGGCCAGAAAATGGCAGGGAAAGCAAGCTTCTGGCATGCAAGAGCTCTCCTCTCTACCTCAAAGATATAATAAAGAAAGGAGAGGAACTGGAGAAGTATCAGTAGTTAACATGCCCAAATGCTTTACTGCCCAAACTGATATATTTTTGAGTAAAAAAAAACATAATTAATAATTTAGGGACAATAGCTATAAATTAGACTGTCCTGGGCACAGCAGGACAAATTATCATGCTATTTAAAAGACACCTAGATTTAAGGGCACCTGGGTGGCTAAGTCGGTTGAGCATCTGCCTTCGGCTCAGGTCATGGTCCCAGGGTCCTGGGATCGAGTGCCGCATCGGGCTCCCTGCTTGGCAGGGAGTCTGCTTCTCCCTCTGCCTCTTCCCCCTGCTTGTGTGCTCACACACACGCTCTCTCTCTCTCTCTCTCTCAAATAAAGAAATAAAATCTTAAAAGAAAAGGACACCTAGATTTAAAAGGCTGTCTTCCAACTGATTCCTCTTCACTGAGTTCTCTGCTTTCCCTCTCTTATTCCCCATGCTTCCCTGACTTAATGGTTAGTATCACCATCCACCAGGTGAAAAAAACTAGACATTTGATTCCTACATTTCTCTCCCCTCTGATGCTACTCCCTTGCTTAACACCCTTCAAGGTTTCAAAGCATGCCCACACTTAGAAGAAAAGTCACACTCCTTATCACAGGCTTGCATGATCTTGCACCTCACCTTCCTCTTGAACTTCATCTGACGTCATTTTCTGTCTTTTCTCTTTATCCATCTGGCCTTTTTGTTTCTATAATCAGTTGAGCATTTATCTGCCTTGTGGCCTTTATACCACTGTTCCCTGTGCCCATTATGTACTTCTCCTAGTTCTTCATATGCCTAGCTTCTCATCCTGTATCTTAGCCCAAACATCTTCTAGGACATTCCTTGACCCCCATCTAAAGAGAGTCTCTTTCCTTCTACACACACAAATATCAGAGCAGCCTGTTTTATTTTATTCGCAGCACTTATCATAGTCTGAAATTATCTTGTTTGTTGTTAGCTCTTTTGCATAAAAACAGACAGATAGACCAATAGAACAGAATCAAGAGCCCACAAATAAACCCATGTGTACAGAGGCAACTACTATTTGACAAGAAAACCAAGAATGCTCAATGGGGAAAAAACAGTCTCTTCAAAAATGGTGTTGGGAAAATTGGATAACCATATGCAAAAGAATGAAATTGGACCTCTACCTTGCATCACTCACAAAAATTAACTCAACATGGGTTAAAGACTAAAATATAAGACCTGAAAACAAAACTCCTAGAAGAAAACATAGGGAAAAGCCTCTTTGACATTGATCTTGATGACAATTTTTTGGATATGACAACAAAAGCACAAGCAACAAAAACAAAAATTAACAAGTGGGACTACATCAAACTAAAAAGTTTCCACACACCAAAACTAAAATAAAACAAACAAACAAACAAAAACAAAATCTCCACAATCAACAAAATAAAAAGACAACCTATGGAATAGGAGAAAATATTTGCAAACCGTATCTCTGGTAAGGGGTTAATATTAAAAATATACAAAGAAACCATACAACTCTTTAGCAAAAAAAAATGTACCTATATATCTGACTGAAAAATGGTCAAAGGACCTGAATAGACATTTTCCCAAAGAAGACATACAATTGGCCAACAGGTCTATGAAAAGGTGCTCAACTCCACTTATCATCAATGAAATGCAAATCAAAACCACAGTGAGATATCACCTCACACCTATTAAAATGGCTATTACCAAAAATATACAAGACAACAAGTGCTCCTGAGGATGTGGAGAAAAGAGAATCTTTGTGTACAGTTGGTAGGAATGTAAACTGGAAAAACCACTGTGGAAAACAATATAGAGATTCTCAAAAAAAAAAAAAAAAAAAAACAATTATAAATAGAACTACCATATGATCCAACAGTCCCACTTCTGGGTATATATCTGAAGGAAATGAAATCACTATCTCAAAGAGATATCTGCATTCCCATGTTCATTGCAGTATGATTTACAATAGCCACAACAATCTAGGTATCTGTCAATGGATGAATAGATAAAGATGTGGTATATATATGCAATGGAACATTATTCAGCCATAAAACAGAAGCAAACCCTGACATTTGCAACAACATGGATGCGCCTTGAGGGCAGGCATTACATAAGTTAAATAAGTCAGACAGAAAGACAAATACTGTATGATACACTTATATGTGGAATCTAAAACAAACAAACAAACTCACAGAAACAAAGAGTATATTTGTGGTTTCCAAGGACTGGGAGGGTGGGAGAAATGGGAGATGGTGGTCAAAGTTATAAAAAGAATAAGTTCTAGGGACATAATTAATGTGTAGCATGATGACTATAGTTAACAATACTGTATTGTATACTTGAAAGTTACTAACAGTAGAGCTTAATTGTTCTCACCACACACACACACACACACACACACACACACACACACACACTTACCTTGAAAGGTAACTGTGTGAGATAATAGATGCGTTAACAAACCTTAATGTGGTAATCACTTCACAATATAAATGTATATCAAATCATCACACTGTACACCTTAAACTTATACAATGTTATATGTCAATTATATCTAAATAAAGCTGGGGGGAAAAACTGTCATAGAAATTTTTTTTAAGTTAGTTCACTTGTATATTGTCTGTCTCTCCTACTGATAAGCAGGAAACAATACTGTTTTGCCCATGTTAAATTGTCAGTGATTTGGCCAGTTCCCAGCTCTTGGAAAACACATATTAACCTCTTTATTTGAATGAATGTTAAATCACTGAATAAGGTCTAAGCTACTTTTCCCCCATTAGAACCTATCACCATTAATCAAGACAAAGAGGAGGAAAGGAAAGATAATGAGCCTCAGCCCTGTACACCAAAAAATAAAACAAGATCAAACAAACCTCACAGGACAAAGTTTTTAGCCTTTTCTTTGAGTATGCTTTAGGACATTCAACCCCCTGCTGAAGAAATCACCTCCTAGAGGATTGTGGGGATCTGTATGGGGTCCATTCAAGGGCTCCCCCTTTTAACTCCCAGAACTTCTCTCCTGCTGTCTCTAGTGTTTCAGAGATATCAAATTGATATACTTTGAACATGGCTAGGAACCAAAACTGGGCCTGCTGGTGGATTTCTCATAGCTCCGGGCTAAACATCTTTAGTTATCTGACAATCAATATGCATGAATGTAATTATTTGTTTTCTAGGAGTTAGATGAACAAGATCATTCTAAACTCTTGTGTTATTAATACATGGTAATGAAAGTGAAATATTAATGACTTAGTCAAGTGTATTAAGAATTTGAAGTGCTGTGCAAACTGAAAACTTGCATCTTAGAGGGGAAAAAAAGCTCAAATGCACCAGATGGCTTAGTGACAGCCATTTCATTTAGTGCAACTCAGCAGATATGTTTGATAGCCTTCAGGAAAGACCATCAACTATGCAAAGGAGGGTGCTGTACCTGATTGTCTGGGAAGGCCATGCCCAAAGACATCAAAACGATGTGAACTGTGCTTCTTTGTGTCTCAAGTGTGCAGCTTTGAATGAGATATTAGGGTATCTCTGGCCATCAGTGAACTGCATTGGCAAAGTCTGCTGGTTTGTCCCCCTCCCCAACACTGAGCTTTCATATCTATGGCTGGCCTTACAGTAATGATCTTCATATCTTAAAGTATGATGGAGTGGAAATAGCCCCAGACTAGGAGTCAGCAGAACTGAGCTTAGGCCTGCCTAACCATGGAGCAGCTGAGTGGCCCTGAGCAAGCAGTACCATGTTTTTGGGTTGAAGTTTCCTCATCTCCAATCTGCAAATGATAAAGCCTTCCTCTCTACCTCTCTGGGATTCCTAAAAAAGATTTAAAGAGATACCACTTTATAATAAATAAACAAACTGTGCAAAAAGCAGAGGATGAAGTTGTTTTGAGGCTGGATTTACTTTCTTAACTGTTACATTTTTGTGTCTGAATTATTCATACTTATGTAAGAAGCATATCATTCAATAATAGTTTCTTCTTATAGAAAATATTTACTCAAGGCTTGTCTTTCTTTTATTTACCTTGGTGGGGGGGATGATCTATATACTAGGCATATATATGCCTGTTTTGTATTTCAGTGTACTATCATTAATTTATTCTGTCTGATAATTTCAAGATTAAGAATACTAAGGTAAAATGACAGGGGCTATCTATTTATATATATATAGATAGATCCATAAATAGATATCTTCTGTCATTTTACCTCCTAAAAAGAAAACCACATAACTAATATATTCACATTTTCCCCAGTCTGATGCTGTAGCTAAATATCCACAAGCCACAATTCTCACCCTTTATCAAGAATGCAGAATGCTGGTTTGCCATAGAGCAAATAGAAAGAATTGGTCCAGGACACATGACAGAGAATGGAAGGTAATAACAGAGGAATAATTTCTACTTTTTCAATAGGGAGAATACTTCCTTTCCTTATACTTTGTTTATCATGATTCTACCAACTCTTTGAGTCAGGAAGTATTGGCCTAACAGGAGACTCCCAAAGAACTATAACTGAGAAGCTAAAACTCCTGTCATCCTCCAATAGAGAAACCTAGTAGCTTAGAGAGTAAAGATCAATGTGTTTAAAGGACTGACAGCATTTTCTCATTAGCCCACTCCTATCTCCCGTTGCCAATAAATCACAGACAACAGTTACTACTGGGTACTAGCAAGGGAGTTCAAAATGCAGAAATTCTGATACTTCAATAGCAATTTTCATTTGTTAATCCTTAATTTCCTTCTCTTTGCTAAATTCTGCTTCTCACTCTGGAAATGTGTATTAGATACTTCTGAATTTTCATTGCCAGTTATTTCCTCTGGCTCTGTCCTAATGATTTATCCTTATAACTACCCTGAATTTGTTTATTTATCCATCCAACAAGTATTTACTTAGAGCCTGCTATGTCCCCAGCACTGGTCTGGACACTATAAAGGATATAGATGAACACAACGTCTCTAATCTCAAGGATCCTATAATTGAGTCAGAGTTAACATCATTCAAACATCTTTAATGATCTGATCATTAACATACACAAAATTACTACTCTGTCATAATCAGGGTCGGATAGGCTATGCTTCAGTAACAAATAAAAATTCAAATCTCAGTGGCTTAACACAATGAAGATGTATTTCTCGTCACAATCTGATATAGGTTGCATGGCTATACTGTGCCGGTCTCTCCAAGTGGCGACTCAGAACCAGGCTGCTTTCAACTTAAAACTCTTGTCATCTCAAAGTCTTTCATTTCTAGTCACAGTAATTTAACGTACATCTTACTCTCTCCTGCCTCCAACCAGAATGACACATTACTTCTGTTCATATTATATTAGTGAGAATTAGTCACATAAGCCCACCCAAATGCATGGAAGCTGGGAAATACTAAAGAGCACATGAAATTTGAGTGAATACCACCATTCACTAACAGTCTTCTAACAGTCTTCTAAGAGAAATATGAACAAGTCCTAGGGTATCATGTTAGTTCATATTTTGAAATATATGTAGATTATTAATGTCCACATGTAAGCTAACTCCTAGCATAGTGGTTTATACATAGCAGGCACTCAATACATTTCTTAGGAATATTTGTAGCAAAGAATAGTGATGTCAGTGGAACAAACATCAAAGATAAGCATAAGTGAAAAGTTACTTAAAAAAAAAAAAGAAGAAGATAGCAGGAAGGGAAAAATGAAGGGGGGGAAATCGGAGGGGGAGACAAACCATGAGAGACTATGGACTCTGAGAAACAAACTGAGGGTTCTAGAGGGGAGGGGGGTGGGGGGATGGGTTAGCCTGGTGATGGGTATCAAAGAGGGCACGTTCTGCATGGAGCACTGGGTGTTATAGGCAAATAATGAATCATGGAACACTACATCAAAAACTAATGATGTAATGTATGGTGATTAACATAACATAATAAAAAAAAATACAAGAGAGGGGCACCTGGGTGGCTGAGTCGGTTAAGCGTCTGCCCCACATCTGCCTTGCGTGGGTTCCCTGCTCAGAGGGGAGCCTGCTTCTCCCTCTCCCTCTCCCTCTGTCTGCTGCTCTGCCTAATTGTCCTTGCTATCTCTCTCTCTCTCTCTCTCTATATATATATATGTGTGTGTCTGTGTGTGTATCAAATAAATAAATAAAATCTTTAATAAAAAAAATACAAGAGAAACAAACACTATACCACTATACCACTTTATATTGCCCTTAACTGGCAGATAAGTTGTAAGGATAACAGGTACAGATGTGAGCAACCACCTTGAACTGGAATAGGCAAAAATGTTTTTTGTTTTGTTTTAAGATGGTAGGGCTTGGTTGTAGAAATGGTAATGATTTGGATAGAGAAAAAGGTCATATCTGATAAAGACCTTTGTGATCAAAGACATACAAGCAGGCATATGAGAAGTGTGCTTGAGATCAGTAGGTCAAAAAACCTGGTTGGATAAGACCAATGCAGAAAAATTACTATGAGAGAAGGTTGGAGAAGAAGATTCAGAAATTTGAGCTTAAATGATATACATGATAAACATTTTGAACAGAAGAGTAGCAACATAGAGGTCACAGAAGGTAATTTTGGTTCCTGCTGCTGTTCTCAAGCCCATTCCAGATAAGATTCTTAGGCCCAAGTCCTGCCTCAAAATTAAACAGGAGGCTAAGTACAAAGAAAAGTAAAGTCCTGCACTAAACCAATGGAAAACAATTGCCCAACATGATGGCAATGTCAAACTCTATGGTCTAAGAGGTATACACTATGAAATTGGTGTAGCAAACTTTGGCTAGGACTGAGAACTCTGAGCATTTATGAAGGACAAATAAATCAAAGATATGAATTGAAGTTAGAACTGAACTGGGTGCATTAGTCAAACAGGATACATTGTTTACTTAGAAAAATGATTTATACACATTTATAACTTATTTACTACATTGAAAAAACTTCTTTTGGAGGGGGAATGGGTATAGATAATTGGGCTTATATAGGTATTTTTGTAGAAAGCTTGTTTTAAAAATCATATTTATGAAAAAAAATTTGAACCATGGGAGTGGTTGTTCAGTTCACAAGTATATTCTGTAACTGTTTCCTGTGGTTTTTTTTCTGATACATTTAAATATGGTTCTAAATGTAAATACCACTTTAAGATTCTAAAAGTAGTTTTATGACAAGTATTTGGTTACAAAATTGATCACTGGCAACATTGTTCAGCTTCATGTTATTAACCCTAAAACAGGTAAGTACTTTGTTGGAAGTTGAGGGGTTAGCTCAGACATTTGTAATCAAGCCACATGATATTGAATGTCATAAAACTACTTATTTTACAAAAGGAAAAACTAACAATTATTTTAAGTAGGAAGAATGTGACAAAACATATCTCAGTAATGAACAAATAACAGGCCTGAATCCATTTAGCCAATATCCTGTTCATAATCTAGAATAGTGGTTTTCAAACTGTGGGGTGCCACTCAACTGGTGAGCCATGACATCAATTTAGTAGGTCACCATTTACATTGTTGAGAAAAGGAATTGAATAGGATAGGATAGCATAGCATAGAATAGATCCAAACAACTCAAGTAGTAAAGATAGATATTTATGAAAACTGTGTTTTAGATAGTTATGTATGTGTATTTATTGGGATGCAATATAAAATTATTTCTTACTGTAGGTCAGGATCAAGAAGTTAAAAATCACTGACAGGTATTATAAAAAATATATCATTTTAAATAGTTATGTCAAAATAAGAAAATATTAGTAATCATTGTGATTATAGCATAGAATCACATCCATATAAATAAATTTCTTAAGGATGTTAGGTAGATCCTGAGAGCATCTGAGTATTTCCTAAACATTGGCAAAAATTTTTCTTAGTTGTGCTAGGTCTATCCCTTCTTGGCAGAGAAGAAACAAATCTGTAATTAAGTCGTTCTACTTTATCTGTTATCCTTATTCCATTTGTTTCTAGCAGAAGACCCATTCTTTCTAGTTTTTCTTGCTCTGAGCATAACTGAAACCAAGCAGTTTTTTGTTTTGTTTTTTGTTTTTTTTTGTTTTTTGTTTTTTGTTTGGTCACCCACTTCCTCATCTGACTTCATTCCCTCTGCCTTTAGTTTCCTGATCCCATTCTAATTGATTTGTGTCTGTCTCTGTGTCAATCCTGGGTCATGTAACCTTTCTTCCATTTTTGGCTAATGACTGTTGGAAAGATGGATTCATTTGAGATCTCCTATGCAGCAACACAGTAAATTATTTAGCTCTCTCCCCTTTTCCTGTTTGTCATTTACAATTTCATACCAGCAGATGGTTTCACTTGTTACCATCTTTTTGAGGGTCCTTTGCTGAGCATCCTTGAATCCAACTTTCCCAATATTTCCACCTGCTATGGCTACATCTCACTGACATTACTACAACAAATCCCTTACCACACCACTACAGCTTTATTCTCCACTGACCTTTGATCTAATTTATTTTTTAAATGTCCACTCCCTCTTAGTTCTTGGGCATGCTCTTGGCCTTTTGGTAAATCCTTCATTTCCTCCTGCCTCACTTGACCTTTCCCTTGGCATCCATGCATGATTCTTTATTCTTCAGTTCAATTTGAGCATTAAAGCCCTGTAGCTATTCCTTGCATAACAGTTCCTTCAGATTCCAGTATAGATTATACAGTTTTTCTCTTGACATTATTCTCTACTGACCTCTTTGCTTCCAAAAAAATGGTCACTTAGTGAAGAGAGTTTTCTTCATTTTCTGAGATAGTAGATGCTATCCCTGAAGTTACTTCACTGTTTACAGGGTAATGAGGAAGGGAGTCGCTATGTAATAAACATGGGTTCTCTCACTATAATAGTAAATTGTAGAATAATTTATTCTAATTTGATGAATTTTGGAATTCTTATCATTTTTTCCTTTACATGAGGCAAAAAATGCTAATGATTTTTGAAAGTCTATTCTGCTTCACATAGCAAAGTATTGCTTTCTTTTCCATTTCTCACTGGGACATGCCATTGAGCACTGCAGTGGCTCTGTCAGCAAATGGGTCAATGACATTTCAGCACAGAATCACCAGCAGCTTAGGAAAAGTAATCCAAAGCAGATTTTACCAAACTGTTGACTCCCACTTTCCTCCTTTTTCTAAATGAACCCTATATCCCCTTTGCCTGGGTGCTGTTTCCTCAAAGCCAATGCTCTCACACACCTAAGATCACTCTGGATATGATAAAAGATAAATCTGAGAGCCTAATTTGTACTACTATGGTACTGACTTACATGTTACCTTTCACTAGAGAACCTACTGGAAGAAGGTAGTATTTAATTCAAATATATTAATTTCATTGGGAAATTCAGGCTCTCTGAAATGTGTTTCAGGACAGAAATTGGAAGCAGAGGTGACTGGCAAATTGTACCATGTAGGTGACTGATCTTTGCATCTTCATAGAGGTCTGAGCCAGAGCCCAATTTGGAAAAATTCTTATTTTACTTTGTCTCTATAGAGACGTTCTTCTTCCAGGGAGTTCACATCTGTCAGGCAACGGCTGCCCATTTCCCATTGCTCGTTGCCTCTCTACAAAAATAAAAGCAGAGCCCAGTAACACTCACCATATACTTTGGGATCTTTGAATGTTAGACAATAATCAACTACAGAGAATTAACTAACATATTTCCTAATTATTAACTCTGCTACATTTTTATTGTTTGATAAATTTAGGAAAACATACTAAAGTAAAAGGGACGTGATTTCCAGATAGAATACAATAAAGAGGGGTGCCTGGGTGGCTCAGTTGGTTAAGCAACTGCCTTTGGCTCGGGTCATGATCCTGGAGTCCCAGGATCGAGTCCCGCATCAGGCTCCCTGCTCAGCAGGGAGTCTGCTTCTCCCTGTGACCCTCCCTCCTCTCATGCTCTCTGTCTCTCTCAAATAAATAAATAAAATCTTAAAAAAAAAAAGAATACAGTAAAGATTTATAGGGTTTTTGAGAAATCCCTGCCCATTTCAAATATTAAGAACTGAATTTACATGTTGTTTAGCCTAAGAAAGAATGGCATCAGGAGAGTCTCAGGGATTAACAGTTTTAAATTCTGGTTGGGGCTTAGGTATTAGCAGTACCATACTGCCGTCCTTCTTTAATAGAAAGTTATAAGTTTCCAGAATTCACAGGAGTCTGGTTGGCTTCTATCCAGGACACGAGTGTAGAGGAGAGGTAATCAATATGCCCTAGCCTGTCCCGCAAGGTTTATTTTAAAGATTACTTTGAGTTATGGTAAGGTCTTTGTGAAATAGATCATCCTTACAGAGTAAAGCAGATCCATGGAGGTGTCCTGGATGGGTCTTTAGGGAACCAGAGCAAAATGTCAAGAAGCCCTCGAAATCTCTGTTTTTATTTTATGAGGAGTAGGAGGTCGATAGTAGTGATTGGTAGAGCTCAGTTGATGAAAAGGTCCATAACATGGGAGGATACTTCCAGCCGTGATTGGCAGAGGGACCATGTTGCAGGTTAGAGGCAAGAATTAAAGTTGTATAAGCAACATGAGCTAAGCCCAAACACTGGGTAATCTAGAAATACCCTTGTCAGAAAAGCCATGCTAGAGAGAATTACAGAAATCAATTTTGGTTGCAAGCAAAGCCTTGCTTAAAATTTCAGCTTGCTAGATACTAACAACTGTGAGAGATTTTTCGATTCAAGAAAATTGGAGGCAAATGCTTTGGGATACTACTGTGTGATTGACATGGTTGAGTTCCAGGAGAGAATTGTGGTGTCTTTATAATGAGGTTTAGGAAATCTTCACATACTGCTACACTATAGCAGTAGTTTTTATCACTCTGAATATTACTAGTGGGTGAAATAAAAATCTTTATGAAAATTTTTATAAATTATAGCACTGATATTGCTGAATAGTTGCTATCAGTTTATTTCAGCATTAATTTATTTTCTCAGAATTAGTAGAGTCCTCTTTTTAAGTCAATCAGAGTTTGTGATAGGTGAGAACAAATTCTGTGACAAGTAAAAAATTTTAAGTAACAGACAACAATTATAATAGAACTGCTTTTAGTGGTGATGAGGGGAACAGATGGAGACAATTGGAAATCCACTGGACCCATGAACCTGATCAGATAAAATAATCACAAAGGTAATTTGACTAAAGTAGCTAACTCCTTATAAGCTCTGGATCCTGAGGAAAACTTCTTGGCTCTCCTGGGAGTTTTTCTTGTTGTTTGTTTGTTTTTTAGTTTCTTTTTTTGAAGTATAGTTAACGGACAGTGTTATATTAGTTTCAGGTGTACTATATGATTCAGCCATTCTATACATTACTTGGGTATTCATCACGATAAATATACTCTTAATTCCCTTCGCCTATTTCACCCATCTCCCACCCCAACCTCCCCTCTGGCAACCATCTTTGTTTGTTCTCTGTATTTTAGAGTTGTTTTTTGTTGTTGTTGTTGTTTGTCTCTTTTTTTTCTGTTTTGTTTTTTAAATTCACATATGAGTGAAATCAGATGGTATTTGTCTTTCTCTGTCTGACTTATTTCACTTAGCATTATACCCGATAAGGGGTTAATATCCAAAATATATAAAGAACTTACACAACACCAAAAAAACAAATAATCCAATTAAAAAATGGGCAGACAGCCTGAATAGACATTTTTCAAAAAAAGATATACAGCCAACAGACACATGAAAAGATGTTCAACATCACTAATCATCAGGGAAATGCAAATCAAAAGTACAACGATATATCACCTTACACCTACCAGAATGACTAGAATCAAAAAGACAAGAAATAACAAGTGTTGGTGAGGATGTGGAGAAAAAAGAACCCTCAAGTATTTGTGCTGGTGGGAATGCAAATTGATGTAGCTACTGTGGGGAACAGTTTGGAGGTTCTCAAAAACTTAAAAATATAGGGGTGCCTGAATGGCTCAGTTGTTAAGCATCTACTTTTGGCTCAGGTCATGATCCCAGGGTCCTGGGATCGAGCCCCACATCGGGCTCCCTGCTCAGCAGGAAGCCTGCTTCTCCCACTTACACTCTCCCTGCTTGTGTTCCCTCTTTCACTGTCTCTCTCTCTGTCAAATAAATAAATAAAATCTTTAAATATATATATATATATATATATAATTACCATATAATCCAGTTAATTTCACTACTGGATATTTACCTAAAGAAAATGAAAACACTAATTTGGAAAGATATATGCACCTCTATGTTTATTGTAGAATTATTTACAATAGCCAAGATATGGAAATAACCCAAGTGTCCATTAATGGATGGATGGATGAAGATGTGAGATACATATATAATGGAATATTAGCTCATTTGCAATGACATGGTGGACCTTGGCTCTGTTATTCTTGCTCACTACTTCTCCTCTCGGTCTTCAATGCTTATGCTTATCATTTAACTTGTAAACCCTTCACTTGATCCTGCCATTCCTTCTAAGTGTAGGGCCAATTCATAATCAAGTCAGCCCTGATTTCTTCATTTTCATCTTCAATGTAACCACTTAACTGCATTGCAATCTGGCCTTTATCCCCTTAATTTCACTGCAACCAAATTTCTCCAACCTCACCAATGATTTCTTCTACTTCATACTGTTTCAAATTCTGTACAACATTTAATGTTTTGATTACCTGCCTCCCTTTTAAGAACTGGTTCTCATCCAACCTCTGTAATTTCTCTTTATCTGTTTCTTGTTTAAATCTTCTAGAGGTCCCCCTCCCCCAGCCCCCAGCTATCACTCAAGCTTCTTTGACCCTATCCTAACTGCCTCTGCTTTCTCTCCTTCATAGAGTTCTTGAGGCTTCAACCATCATCTTTATCTTCCAAATATTATATGCCAGTTAACACATCTCATAGATTTCTGCCTAATTAATCTTCAAATACCACTTCTTTGTTTATGTTGCTCTCCATTTTAAGAGCCTACAGTGATGCCTGGAGTCTTCCTTTCTATTACACTGGTCTCCTTACTTCCTTAACTATTCTTTATTATCATTTTCTGCTCCCTGAAATGCTATCCCCTATTTTTGCCATTAATACAAATTCTGTTCTTCTCTGAGATCCAACCTCTACACTTGATTGCTTCCATGAAGCATGTTCCAACCAACCCTAGTCCAACAATAATATTGCCTTAATTAAACTTTTCTATGTCACACAATCTAGAATGTACCTTTTTATTGCATCGTATTATCTATTCCATCCAGATCGTCAATCTCAAAATATAACATACTGTATGATTCCACTCATGTGACATTTTCAAAAAGACAAAACTATAGGCATAGAGAACAGATTAGTGGCTGTCAAGGGAGGGGGTGACTATAAGGAGATAGAATAGAGAGCTTTTGGGGATGATAGAACTGTTCTCTATCCCGATCGTAGTGATTGTTACATAAATCTATCCATGTGTTAAAATTCATTGAACTTTACACCAAAAAAAAAAAAAAAAAAAAATCAATTTTACTGTATGATCACTTGAAAAATAAAATTTACAAAAGACTTAGGGTATGGGTAATGTTTCATCTCTTTTTCATATTGAAAACTTTAGAAAAGAAAGGAGGCATGAAAAGAGTAGAGCTTGTCTGTGCATAAAGCTTTGAAAAATCAGATTTATCCTCTGAGTTATGCATGCCTCTATGAGGAGGGCAGCAGCATACATGTATTGGTCATGAATATGAAGAGAAAGCATGAAGTAAATCAGTATTTTATAGTAAGTGCCACTCAGCCAATGTGACAAATAGGGAAAAAAACTAGGCCTCCCAAAATATCTTCTCATGAATTATAGCTATGAGTGAATGAGACACTAAAAACCTAAGGGTTAAGATACAGGCACAAAGTAGGGCACCTGGGTGGCTCAGTTGGTTGAGCGTCCAACTCTTGATTTCAGCCCAGGTTATGATCTCTGGGTCATGGGATTGAGCCCCGAGTCAGGCTCCACGTCAGTGTAGAGTCTGCTTGAGATTCTCCCTCTCCCTCTGCCCCTCCCCCCACTCTCACTCTCTCTCTCTCTCTCTCTCTCTAAAATAAATAAAATAATTTTTTAAAAACGATACAGACACAAAGTATCAACTCTAAGGGTGGCAGAACTTAGGAGACTCCCAGGTCACAACATTTTCTCTTAACTCTAGGTCATTAATAACTAGTAAAGAGTCCAATTTCATCCAGATTTCATAGTTTCTCGGTGTTTTTATTTCCTATCTTGATGGAAACAATGATCATAGTACACAGCCAAAGAACAAATACAACAATGACTCATTTCACAACTCATGCAGCTGACTTCATGTATTTTTGACAACATTATCATGTTTCTGAGTTACTAATTTTTCTTCCTTTGCAATTTGGGATCCAGTAGGCGGCATGGGCGTATATAACATCTGTGACTGCCTTCTGATGCTACATTCATCGCTAAGTGCCTGATGCTGGGTGAGCCTTACCAAAAATCTCATTCTTTGGAAGGCTTTTCCTAGTCTTTTATAATCTTTATCAATCAAAAGTTACCATCTCAGGGGCCATGCCTTCTTTGCAGGCAGCTAGAACTTCCACAATTCTTTGTTAAGCAGAACTCCTTTGACTCAAGGCATGATCAATATATCTGAAAACTAGAGTCAGTTTCCTTTGCTATCTACAATTTCTCTTATTGCCATTCACAGCTGGAGACTTTCTTATTGAAATGTAATCAGCACCATAATAGCCTTAGTATGCTCAACGTTCCCCACAATCCCTTCAGAGGCCTTGAAGCACTCATTCTTTAGGAAGACTGGATCAAGCATAACTGTATGTGTAACATCTATTGCAATGGCCCCAGGCTCTCTGTGGGATATCTCAGATATTATGTGATGGACACTTGCCCCTCCTAAAGCATCTCATTCAAGCATTCTATTCAAAGTTCAAATGCTTCCTTCCAAGGAACAAAAACAGGTTGGAACATAATTTCTTTTATAGACACTGGGTTCAATACGGGAGAGCTCTAACACCTGTAGAATGCCCTGTCCCAGGGCTTTGGGCTGAGACTTCCACTATGTCAAGGAGGCCCAGGATATCAGTACCCTTCCCTTCTTCTTCAAGTACTACTGCCACATTCATATAAGCACTATCTCAAACCCATTTTCTTAAAGAATTCTGTGTCAGTTGAGGAAGGGTTACTTAATTACCTTCAGTCACAATCTTTAGAGAGTTTAACAGATTCTTACTTCTGGCAGGCTATATAACCCCATTAGAGAATTGTTTCGGAAACATAAAGCAAAAAAGTTAAACCAGAGAGCACAACTTTGGGATCATTCTTAGAGCCCCACCACTCACAGTAAAACAGACTCCTAAGTTTTCAGTAGCACCTTCCCAGCCCAGATGTTGAAAAATGAGCACAACAGTCATGGAAGTAGAAGGATATCAAATGGACAAAATAGGGTAAACTTAATGCTAACCATGCCATGAGCAATCTTTAACCAGTGAAGGGTGGTTCCCCACCCTTCCTCTCCCTTCAGAGGGAAAATTCTGAATCATATTTCACATAGTTTCAAAGTTCCCCAGCAAGAGTGAGCCCCAGTTGCCCACAGTGGAAACCCACTTATCAATATAATATACTCTTTATTGGCTTCCCTTCCTTCCTTCTCTCATTTCCTCACTCACAATGCTTCCTAACATAATCTTCAAAAAATAAAAAAACTACTTATAGTCAATCCTTGTCAGAGGATTTGTTTTGGGGGAAACCCAATATAATACTATGTCTGTGACTCAGATATAAAATCTCTGTGATTTCAATCTGCCAGGCTTTCTGCCAGTCGGACTTGATTTATTTTTATTCAAAGAATATTTACTGAATGCCTAGAAGACAACAAGCAATTTAATATTATCATATAAGACATCACACTTATGGAATTGTTAGACTAAAAAAAGAAATAAGAGCTGCAAACTTAAAAATTATATTAGAATGTATTAAACAGGAGTAATAAGAAAGAAAGAAAGTAATAAGAAAGAAAGAAAAAGCTCAGAGACCAGGATAGAAGGACTGAAGGAGGTAACATTGGAGATGGACCTTGACGTGCAACAGGAAAAGGATGTGCAAAAGTCCTGAAAGTAAGATGAGTGAAGACTGAGTAAGGAAAGCATAGGGTTTATATGAGAAACAGTGAGTAGTTCCATTTATTCCAAGAACAATACTATGTAATAAGGATAAGTAGGGAAAGATAAAGACGAAAAGGTAGGATACTGTCAGATCACTGATTCTCAGTTTAAGCAGTTTATTGAGAAAGCAATGGCATGCCATTGAAATTATTTGGAAAACATAGCAATATTTTATCTTTTTTGTCTCAGTTTGTTATCAGGTACATTTACCTTTACCCCCTTACACCAATGTCCCTATTACTCACTCTATCTAGACTTTGCTTTTTGTTTCATAGTATTATTTTAATACAATGTTGTTTTTATTAATTTCTGTACTTATTTTTTCTCTCCCTTTAGTGAAATGTAAGTTCCCAAGAAACTTATTTAATATATCAGTGCTTTTCATGGCATCCTGCAAATAGTAAGCACTCACTTTAAGTTTTGTTGAATAAATGAACGAGTAAGTGATCATGTTTTTTGGTTGTTCTGATACTTCATCTGATAGTTCTCTGACAAAGGCTCTTGACTTTCTCCTCTCCTTGTACAATCAGTGTGTTCAAACACAAATCAAGCTCACAATACTTAAAGTATCCTATGGTTCCCAGACCCACACAAACAACTCTAACTTAAATTATGGATATATATGATTTGAGAGTGTGCCAAGAGACCCATTTGGCAGGCTCTAATACTCTATTTAATCAAACCTGTACAGAGAATTTGGATGTTTATTCTACTGGTACATCTGAAGCCCCAGACTTTAGTTGAGGGCATGGCTGATTGCAATGCAGAGCTGGTCTTTCCACAAGGTAAGATGTTCCTCCCATATCACAAGTTAGCCTAGGTGAGAACAAGGGAGCAGAGTGGCATGTCTTTGTTCTGTTTGGCACAAGTTTCGATTCTTCTAGCCAGGCCACTATAAGTTTCTACACCTCTTGGTTAGAACACAAATCCTTGTGTTTTGATGTTAGGAACTAAAAGATAGCCATTAGACTGAGGTGGCTGTAATGCCATTATAATGGCATTTGCCTATGCAAGCAAAACAAAATCTGAACACGTGAAAGTCTCAAGGATATAGAATCAAAAACTAAGGACAACCAATCACAGCCAACTAAGCTTTAAGCTATACCTAATCAAATAATTTCCTTTCTTTGCCTCCATACCTTTTCTATATAAGTCTTTTCCCTAGGTCCTGTTGGCTGAGTGCTCCTAGCCCTTCTGGTTTGGCACTGCCTCATGCAAATCAATGTTTACTTAATTAAACCCTTACAATTTTTTATACGCCTCAGTTATTCTTTTAACAGCATTGAGTGTGCTATGTGAACCCCCATCTCCCATCTTCAAAATAAAGAAAAGATTTGTGCCAACCCAGAGAACCAACTTCTCAGGATTTATCACAAAAGGAAGAAACTCGTGAGCAAACAGATGGTATCTGTGACCACCTGATGTGAGCATGGGTCTTTTTCCTCCAGTCCTGCAGAAATGGCCTCAACACATTACTGCAACACCATTGGGTAAAAGAATGTGTAGGAACTGATAACCCCACCCACTATTGGCTATAGGCGAAAAAATAATGAGAGCAGACAGAGGAAGGAAATTCTTCTCTCTACCTAGAACCCCAAGTGACATTTGCAGAAATTCAAAGAAAATCAGTATAGTTAGCCACTAGCTGTGATTACCAATAGCAGTGATCATAATAGAGAAAAACAAACAAACAAAAAAAAAGGATATCACAAATCAAATTAAAAAAAAAAACAGCAACAGGAAAATTACCAGATAAAAGAGAAGGCAGGTGTGGATAATCTTTATCTCAGCTTGAAAATGCTGGATTTTTAATCTTTCTGAAGATTCTCATCCTTTCCAACTCCCATTGTTCGTGGCCTAATTTTTCAACTAGTTCCATCAGTGTCTCTTGTTTTAATTTTTCTAGCCCAGACTCCCAAATATTTGCCTGTTTACCCATTCTTCTCTTCCTACTTCTTTCCTTCTGTAATCTTTCTTTTCATTTCTTTATTCCTCCCTGTCACTCTATACTTGTTAAAAATTATTTGCATATAGCATTCATAATAACTTCGTATCTTAGCAAAGTGACTTGCATGGGGGAGGATTTCAATAAATATTCATTTAAGAAGACTTTCCGCCCCCCTCCCTTTGCCACAGCTCCCCACCCCTCTGAGCCCTGGAGCGATCGGTCTTTTTGTAGGTTGCAGAATGAATGAAGTGCAAGGATTTCACTTTAGGAAGAAACAGGAATCAGGACTTTTGTCACTGACTTTCATGAACTGGGCTTCCAACTTTTAAATGTGGTGCATAATTGACACTTTGATACTTTTAGGCTATGGTGTATTCTCACACTCTCGTGGGGAAAAAATACTTGCTGACACAATCAGGAAACAGATGGTGACAAAGATCTTATACTTTGGTGCCAATCAATATGTTTTACTTGCCACTACTAAAATCTCATTTATGGGACCCAGGAATTTAAAGGAATTTTTCTGTTCTTTTTTTCTATCCTTTAAAGACTATTTTTAAGAATCTTTGGGCTTAAAAGTTTTACTTCATTTTTCCTCTTCAGTTGTACTAAAGCAATTCTAGGAGGATTGTGACTTTTATCTGCCAGAAAATTCATTAATTAAAGTATTTTGTTCTTTACTGTTGGTGACAGAATAAGTTTCTTAACTCTTGCCCCCACCATCCAAACACAACCCTTTAGAGTATAGGTACCCTAAACTTGAAAAAATAGTATTTTGAAGAATGGTAATTCTGCAGTTGTGAATTGATATAACAACAGCAATGTTTCTCCCCATCCTTTCATACCTGCTTATTTACATAATGGTGACTTCTTATCAAACTAGCATGCAAAAGGAATATTTCTCTTTTTTTAAGATTTATTTATTTATTTGAGAGAGAGAGAGAGAGAACATAAGCGGGTGGAGCACAGGGAGAGAGAATCTCAAGCAGACTCGTCACTGAGCTTGAAGCCCAAGGCGGGGCTCAATCTCATGACCCTGATATGTGGACCTGAGCCAAAACTAAGAGTCAGTAGCTTAACCAACTGCACCACCCAGGCGCCCCAAGGGAGTATTTCTAAAAGGAATAGATAACATTCTTATTCAGAATATAAAAACTTAATGAGTTGAAACTCTATGTTTAAGGAGAAAGAGTCAGATAATCACAGCTAACTGGGAACTTCTCCCCCAGACCAGAAGCTTCTGAAGGGCAAGTGCAATGCTTTATTCTACCTCAGTGCCTATATACCTGTATTTAACAATTATTTGCTGGGTTGAATCTATGAACTGGCCACAACGACAGCCACCAAAAGAAATCCCCTTTGTTATGTATCTCTAATACATTTGATTTGCATCATGACCTATAGGTTTTGGGATGCCTAGAAATGTATAGATGAGTGAATCACCTGCCTGGGCAAGTATAGGAGCCTGATTTAATCAGACATCTTCTATTTCATTGTACTTTTCTCCCCCACTGCTCAAATCAGTCACTAACATCTCTCAAATAATTTGAAAATATTTGTTGAGTATGAATTCCATGGAGGACAGAAAGGAAGAAAAGTACAATGCGTTGAGCATACACTTTATACCGAGCACATATAGGATATAAAATTTAACTCTCAAAACAATTGTACAGAAAGCTGTTATTATTATTCCCATTTTACAATGAGGAAACAAAGGCTCAAAGTTAACTAGCCTAACCCCACACAGATTGTAACATAGCTGGGGTATAAACCTAAGTCCTTCTAATTGCAATGTCCGCTGCACAGGAAGATTACTTTTACTTTAATTTCCTTGAATCTACACAAATCCTGTGCTCCTACTTCTAGGGTCATAAATAGGTCATTACTTCTAATTTCCCCCGTTACTTCTCTGGTAATTTACCCACCATATTTTGGTTTTCACACCCTAAGGGAGTTCTTCTGGTGTGGTTTCATTTTTCATATTCTTATCAGCAGTCCCTTCTAAAAGTCCATAAAATGCCTAAAATGTCTTGCTCTAACTCTTCTTCATCTATTGGGCTTCCTGAGAAATTCTGCAAACTCCAAACTGGTTACAATCTGAGTAAACATGCTGTTGTGGAAACAAATGCATGGCATACCTATCATATAAGGCCTCTAGTCAAAATCTTCCAATAAATCCCCATTTTGCTCAAAATACAAAATCTTTGGCCTTTCCACTGGTATTATATTATCTCTCTGATGGACCCTTTTACCGTTTACTCTCAGGCTCATGTTCTCTGTCCACACCGTCCTTCATGTGTTCTAGTCTCGCATGCACATCAGAGCGTTTGCACTGCCTGTTCCCTCTGTCTGATGCCTTCTTCCCCAGATTTACAGACAGCTCTCTCTCCTTACCTCCTTCAAGTTTTTGTTCAAAAGTCACCCCCTTAATGATATCTACCCTGATTCTCCTATTAAAAATTATAACCAGGGGCGTCTGGATGGCTCAGTTGGTTAAGCGACTGCCTTCGGCTCAGGTCATGATCCTGGAAGTCCCGGGATGGAGTCCGGCATCGGGCTCCCTGCTCAGCAGGAAGTCTGCTTCTCCCTCTGACCCTCCCCCCCTCTCAAGCAGACTCGTCACTGAGCTCGGAGCTCTCTCTCTCTCAAATAAATAAAATCTTTAAAAAAAAAAATTATAACCAAACATGAGCAAGAGTTCTCAATCTTCCTTACCCTACTCGGCTTTTTTTGGGTACCATTACTTTCTAACAGACTTTATATTTCAATTATTTCTTAGGCTCATTATCTATTGTCTGTTTACCCCCACTAGAATATAAGCTTCATAAAGACAGGGATTATTTTTAAATTTCGTACATGGATATATTCCAAGCACCTAGAAACAGTCCATATAATAGGTGCTCAATAAATGAATAAGTATGCATGTAAACACATACACATGTGTGAACTCTCAAACAGCTGAATTTCTCAGGGTATCACACAGTATTAAGAATTATAGTAATAACCTAGTTTATGAATTTAGATTCAACTCACCCTACGTCATATTTCTCTTGCAGCAATAAATTCAACAAGAATTTGTAGCACTGAAGTCAAAGATCCAGCTGTACACATTTCTTTAAAATGCAATCAGATACTTGTGTATTTTCTTTTTAGTAGTAAAATGACTTATTTGAATCAAAGGCCTCAAAGTCCATGTGTCAGGGTGAAAATACTCCCACATAAACCAAAAAGTGTATACATGTCAACATAAAAACACTGGTCAGACTCTAGTTTGTGTTTTTATGTTTCTCTCCAGCTGTCTGTTCATCGTTCAGCTTCCCATGCCTCTTTAAGTCTGTGCTCTTCTCTAAGGTGTAGCCCTCTATTTCTCCCAACTCAGGAGGAAAACAGTCTTCCATCAAACATGGTGCTCTGGCTCAGATTTCCTTAAGCACAGCATCAGATTTATTGCTGGCTTCATCACTTATCAATAAAACCAGCTTCCACACCTTGTTCTATCTCGACAGCCATCTCTCCAGAAATCAGGAACCAAGGTTTACATAGACTCCTGACTTTATCTGGGCCCCCGTGGTGTAAAATATCATTGCAACAAGGCCTTTTCTCTTTGTTCTGGGGAGACTTGAGCCATAATGTGGCAGCCTGGTGTTCGTGCTGATTGTGATAAAGAGCAGCACACTGAGCAGTTTTTCTCACTCTTCTCTCTCTTCTCTCTCTCTTTTAAAGAAACAGGTGTTGGCATGGATTAGAGAAAAATTACATCATCTTCAAGAGAAGAGGAGGAATAGAAAGGAGAAAAAAAATAGGGAAAAAAAAGTGGCAACCAGACCCAAATACATTTGCACATATAAAGCTGTTCTAATGAGAGCCAAATTGATTTGACATTCAGTGGCAGTTTGAAGCCAAGAAAAGCAAAGCAGCCTACAAAAGGCCTAGCTCATTGTTTATGGAGTGTCATAC
This sequence comes from Phoca vitulina, assembly GCF_004348235.1. Classification (NCBI taxonomy): domain Eukaryota; kingdom Metazoa; phylum Chordata; class Mammalia; order Carnivora; family Phocidae; genus Phoca; species Phoca vitulina. The sequence continues at coordinate 4,697,102 of NW_022589723.1, read as the reverse complement.
TCTATCATCTGTGAGACCAATAACAGGGATGGGAAGGCCTTTAAAGGCAGGGTGTGTGCTGGGAAGGGCTGTGTGGATACCACCAATGTCAGATCTGATAGACGGATTGAACGTGGCTTCCGGAGCCGAGATGGTGTTTGTCAGATGAGGCGGATATTCTCTGCAGATTATACATTAGCCAGCAAATTTGTAAAGTGTTAGCATTCTTTGAGGATGTGTGCTATGCACAGGGAGGCACATTTTGCATTGGTCTGGGGAAAAAAATCCTCATGAAAATATTAACCAAGGAAAGAGAGTAATGAATTATGTGTCATTTAAATGGAACTATATGCATAATATTATAGAGCATCATTACCACAAAAAATATGTTTATTCTTAGCAAACAATGTGCATTACAGGTATGTACATGTATACAGTTGACAGAATGAAGAAGATCATACTAAAGAAATTCTTTCATTAGCCTTATTTTTTAAGAGAGAAGCTGTTTGGTCATTTCAATACTGTTAACTGGCCAGGGATTTACTATTCTGCAGCTCACTGTTAAAAATACCTGGAAAGGAGTGAGGTGTTTATTAAATGTCAGCACGACAAGGTAGATTAAATACATGTTCCTAGAAATGCGTGATATGCTAGAGTGTTACAGTCTGTATATAAAGAAGTTTCTCTTTTTCCCTCCCCTCCAGCCTCAAGCCCAGCCTAAGTATAACTTTGATATTAGATTCAGTGTAAGATTCAGATATTAGTGTTTACTTCTGGACTTCACAAAGGAAAGCTGATTTCATTGCAAGGTATTGCTGAGTGATATCAAATCCAAGATTTCAGCCTCTTTCATCTCAATTTTCTAAACACTTACAGGGGTAAGAATAGAATTTGACCTTAAGTAATCTAGACTTCACAGTGTGTCTCTGGCATAGATTTTATAGCACCATAAAATACTGTGTATGTGACAAAGAGTAAAAACAAAATGATGTCACAGGGAACATAGTAATACATCATGAATAACTAGAACTCCTATTAATTTAAACATGTACAGCTTTAATATAAATTCAAATGGAGAAATGGAAAGTATCACTATTGATAGAAATAATAATAGCACAGATTGGAATTTCATTATTCACATTTATCTTGGACAGCTTTGAAGTCCTTGATATTCCTTCCTTAGGACCGATAAGCCTCAATCCTTCTTTGCCCCATGTTGCTGAGGGTCTGGGATGGGGGGATCTGAGGAGTTACATGTAAAGAGCAACTGGAATTATTTACCAAACCCACTGCTCTCTAGTTACCAGCATTCACATAGTGGGTTATAGCCTTTTTATACACCTTTATGGAACATAAACATCTTACCTCGAACCAAAACAGAATCCCTTAGCCTATACTCTGCAGGATACAAGAATGAAAGCTCCAGCAATGGCCAGGCTGGGACACAGTGTTTGACACATAGTTTCTCTCCCTCCTTGTTAACTACCACACCTATGGAGTCACCACCACCACAAGGAATTCAATTCTACAAACATTTACTGTGCTACCATGGCTTGATGCCGGGGATGCATAGTTACTTAAAACTAGTTCTTACTCTCAAGGAACTTACTGTAATTTACAGAGTACCAGACAAGGATAACTCTTACTATCTTGAGATCTCAAGCCTTCACACCACCATTGAAGCTCATGCTATCTGATGGCACACTGTATGCCTCACTGAACAGAAGCATAAACATCTCCTAACGGAGATTTGATGGATCTGGAGTCCCAGAGCACCTAAGTGGGCAGATATGGAAACCTTAAATTAAAACACAGCCACCTTTACCAATAGAGAGCATGGTCATAGAAAATAGGGGTTGAAATTAATGTTATAAGTAATTGTATTGTGGTTGTTTTCAAAATGCTTTCACATAGGTGATTTACTCTGATACTGTCAAAGAATTTGGTCTTTTAATGGGACAGTTAGAATTAGGATCTAATGAATGGATTATATACTTAATTTTTATGGGCTGAATGTTTGTGTTCCCCCAAAAGTCATATGTTGAAATCCTTCTCCACCCCCAACGTCATGGCTTTAGGATGTGGTGCCCTGGGAGGTAATTAGGATTAGATGGGGTCATGAGGGTGGAGCCCGCATGAACAGGATTAGTGCCCTTATAAGAGTCACTAGAAAGCTTACTTCCCCTCTCTGCTCTCCACCCTATGAGGATACAATAAGTTGGCAGTGTGCTAATGGGAAGAGGGTCATCAGAACCCAGCTATGCTGGCACTCTGATCTCAGACTTTCAGACTCCAGAAATGTGGGAAATAAATTTCTATTGTTTTTTTTTTTTTTTTTTTAAAGATTTTATTTATTTGACAGAGAGAGCACAAGCAGAGGGAGAGAGAGAGAGAAGCAGGCTCCCCGCTGAGCAAGGAGCCCGATGCGGGACTCGATCCCAGGACCCTGGGATCACGACCCAGGCCGAAGGCAGCCGCTTAACCGACTGAGCCACCCAGGCGTCCCAAATTTCTATTGTTTATAAGCCACTCAGTCTATGGCAGTTTATTATAGCAGCCTAAAAAGACTAAAACATCAACCTGAGAGAACGATCTGGCATGACTGGTGTAGCTGCTACACAGAACTCATTCAAAGAATAATCTTCTGGAAGTACCCTGGCTCTTTGGATAGAATTTGTGCCTATTTATATTTTCCAGTATAATTTCTGTGAATCTCAGTAACAATATAAAAATGATTTGGATTCTTGATGTAGGTATTTGATGATGTTGAGAAACACTTTAAGAATAATTTGAGTCAAGCTGATCAGTCTATGTGTTCTATAAAGCAGAGAAATTAATACAATTATCACTTCTGAGTCTTTGCCATAGAAGTTGATCCCTGCTAATTGCTTAAGCTAAAAGAGCTGTCAGAATCACTCTACCCTTACTTGATAACTAAGAGCAACCTGCCTGGGTTCAAATATTGCCTCTACTTCTTACTAGCTAGGTAAACTAACACAATTTAAAAAGTCCTTCTGTGCCTCCATTTCTTCATCTGTAAAATAGGGATAGTAAAGGAGGTGTTGTAAAGATTAAGCAAGAATAAACACTCAAGAAGAAGGCACTCAAAATATTAAACTAACAATGCTGAAATAATAAGTTTTAATTCAAAGAACAATTCCAACAACGTATTTAGAATAATTCAATAACGTTTCACTAGATTTGTGGTGAAATATTTTTTTCAATTTTGGAAACTATTTTTTTAGTTTTGATGGTAATATCAGTTAGTGAAAATTAAGAATGGTGGCAGAAAGTATACTGATCATTTCTACTAGTTCAATAACATTCCTTTAAAAAGTGCTGGATTACTTGTATTTACATCATATTCTTCTACCTACACATGTCTTTATTGGCACATGAATATGCAGCTCTTCATACTGGCCAAATCAATAGTCTGTTTTCTGGTGTAAACTTTTATCAGTTCTTTGTGGGGTTTCTCATTATGTATGCTGGCACAGCTTTTCCTCACAGGCCATACATGTCTTTCTGTAAAGTTGGTCACCCTATCCTTGGATGAATCACTCTAAAACCCAAAATCAAATAAACACGTATGCTGTTCTGTCTCAAAAGCAAAATCCATGGAGAAAAAAAAAAATCATGTTTCTTTTCTCAGCTTTGTTTAAAAACCATCACTGGAATGAGATACAATGATAATAACAGCTATTCTAACAAGGTGCCAGGAAATAGGTATTATTACCACCTCTACATCACAGATGAGTAGACAGGAGTTTAGCACAGAAAGGAAGGATGACACAGCTGCTACCTGGCCAAGACAAGATTCGTTCCAGTTTCTCATGCCCTTCCCTCCAGTTGCATGGTCTCCTGGAATTACATGTATGCAGACATCTCATAGGGATCACAGCCCTGTGTAGCTAAACAATAAATGGGCATCTCCTCACGATAATAAACTGGCTGCTCTTTCAAAGTCAACAATTAGTGATTACAATTTGCGGCATAGGCAGCTCCAACAAGTTCAGGTTTCACAGAGAAAGAAAGCAGGGCATTGGAACTTTTTTTTTTTTTTACACATTTCACTAAATCTACAGTGGTTGAGCCCATATTTTTGTTTATCATAAAGTTTAGATGAAATACCTTTATGCTCACTAAACATGCAATTTATGATAAAATAGATAAAAATATCCATTGAAGATCACTGACCTACCCAGAAATCTGACTTTCTACTTTTAAACTTGATACACATTTAATATGGGTATTTCATATAGTTCACATGATATGTTTAACACAGTTATAACCTGAATAAGTTTGTAAATAACATTACTAAGTATTTGGCAAAGCTATTTTGCCATTATTTCTTACCTCATCACCCTCTCAATTACTTTGCACAGAATGCCCTGTTAAGAAATAGCATGTGAGGGCGCCTGGATGGCTCAGTCCGTTAAGGGTCTGCCTTCAGCTCAGGTCATGAACCCGGGGTCCTGGGATTGAGTCCCACATGGGGCTCCCTGCTCTGCGGGGAGTCTGCTTCTCCCTCTGCCCCTCCTCCCACTCATTCTCTCTATCTCTCTATCTCTCCAATAAATAAGTGAAATCTTAAAAAAAAAAAAAAAAGAAAGAAATAGCATGTGAATAATAGAAGACACCTGAGTTCTAAATTTATCTGAGATTGGTGCTAAAGAAGGGACAGCTTAATGTTGGATCCCAACAAGCTGAAAGCATTATGCCCCTTCCTGATAGGAAGAAATGTATCCTGTTTGGCAGGCCAGAACAGGTCTATTTTTTCTGACTCTGGATCACAGTGAAATGTATCATATTTAAATCTTAAATATTTGAAACTTTAGTTCTCAAGCAAACAAGCTTAGATTACAGTTCAGAACATGTAAACAAAACAAAAATGCCTGTGATTAAGCAAAATGTCACAAAATCCATCATCATAACTTGTGCACTGGGGGAGAATCTTCAGTTCCTCTCACTCAGAATATATTTACACTTGCTTTTTCTACACTGCAAAAGAGCCTGTTGGGTTTGTTTGTTTGTTTTTTTCCTACTTCCAGCCCCACAACAGATTAGATACAACAAATTAATGGGTGAAGACTGCTATTTGAAGACACATTGAGAGTACAAGAATGTGCTGGTGGTAGCAAGGGGAAATGTGGAGAAATCTAGAAACAGACATAACTTGAACCATATTCCCAGCTGGGGCCATTTAGTGTTGGAGCAAACAGCCACTCTCCAATCAAACCCCACAATATTTCATGGCTCATTAATACATTATAGAAAATTATCATTTGCATCCGTGATAATTACCTTATCTAAATTGGATGTCACAAAAATTACGTTCAGTATATTTTGTAAAAGAAGGCTAAAGATTCCTAATATATTTTAAGAAATATTTCCATATGAAATGCTTCAGATTTTGTCTTAACTTTGATATTTAAAGGATAAACACTAAAATAACAAGAATACTCAAACATGCACAAAAAAAATGCATTCCCTAAAGGCTCTAACTATTGTGGTTTTATTAAATATAATAGTTTTTGAAGAATAATACTGCTGTTTCTGAACTGGTTGGTGTCCTTAATAGCTCCCTCCCCACCCACAAAGCCAAGGGCTTTCTGTAAGTGCAATTCCAATACATGTTCCAAAAAATACCTCTAAGCTCCACTTCCTGCTCACCCTTCCAAATTTACAAATTCTGGCTTGGTGTCCTCAGTCACTACCCTAGTGCTTTGTACCTGCTTTATGCTTCAATGGCCTGTTTAGCTCCCAATTCTGGCATTAGTCCTGGATATAATTCAGATATCCCATAGCTCCACGCCCTAGAGGAGCACTGTCTAAGAGAAAGATAATGTAAGTCACATATGTAATTTCTAATTTTCTAGAGACTAAATTTATTTATTTTCCCCCCATGTTTTTTTTATTTAAGTTCTTATTTAAATTCCAGTTAATTAATATACAGTGTAATATTAGTTTTAGGTATACAACACAGTGATTCAACACTTCCATACAACACCTGGTGCTCATCACAAGTGCTCTCCTTAATCCCCATCACCTATTTAACCCATCCCTACCATCCACCTCCCCTCTGGTAACCATCAATTTGTTCTCTATAGTTAAGAGTCCGTTTCACGGTTTCCCTCTCTACATCTTTTTTTTTTCTAGAGGCTAAACTTAAAAAGTAAAAGCAATAGAGACAATTTGATAATACATGTATTTAACTTAACGTACTGTAATGATCACAAATTTATTAATAAGGTTGTTACTCTTTTTTTATGCCAAGTCTGAAATCTTGTGTATATTTTACACTTTCAGCATACCTTATCTTGAACTAGCTACATTTCAAGTGCTCAATAGATACATGTGGCTAGTGGTTACCATATTGGACAGTGCAGCTCTAGAGCACTTGGGCCATGATCATCTCAACTCCCAGAACCCCCACCCTGGCTAAAGTTTCAGATTCCCTGATGGTCTCTGGGGGTAGTTTGTGCAGTAGGCTACATTATTTTCTACAGGCTCTGTGTATGTATTGGTATGTAGCTAATAATAATATCATTGTAAACAACTTTGTCACTTACCCTTTTTACCAAAATACTTTTAAGTCTTTTTTTCTTCTAGTTGACACCCACATAAACTATGTGAAATAGATAAAACAGGCATCAATATCCCCATTTTATAGATAAGAAGACTGAAAATCAGAGGGATTAGTGATTTATTTAAGGTTGCCCAGCAAAGATAATGATTCAATGAGATCTTTGTGATTTTTATTTTATAGCTCTTTCAGTGATTCCTTATTACTCATTAAAGCAATTAGAGAATGAACCTATTTGTTGATTCTTGGATGCAAATTCCCAAATAATGTAGACATCTGGTCAGCAGTAGCCTAATTCACTCTCTTGAGCAATGATATCAAATATATATATTGAAACATGCACAGTCGACCCATAGACATCAAGGATAATAGAAGAAAGTCTGCACGAAATATGTAGGAAAGATGTTTTTTCTCCATGTATAAGCAGAACTAACACTTGGGCAATGATTAAATCACATTGAGAAACCTCAAAGACACATAAAAAAGGAAATTCTTTGAGGGGTTTGCTTCTTGTTTATTTTTTAGAAATGAAGTGATCTAAAAAGAGAGGACAAGCTCATTCAGTTATAGCTTTCATATAATTACCACAAACTCTAATGCAAATTAGACTGTAGGTCTGCTCAATGTACATTTCTGTGCTTGCCAAATTATGTTTGGCAGTGTGGTCAAGCAAGAACAGATGCACACTGGGCCGAGTTTTCTTGGGCTGTTCAATAATTAGGAGGACCATGTATTATAATAAACCACATCCCCTTGGCTAAGACTTGGATGCAAATTGCACACTAATTCACTTCCAAGTTTTTTGGAAGCTCACCAAGAAAGATGAAAATCAGGGAAATATACTGTTTACTTCAGGAAATTTGTCTTAAACTAAATATGGCTCATTTCTAAGAGGCGCTGGGGAACTCCATAAGAAATGTAACAATAGCTTTTTCAGGTTCCACTCAGAAGGAATAAGAAAATGCTAAGGGGCTCCTTTGAAGAGCTTTTCCTAAGTTACCTGCCAGTTCTAACCATCTCCTTATGAACACATTGAGGGAGTCTTAAATGCAGAATAAACAGCAGCTTCTCATATCTGTAAAATATCACATTGCTCAAATGGAGGGTGAAATCAGTTCAGTGAGTGAGACTTTGTCAACATTTTCTGCAACTGACTGATAGGTAGCAGGTTGTCCTTTAGATCAGGAAGTGGGTGGGTTGAAACATTTTTTTTTTCCTGTGAAGCCAAAATATCCATAATAATAAAATCCCTTGCATCATTTCAACTGGTATTTCTTAGTAATCCAACAACTGCAAACACTATCTAGAATGGAATATTAAAAAAAAAAAAAGTAAGCTCTCAAAGACCAAAGTCTATGCCACATTCATTGCATAGCCCCATCAGTTTACAGAGAAAGCCAAAGCCTTCCAACATCACTCCAATTCTTAGATGAAGTTACATCCATTCATGTTGTTAAGAAGACCTGCATGTTCATTCCCAGTCTCTTTCTCCAAATTCCTTTTTTTTTTTTTTTTTTACTATTTGTTTGAGTTCAATATTAACTCAGTCACTAACCTGGGTCTATGTGTGCCAACTGTGACAGACATAAAAATACACTGTCTGCATCCCCCTTCAGACAGGATTTGCTGCCCGCCTATGGGAAGTGCAGTCAGCAGACAGTCTCCAGCTGTCAGCTCTTTCAGGATCTGCCTTAGTGGCAGACAGCCTCTTCACCTGGGGTTCTGCTCATTGGGAGTGGTCGTCATCTAATGCCTGAACAAGGCCATTGGATAAAGCTCAGGATGACTCTGAAAAGCAAGACTCCCTTTAGAGCTCTATTATGATCACCTTTCTTTCATAGGTGTTAATCCCCAATAAACACCCTAAATTCTGTCTCATCATCTGCTTCCAGAAAACCCAGCCTATAGTCAAGCTTCTATCAGTGTCCTTCTACCCAACCTGGACCTATGACATGAATGCCAGGACTTGATCATGTTCTCCAATTAATCAAGACACTCTAGCCTCTCATCTTAGCATCCCCTTTAGGATTCATTAAATCACTCCTTTCAGGAGAGTCTCCAACACCTTTTTTTCCCCCCAACACTTTCTCACCTGACCCAATCAGTCACTTGGTATCATTCTTCAGATTAATGTCTATAGAAATGGTAAGTACAGACTACAATAGTGGATTCATAATAACAGTAAATAATCATTTCCTAAGTTTTTATTTTTAGGTAATTATAGATTCACATGCAGTTTCAAGAACAATACAGTAAAATCCCAAATATCCTTCATCCAGTTTCACCCAATGATAATATCTTGCATAACTGTAGCACAATACCACAACCAGGAAATTAACATTGATAAAAAAATCCACTGATCTTATGCAGATATCACTAGTTTTACATGCCTTCATTTGTGTCTTTGTGTGTATGTAATTCCATACAATTTTATCACATGTGTAGGTTGGTATGGCCACCACAACAGTCAGAACACAGAACAGTTCCATGATTGGGATTTTTGGTACTACCTTTTACAACCACAGTGCAACATCCCTCCCACTTCCTCTCCCTAACTCCTGGAAACCACTAATATATTCGCCATTTCTATAATTTTGTCATTTCAAGACTGTTATATAAATGAAATTGTACAGCATTTAACCTTTGGAGAGTGGCCTTTTTCACTCACTATAATTCCCTGGAAATCCATCAAAGGATGTATCAATAGTTCTCTTTTTATTGTTGAGTAGTATCCCCCAGGAAGCATGTACCACAGTTTATTTAACCATTAATCCATCAAAGAACATTTAGGTTACTTCTATTTTGGGCTATTAAGATAAAGATGCTTTGAATATTCATGTACAGGTTTTGTGTGGATGCACATTTTCATATCACTAGGATTAATGCCCAAGAGTCCATTTGCTGGATTATTTGGTAAACACATGTTTAGCTTTCTAAGAAATTGTGAAGTGGCTATACCATTTAAAATCTGTACTGTCAATGTATGAGTGAACCAGTTTCTCAACACCATCACCAGGATTTCGTGTTAATCATTTTTGTTTTTGTATTTTAGCTATTCCAATAGGGGTGCGTGACATCCCACTGTGGTTTGAATGTGCCCTTTCCTAATAGCTAATGATGTTGAACATCTTTTCATGTACTTATTTGCCCATATGTTTATCCTCCTCAGTGGAATGTCTATGTCTTTTGCCCATTTTGTAATGGGATTCTTTGCTTTATTATATTTGGGTATTGAAAGTTCTTAATAGAATCTAGATACAAATTCTTTGTCAAATATGTGATTCACAAAATTTCCCCCTGCTCTGCAGTTTGCCTTTTCATCTTAACACAGTCTTTGGCATAGCAGAAGTTCTAAATTTTGGTAAGATCCAATTTATCAATTTTTTTTTATGGATTGTGCTTTTGGTGTCAAGTCTGAATAGTCTTTTTTTATTGTGACTTTTTCGTTCTGATTAAGAAAGACAACCAGGTTGTGTAATAGTGAATATAATCACATATTTTATTACACAATATTTGCAGATGATCTATTTCTTCTCAATTCAATGAGAGTCATAGTTAATTTATGAATGTGGATAGCTCACATTGCATTCAATATTTATTCACTTATTTGTTCAACCAATATTTTGAACAATGCTTGAACTGAACTACATATTTGACATAACCTATCACTCACTTTCACGCAAAATCCCTTAATGTTGTAGCTTTACATTGATTCTTAAAACAGTGGTATTTCTTGTATATTCTTTACATTTTACTGTAAGTTACCAGAAGATGTAAAGTTATAAACTTTCAGTTTTATTCCAAATCAGCTCTTAATTTGTTAAAGATAAAGTTGTATCTGTTTTATGGTGGGAAAAGGTCAGTAGTAAAGTGTCTAATGATAGAATAATTTGCTACAAAGACAATTAATATGCTATGTATTTAATAAACAGTTAAAATATAAAAATTATTGACAGCACTGAACAATTTAGTTGAGGCAAAGTTGAAAAGATATGATGGCTTCCAGGAAAGCCTTAATATTAATCAGACAAAGGAATGAAATACAAAATTGAGTACACATGAACATAAATGGCAGAAAATTTTAAATTACTTATAGATACATACAAGTTCTAATCAGTTGTACTAAATCAAGAACAAATAGAGACATCATTATAAGTAAATCAACAAAACTGTAACAACTGTTTTTAAAAGTGAATGAAACTTTAGATTATGCAAGGGTAAAAAAATAATGTGCAGAATATTTTGATATTAACTATAGTGACATATTAAATAGTAAATTCAAATCAGTATTCTTATCTACTAAGCATTAAGTTCATCAAGGTTTAATAACATTAAGCATATTACTTAACATAATACTTAATAATACTTAAAAATAGGTAAAATAATGTTACAGTAATATTTGATAACATATTCTCTAGTAATTTCAAACTGTTTTGCAAACAAATTAATGTTGTAAAGGAAAATACCTAAAGAAGAAGTTTCTGCAAGTTGATGGAACAATAATATGTAAATCTGGCAACAATGAAGTGGACACATTTAACCATACAGCTCTGAGAAGCAAAAAGCCAGTCAATAGAGGCTGATAGAGAGATGCAGCGATGAGAGATAAAAAAAGAAAGTATTGCCTGGGTTACTGAAGATTATAAATTACTCACTCCTAAGTCTTGGTTGTATTCTTGCCCTTAGTTTTGTGATATGCTCTTCTATCTTTACAATAATTTTTTTCCTTTTTTTTTTCCTGCATTTAAATCACATGCCCAGCCATGATGAAGAAGTAGATACCATATTTACCCTACATCCTTAAAAAATTTTAAAAACAGACAAAAGAGATAGAATAAAATGGATACTGGACAACAGAAAGCACTGGGCAGTGATCTCAGAGAGAGTAAAAGCAAACAATTTGATCCCTATGAGGGCCTGAGCTCACTACGTGAGGGGATTTTCCAAGCCACAACACAAGGAGGGGAATCCAAAGACACACTGCAATCTTGCTAAGTTTCAGAATTCAGACTTTGGGAGTCCAAAGTGACTATAATCTTGAAAGCAAATTATCAAAGAGGAGAGGAGGTTGCTACCAAGAGAAAGAATGCAGGAAACCTGCAGAAGAGTTCCCCTTGAGTCCTTGGCTGGGTACTGATCTGCACATGAGTATAAGGCCAGGAAAGGAACACCAGAAAGAGGTAAATCAATCCTTAAAGGTTAAATTGATCCAGAAATAGGTTCTATTCTTACAAGCTAGAGTAAAAAGTCCTCCAAATACATGGTGTATGGGATAGAGTCTTCAGAATTACTGTACTGTACTGTCAGCAAATTAGCCCAGAGTAAAGGATATCTGGACCCTTGCTAACATACCTTGTAAGGAAACCCCAAAGGATAAAATTGGACCTAAGTAACTTAACTTTATCCAAGAACCAAGCTCTCAAATATTTAAAATATTACTCTCCTTAAAAATCTGGAAAACAACAACCTAAAATTCATATGTACTAGCATCCAATCAAAAATTGCCAAACATGCAAAGAAGGAAGAAAATATGAGGCAAAACCAAGAGAAAAATCAATTACTAGAATCATACCCAAATATGTTGATAATATGTTAAAATCAAGATACTCTATATGGTAAAGAACATATAGGAAAGTATGAAATGTTGAGGAGAGACGTGGAAAATAAAAAACGAAAACTGAACTTCTAGGGCTGAAAAATAAAATATATGAAATAAAAATCACACCAAATGGGATTAAAAGCAGAATAAGCTTTACAGAAGAAAAAGTCAGTGAGCTTATAAACACAGCAATATAAACTATACAAAATGAAATACATAGAAAAAAAAAGAGTAAAATTAAAACAAAAAGAGCATCAATGGATTTTGGGAAAATAACAATAAGTCTAACATAAGGATAACTGAAGACCCAGAAAGGTGAAGGGTAGAAAAAATATTTGAAATAATAATGGCCAAAAATACTCCAAATTTGATAAAATATAGAAATCCACGAATCCAAGAAGCTCACCACAACTCAAGCAGAAGAAACAAAAAGAAAACTATGCAAAGGCATATCACAATAAAATTAATGTAAACTAGGGAGTTGGGGGAAAGATCCTGAAAGCACAGACTAAAAATGACACATTATGAACAACAACAAAAAAGAGTGAAGTAAACTTCTCAAGAAACTGTTCAAGCCAGAAGACAAGGGAACAACATCTTCAAAGTACAAAAAGGAAAGAACTGTCAACCTAGAATTCTATACCCAGAAAAAATATCTTTTAAAAAATGAGAGTGAAATCAGTACTTATTTTGGCTTACAAAAGCTGAGAGAATTCATTCCCAGCAGACTAGACCTATGGAACACATTAAAGGAAGTTCTTTAGGTAGAAGTAAAATAAACCTATATAGAAATGTAGATCTACTCAAAAAATGAAGATCACAGAAAAGGTTAAGTTGTAATGAAATATAAAAGGAATTTTTTTCATTTTTTTGATCTCTTTAAAGCAAAAGCAATAATGATACATTATGTGGCTTGTAGATTTGGAAGTAAACTTTATTACAAAAATAGCACAAGCCTAGGAAGGTCAAAATGGAAATACATGGTTAATAAGTTTCTTCCATGATATGCAAAGTGATATTATATTATTTGAAAACAGACTGTGATAAGTTAGAAGTATGTAATGTAAACTCTACATCAACCATATAGAAAATGAAATAATGAAGTATAGCTAATAGGCTAACTAATGGAGATAAAATAGAATTATTTAAAAAAAAACTAATATGACAAGAAAAAGTAACAAAACAAAACAAAACAAAAGAACAAAGAATGGATAGGACAAATAAAGCCTAAATAGCAAGATGGCAGATTTAAATCTGACCATATCAATATTTATATAATGGTTTAAACTCCTGTAATACATCAGTTCAGTGATGGAAATATTCATTATTTGACTGTAGTAATAGTTTCATGGGTGCATATATAAGTCAAAAACTGATCAAATTATATACTTTAAATATGTACAGTTTTTTTTGTACTTCAATTATGCCTGAATAAATTTGTAAAATGGATAACAAAAGAAGATAAAGAAAATAATACAATTTAAAATAGTCTCAAAAATATGAAATACTTGGAAATAAATTTCCAAATATTTCAAGTAAAAAGGTATACATTGTTAAGTTACATGAAACATAAACAACGTTAACCTCTATCTTGTATTAAAGAAATCCACTTGACATATAAAGATACAATATGTTAAAAGTAAGGATACCGAAAAGATACACCATGAAAACAATAGTCAAAAGAAAGAAGAAGTGGCTATACTAATATTAGACAAAGTAGATTTCAGAACAATGAATATTACCAGGGATAGAGAGGGTAAATTCATAATGACGATGGGGTCAATTTTTCAAGAGGCATTAATTCTTCTATATGTGTTTGTATTTAATATGAGAGATTCAAAATACATGCAGATTAACCTGAGAAAACTAAAGGTAGAACTAGACAAATACATAATTATAAGTAGAGATTTCAATATCCCACTCTCAATAATCAATAAATTTAAAAAATTGAAAATATACATAGTATGTTCTCTGATCACACTGATTTAAATTAGAAATCAATTTTTTAAATGATATCTGGAAAATCTTCAAATATTTTAAGTTAAATGACACACAGCCAAGTAACTTGTAGGTCACAGAAGAAATCACAAGGTTAATTTTAAAATATCTTCAACTGTATAAAAATAGAAATGCAATATAACAAGATATGTGAAATGCAAATAAAGCACTGCTTGAAGGATAGCATTAAATAATTATGAAACGGGGAAAAAGGGAAGATATCCAATCAATGATCTAAGCTTCTACCTTAAGAAATTTGAAAAAGAGGAAAAAATTATACTGAAACAAGCAGAAGAAAAGATATAATAAAGATAAGAGAAAAAGGCAATAAAATATAAAACATAAAAACACTAGAGAAAATCAAGGAAATTAAAAGCAGCTTCTTTGAAAAAAACCAAAAAAACTGATATACCTCTAGTTATACCAATCATGAAAAAAAGAAAATACACAAATTACCAATATCATGAATGAGAAAGAGTACATCACTACTAATTCTACAGGCATTAAAAGATTAATAAGATAATTTTATGAACAACTATATGCCAAATAATTTGATAAATAAGATAAAAAGCAATTTATTGAATGACATGAACTACCAAAATCCACTAAAGTAGTAGTTAAGTTGAATGCTCCTATATCTATTAGAAAAAAATGAATGTATAACTTTAAAAGATTCTGCAAAGAAAATTTAAGGCTTTATTCATGAATTCTATCAAACAATTAAAAGGAAATAAAGCCAATTTTACACAAGCTCTTCCCAAAAGTAGAAGAGAATTCTTTTCAATTCATATGTGACCATTATTACCCTTGTGCAAAAAAACAGAAAAAGAAATTATAAGAATGTCCACTCTTGCCACTTTTACTTTATAGTGGAGATCCTATCCAGGGCAATCAGGCAAGAAAAAGAAATAATAGGCATACAAATTGAAAAAGAAGTAAAGCTGTCTATATTTATAGACAGCATGATCACCTTTATTGAAAAACCCTAAGGATCTATAAAAAAGCTATGGAACTATTAAGTAAGTGTAACAAATTGAAATCAAGACAAAGAACATTTCCATCACCCTTCAAAATTTCCTCATGCCTTTGCACTCGATCCTTTCCCCCTTCTCTGGCCCCAGATAACCATTAACCTGGCTTCTGTTATAATACATTAGTTTGTATTTCTGTATACTAGCAAATGCAAATATCAATTGCATTTCCATATACTAGCATTGAACAATCAGAATCTGAAATCACAAAAATATGGTTAGGCAGTTCTTTAAAAATTAAACATTCACATGCCATAAAACCAAGCCATTCCATTTCTAGGCATTTACCCAAGAGAAACAAAAGCATATGTCCATACAGAGACTCCTATACTAATGTTCATCACAGCTTTATTTGTAAATGCCATAAATTGGAAATAACCCAATGTCCATCAGGGGTGAAAAGACAAATAAATCCTGGTATATCCATAAAATAGAATGGTATTCAGCAATAAAATTAAACAATTATCATGCATGCAATAACATGGAAGAAACTTGAAATCATTATGTTTTATGAAAGAAACTAAAAAAAGAGTAATATTGGATGATTCAATTTACATAAAATTCTAGAGCATACAAACTAATGTATTTTAACAGAAGCCAGGTTAATGGTTATCTGGGGCCAGAGAAGGGGGAAAGGATCGACTGCAAAGGCATGAGGAAATTTTGAAGGGTGATGGAAATGTTCTTTGTCTTGATTGTGATGATAGTTTCTGAGTATATAAATAGGTAAAAACTGATCAAACTGTATACACTATATATGTGCAGTTGGTTGTTCTTCAGTCATACCTCAATAAATTTGTGAACATAAATAACTGAAGGAGATAAAAAAATAAAGAAAAAATAACTTAAAATAGCATGTAAAATATGAAATACGAAAGGGACAAATTTAAAATATGCATGAGACTTTATGCTGAAAAATACAAAATATTATTAAAAGATATTAAAGATGTCTTAAATAAATACTTATACATTATGCTCACAGATTGACAGAATCAATATTAAAATGTCAGTCCTCTTCAAAATAATCTATAGATTCAATACATTCAAAAACCAAACAGATTTTTTTTCAGAAATTAATAAACTAATTCTAAAAGGTATGGGTATATGCAAATGCAAGGGACCTAGAATGTCCAAAATGATTTTGAAAACAAAAGAAAAAGTCAGAGTACTTACACTACCTGATTTTAAGACTTATAATAAAGCTACAACAATCAAGATATTGGTATTAAAATTAACATGTACATCAGGGGTGCCTGGGTGGCTCAGGTGGTTGAGCGACCAACTCAGTTTTGGTTCAGGCCATGATCTTGTGGTGGCAGGATGGAGCCCTATACCAGGCTCTGCGCTCAGCAGAAAGTCTTCCTGGGATTCTCTCCTCTCCTTCTACCCCTCCCCTGCTCATGCACACGTACACATTTTCTTTCTCTCTAAAAGTAAATAAATCTTTAAAATATTAAAAAAATAAAATAATTAAATTAATACATAGATCAATGGAAAAGGACAGAAGTCCAGAAATAGAACAATACATATATAGTCTGTTGATATTTGATAAAAGTGCCAAAGCAATTTAATGTATAAAATTGATTTCCAAGATGCTGGAACAATTAAAAGTTGAATATTCACATGCAAAAAACACAGGGGTGCCTGGGTGGCTCAGATGGTTAAGCGTCTGCCTTTGGCTCAGGTCATGATCCCAGGTGCCTGGGGTCGAGCCCCACATCAGGCTCCTCGCTCAGTGGGGAGCCTGTTTCTCCCTCTCCCTCTGCTTCTGCCATTCACTCCACTTGTGCTCTCTGACTCTATCTCTCTGTCAAATAAATATATAAAATCTTTAAAACAAAAACAAAAACAAAACAAAACAACAAAAAATAACTCTGGATCCTTACCTATATAAGCAAAAATTAACTCAAAATGTATCATAGACCCAAACCTAAAGTTAAAACTATAAAACTTCTAGAAGAAAATTGTGGTCCCTTAAGGTCAGGCAAAATTTTCTTACTTAGACTCAAAAATTACAGACTATAAAAAAATTGATAAATCATACTTAATCAAAATGAAAAATTATTTCCTCAAAAGACAATGTTAAAAATGTAAGGGTAGGGTGCCTGGGTGGCTCAGTGTCAGTTGAGCATCTGCCTTTGGCTCAGGTCATGATCCTAGGGTCCTGGGATAGAGTCCTGCATCCGGCTCCCTGCTCCGCAAGGGGGTCTGCTTCTCCCTCTGCCTGCCCTTCCCCCTGCCCCCCACTCATGCTCCCTTTCTCTCTCTCTCTCTCAAATAATTAAATTTTTTAAAATATATTTTTAAAAAATGTAAGGGTAAGCTTATATCTTACTCCAGATCTACAAAGTCAGTATCTCCAGAGATGGGGTTCCACATGTCATTTGAACCATGACTAATCAGAATTATTACCTTAAGTTCTCAAAAACAAAAAATTGAGAATTTCATTATACCACATTGGTAGGCTTTATGTAGGACCAAAGAAGGACCATACGGAGAAATAGAAGATATATATTTTCTAAAGGAAATAAGGAAATTTGACTCAGAGAAGAGAAGGTTAAGGGATTGATTAATATATTTTTCTGCAAGTATATGAATGATCTCTATGCAGTGATCTGGACACAAATGCCAGAAATTAAAAGAACGGAAAAATGAAATATGAGAAATTTAAGCTGAAAATAAAAACTAGTTTCTGATAGTTGACTTCCAAACAAGGTTGTGGAATCTTCTCAAATGTTCATTAAGATAAGCTATCCCACAGTAGGTAAAATGATCCTAACCCCAACAAGATAATCTAGTGAATTTCAGTTTCTCTCTGAGGGACTAGACGGAAGGGGGCCACTCTCTGATGTTAACAGTGACATCAAAGTTCATTTGCCAGGAAGTGCCCATTCTCAAGTTGAGTGTCAAAAGTATCTGACACAAACACAATCTATATCCTCTTTCCCCTTGCTAAATCATACTATGTTAATGAAATATGGAAAAACTACAATAGTTTCCTCTTTGTCAGTCTACTTATAAGCAAAGAGTAGTAGGTAAGAATGGAGATAAGGAAAGTTTTTAAACTTTCGAACTTATGTGTATCAGAAATAAAATCCACCAGGTCCCAAGAGTATGCTCCAGGTCTGTCTGCTCTGTCTGGAAAATGGTTTTCAGACTTATGTTAAAATCTAGATAATAATCAACCCCAGAAACCAGTGTATTAGCAAGAATGAAACAGTTGAGGGTTTGTTTATATTGTATATCATGATTTCTCCCAACTGAATGTTGGAAATCAGGATGTATGCATCTGAAGGAATATCGCAAAGCAAGTACTTTAGAAATGACTATTTTGCTATTACAAAAGTAATGTATGCTTATTTTAGAAAATAGAGCTGAACACACACACACACACACACACACACACATAAAATTAAAAAAGCAAAGAAAAATTATTCATAGTTCCGCCACCCAGAGATAATTACAATTAATGCTGGGGTATCAACAATCTATGCATTAACCCATCCATAACACCAAAATGCAAGCAAGAAGTGAACATTTTTTGAGATCTTGGGAAGTACATTCTTCTGTTAATATATGGATGCCTCTGCTGTTCCAGCTATTATGCAGGATGAGATTCAGCAAGCCTTAATTAAACATGTGGTCCCAAAGAAATATAAGAGTAGATTCCTAGCCAAAAAGAGTTCACTTCCACCAAATCACTATGTTGAGAGTTTGGTAACCCGATTTATCTAATTGCAACAACCACAATTTAATTGTGTCTCCTCTTGCTTGTCACCTTGAACTCTAAACAGAGGAATACCATTTTTAATGGAAATGTCTTACTTTTTCTTTATCTCTAATTCTCTCCTTTGGAAACTATCCTTTCCCATGTAGTTGCAAAGTGGATATCATCAGCAGAGATAAAAAGATCAAAATTTACAATCCTTGTAGAATTAAATTCCTTCTCTACTCTTTCATGGGTCTTTGTCCCTAAACGGTAGCAGTAATAACTCTCATATTTAAAAAAATACCATACAAACAGGAACTATTATTGTTGCGCATTCTCGCTGTCCTTTTTCCACAACCACAGGGAGCCAAATTATGAATTCTTTATTGGATTTGTCATTGGAAATGGTGCCAACATGGAATTGGAAAGAGAAAACAATTGAGCTTCCTAAGTAGAACACAGAGCACAAATCCTTGAATTATTTCTAATAATTAAAGCATCTTGTGAAGGGCTTCAATGACAGGATAAACTCATCTGTCCCTAGTGTAGGACCCACATCAATTACACTGGGCATAAGGAGGATGGTACACAACAAAGGGAATTAAAATACAGAGGCTGACAATCCAGACAAAGCCTGACTCTGGTCAAAGGCAGCCTCTCCAAGTGTTATCTTTAAGCCAAGTGCTTTTAAATAAGTTTAAATACCAACAGGGGGTTAATTTGAGACCAATTTGATTTTGTTTCTGAATTAATGGTTTTTAAATCTGCTTTTATAATTTCTGCTTATCGAGGATTGCCCTTCTGGTCTAAAAACTGAGCCAAGACTCAGTTATCAAATTACTATGAAGGGTTCTGTTAATTAGATAGTTTATCTGTGATGAGTTGTTGACACTGAGATGATGTGTGTTAAATAATTTTAAAATATTCTGTGGGGCACTAACTTGGTGGCTCAAAGCATTGCTCTTCCATTTTTCAGACCCTGCTTTGAGTCAAACTAGAAGCTCTTAGTAAAAATTAATATGATGGTGTAATACATTTCTTAAATATAGAATCATTCATATCTTAAAATTATACATATGAGAGAATAAATCTCCTGGCACTCTTTATTAAGCTGCTCTAGACCATTCTAACTAATTCAGCCTCTTTCACATGCTGGTTGGTCTTTAACTGCTCAGTATAGACTGCCAGGAAATTCATCACTGCTGTTATTAAACACAATTCTCAGGATTTGCTCTTTTCATAGTGTTTCTTTTAAAAGCTTTTTTGGTGATTTTTCCTCTGGCTTCTCTTTCTACCTCCAAATCAGGCAACCCAAGAGAAAACTCAGAAACTGAAATATTTTTTTCCCATGTAGGTAAATTAAAGTTCCAGCTGTTAAGGGTTTTTCTATCTGTCAATTTTCTTTTTCTAGTTATAGTCTGTGACAGCAGAGGCCAAGAACAGTCCACAGGGAATGGCTTGGAGCCTTAAAACAAGCTGGTATCTTTGTATTTTCTAGAGGAAAAAAACATTGGACACCAATCTTTAACATCAGGAAAGCTGCTAATTAATTAATCTATAATTGTTAAAAGCACAAATCATTCTTTATTATCTCTGCAATTTCATTTTAAGCTCCCTTTAAATGTTGATTTTATTTACAGCTTTGCTGTTGGTTTTTTTTTTTTCATTTTGCTATTTTCTTTCTTCACTAATTCTCTAAGACACATGATATACTAGGACAACTGAGTCTCAGAATTGGGAGTCCTAAGTCTTCGTAGTTTTTAATTTTAATGAATAGCCATAATGCATTCAACCAGCATATACATGGCTCAGAAATAGAGATGGCTCCTTCAAGGTAGTGAAGTTCTCTGCGAGTCAATAAACTCACAGGAACTCTGAGTTCATATCCTAGGCTTACCACTACCTGTGTGGCATTAAGCAAGTAGACTCTGTGGGCCTTGATTTTTATATTTATAAAATAAGGAGATTAGAATCCACAAATACCCTTCCCAGCTCTAATATTCCATGATTCTTTTCATCAGAAGAACTTACTGTTGTGAAAGAACAAAAAACAAGTTCACATGAAGCCAGGAGTCATTCTCAACTGGTTTTGTTCAGTTTCTTCAAAGGAGGTTTTGAAGAAAAGTATCAACAAAGAAAGGAGAATATTGGGTATCAGGTAAAAGGAAAGAACACAGGACAAGGAGTAGGGTCTGGGTTCTAATCACAACTGTGACATTAATAACTTAGTAACCATGAACAAATTATGGGATTGAAACTTCTGAGGCCAATGATGGGACTCCAAATTGAAGAGATTTGATTTTATTTATCTCTGAGTCCCTTTAGGCACAAAAATTCTATGATTCTAAAAAATGGCCCAAAGCAGCAGAGGAGGATAATGGAAATATTCAAACAATTATTGACAATGAACTCTGCTCTTTTGTTCCTGGTTGGAGAATGTTGCTCAAAAACATACTGTCCTAGACCATCAATTCAGGAGTAAAACATTCCCTTGGGAACCTGAAACAAATGCTGTAACAAGGGTAACTTTCTTAGTTATCGTGATGGCAATCTTTTGCATGCCAACCCTGAGAGATAAGGATTATAAAACAAGAATGTATTTCCTCTATTCTCCTCCTTGATTTCTCACTTCTTTACCCAAAATATAGCTGAAATGGCTGACAAAAATCAAGACACATCTAAAAATGTAAGTCCTAGTGGTAAATATCAAGAACATTAGGACATGTGAAGTGTTTGCTCTCTTTCTGCAAACCTTTCTAGAAACTCTAGACACTCCCTATGATACTGAATTTGGCAAAGCATTTTATTGCTAGTAAGCTGGGAATACTCATGCATCCCAGCCTTTAAAAAAAATATATTATCACTAATATTTTTCAAGCTCTATTCCAACTAAGAAATCTAAAAGAAACAAGCCTCAAAGGAAAAAAAAAAAAAAGCCAAAATAAAGGTAGTAGGAAGGACAGTTTTCAGATTTCAATTATTTACCAAGTGAAAAGTATAAAAGGTGTTGGATATTTTTGTCCTGAAATATCAAGTACTGGACACTGCCCAAAAGCAGATGGTGCAATCCATTCCAGAGAACCAATTCTCCTGCTTCTTTTTTTTTTTTTTTATGCTTGCCTCCTTAGAACCCAGTTGGATGCTTTTCCTTTTCCTTCAAGACACTGACCCTTCTCCTACTAACCCTGGGACCTCCATTTATTTTGCAAGCCGTACTTAGGATAAGTAGCGTATTCTAATAGCTCTTGCTTTGAACCACAGTATAAAAGATGGAGATGCTGTTCCCAACTTCTTAATGGACCTGGGTCAAATCCCTTTAATCCCCTCTAGTCTCATGCTTTGATTTCTGGGTTTTTTTTTCTTTTCTTTTTGACTGGTACGATAATAATTGGCAATATTTGAATGCTCTTAAATATGCACTAATGATTACAATCCATTATACTTCAGTCAGGGAACTCATAGCAAAAACTATCTTTAATGAATAAATAAGAAATCTGTACTTTAAAATTTTATCCATAGAGTTCTTGAATCATAACAAACAACCAACTTCCCTTAGCTTCCTACAGAACTATCCCATTTTCCAAATGGAAAACTGGAATAGAGACTAAGGGACTTTCTTTAGGCTACAATCCAGGTTTAGGGAATAACTTCTTTGCTCGATATAAATAATTCACTTTAAATCTCATCAAACCAAAATATTTCCAATGTAAACCTCTAAAATATACACAGCACTGACCAAGCATGGGAAAATTTCAAAATATTCATGATTTCAAAATCAACCATTATCTAGACTAGGCTGTAATGCTAAAGAATGTTTCCTCAAAATAGGCTCTCATATTGATTTCAGGTTATATCCCCAGGGTTGGTACACAGTATAGACTCTGTCAATGTATGTTGAATGGATGATGGTTGCTTGGCTGTAGTCTTAAACAAGGTAGGAGCAAGAAGATGGGGGACTGAGTAGAGTGGATGATCTATAGAAATACTATAAAGATAAAAATGAAAGAAGTTGATAATTGGGTGTGAAAAATGTGTTGAAGAAAGCGGTACTCAGAGGGACTTCCTTGTTTCTGGTTTAAGTGATGAGATAATGCAATTCAATGAGATAGGAAACATGGAGAAGTGGGAAGCAGGTGAGTAAGTACACTCTGAGTTCAAGATTAGATGTGTTAAATCAAAAGATCTTGTGAACATCAAGAGAAATTTATTTAATAAGAAGTTGGATATATAAGCTCTTTTGAGCTTAATAGAGACATTTTTTATTGGAGTTCATCATCACATAAGTGATAACTAAAGTTTTATCCATAAATGAAATTACTTTGGGAATAAGTGTAGAACAGAATATTCATGTCCAGTACATTTTTAAATGGTTAGGAATAGGAACTCAATAAAGGGTTGCTCATTTTTTACTTCTTTGTGGACATTAAAAGTATAAAATATTAGTAGCCCTATGCTATCACTATTATTTCATAGAAAGAGAAGAAATTTTAACTTATAAAAAATATGGATGATATAATCTTAAAAAGGATAATCCTTCCAATTAACAAAAAAAGGTATATAAAAGATTTACCTTATCATCCTTTATCACAAAATGACTTTATCATGAAATGACACCATTTGGAGACCAGGGTTTGGGAAACACTGGTTCCAGTGAACAGAGAAGACCAAGATCAGATGTCTGGGAATGCTCATCTTCAATATTCATCAGAGGAGAGGAGTCCACAAAGGAGACTGCTTCTAAGAAGCAGGAAGTAAAGCTAGGGAAATGTGGTATCTTAAAGCAAGGGAAACAAACTATTTCTTTTTTTTTTTTTTAAAGATTTTATTTATTTATCCGACAGACAGACACAGCCAGAGGGAACACAAGCAGGGTGAGTGGGAGAGGGAGAAGCAGGCTTCCTGCGGAGCAGGGAGCCAGCGGACGTTGGGCTCGATTCCAGGACCCTGGGATCATGACCCGAGCCAAAGGCAGACGCTTAATGACTAAGCCACCCAGGCGCCCCCAAAATATTTCAAGGAATATGTGGTCTAAAGTTCAGATGCCACTGAAAGACCCAATAGATTTATTAATAAATAATTTTATACAAAAATGACATGATATGAGGACTTTAGTTCAGGGCTGACTCAGGCAATAGAACATTTTGTTATGATTCCTAAATTCAGGTCAATAAGCATTTGTTGAGCATTTAGTGTGCCCAAATCAATTCAAAAGATCCCCTAAGAAATTAAAATAGTAATAAAATATTTCCTGTCCTCAAGAAACTTGTAGTCTCAAAGGAAAGATGAAAAATAAACTTAAAAATCTGTGGGATATCTCCAAAAAAATATATACAAATGGCTAACAAGCACACAAAAAGATATTCAACATCATTGTCATTTGGGAAATGCAAATTAAAACCACAATGAGACACTACTTCACATCTACTAGGATGGCTAGAATTACACGCACACACACACATTCAGAAAATAACAAGTGTTGATGAGAATGTAAAGAAACTGGAGCCCTAACATGCTGCTAGTGGGAGCATAAAGTGGCACAGCTGCTATGGAAACAGTGACAATTTCTCAAAATGTTAGCCATAGAGTTACCATATGATCTGGCAATTATATTTCTGAGTATATGCCCAAGAGAACTGAAAACAGGTATTCAAATAAAAACGTGTATTTGAAAGTTCAGAGCAGCATTATTCGTAGCAGCTAAAAAGTGAAACAACCCAAATGTCCACCAAATGATGAATGAATAAACAAAATGTGGCACAACCATACAATGGAATATTATTCAGTCATAAACAGTATTGATATATGCATGCTATAACATGGATAAACCTTGAAAACACTAGGCTAACTGATATAATCTAGACAAAAGGCCTCACGTTGTATGATGATTCCATTGATATGAAATATCCAGAATAGGCAAATCCATAGATACAGAAAACATGTTGATGATTTCTAGGGACTGGGGGGTGGGAGGAGTGGGGACAGGGGATTTTTTTGGGGGGGGTGATGAAAATGTTTTGGAATTTGATAATGGTGATGGTTGTACATTGTGAATGTAAATTATATATTTGAGTGTAAATTATACATGTGAGTGTAAATTACACACTTTAAAATGGTTAAAATGGTCAGTTTTATGTTATATGAATTTTACCACAAAATAAAAGTCTATGGAATACAATATGATGAGCCAATAAGAAAGATGCCAAGCACTGCAAGAATATAAAGGAGGATAGAGCAATCAGAGTACTAAAGAAGGTGATGGTGCTTGAGTTGGGCCTTAAGGACTGACTAGAGGAAGAATAGTACTAGAAACAGAAAACTCTTTCAGTGGGGCAAGAAAGGGCAGCAAAGTATAGGTCATGTTCAGTGAGCAGTTGACAGCTCTGATTAGTAGTCACAGGATGGGTGAAAATGGTAGTAAAAGAAAAAAAATGGGGCCCAGTAGTTTGGAGAATCAAGTCTGTTCCTCTGCTCTCTTCCTTTTCTGTTTTAAGATTTTATTTATTTACTTGAGAGGGAAAAAGAGAGTGGGTGAATGAGGAGAGGGAGAGAGAATCTGAAGCAGACTCCACACTGAGCACAGAGCCAGACATGGAGCTCAATCCCACAACCACAAGATCATGACCTGAGCCAAAACCAAGAGATGGACGCTTACCCGGCTTAGCCACCCAGGCACCACTCTCTGCTCTCTTCCTACAGGGCACATTTCCTCTTGGCAATGAGCAGTGATAGGACGTTCTTTGAGGCAGTCTTAATTGCAGATGCTTGAAATGATTCCCACGGTAAATGTCTAAACTGGATGTTCTTTCTATGCCCTTCCTCCCCATATTTTTTTTTTATCTTGAATAGATTTAGGATAAACAAGACAATTAATCATGTAAAGCTCTTGATGCAGTGAAGAAACTAGGTTCTATCTTCCCACACAGGTCCTTTGCTGGGTATAAAATTCCTAAGCATTGGCAAGCAGCATCAGCCTCCCTATTGTAGCTTTATTAGTTATAAAACCCAAAGAGCCACAAGTTACCAGACTGGCTCTTTTCCTTCCCATGGTTTCAGAGTTTAAATAGGCCAAGATGTTTTAACCATCTACTTCATATATTTAAGTCACAGCAGAGGATACAGACACCGTAGGTCCAGAAAACACTGTGGAGGGAATATAAAATTTAAGAGCTACAAGTTATATAATGCATAGGATGGAAATTTAGCTCCTAGTTAGAAAACATCTCATCAGTATACATGGCATACATCAAGTTGAATGTTGCCTGAGAAGGCCTCTAACCTCAAGCTGTTGTTTCTTCCTTAGAGCCCTTGCACAAATTTCTGACACAAGGCCCTGCATCTCCATGATCTTCATCATCATTAGAGTCATTGTCACTACACATCCATGAAAGATCTACATGAGTATAAACTAATTTGTACTTAGAATTTATATAAATGGCATTATACCTCTGTGGCAGACAGACCCCTAAGGTGCCCCCCCGCCATGAATCTCACCTCCTGATATTCACATCCATGTGTAATCTCCCCTTCCCTGTGACTTGCTTCTAACCAATGGAATATGACAAAGGTGGTAGGGTATACATGATTATGTGTATGTGATTACATGGTTTCATAGCATCAACTTTCTGGAGTCTCTCTCTGTTGCTGACTTTGAAAAAATGAGCTGCCATGAATCAGACAGCTGTTTAGAAATGAATCCACCATCAACCTAAGTAGCATGGAAAAAGATCCTTCCTCAGTCAAGCTGCTGGTGGTAAAAACCCAACTTTATCCAACACCTTCACTGTAGCTTTGTGAGACCCTAAACAGAAGACCCAGACAAGCCACATTCAGACTCTTTGCCCACAGAAACTGTGGGAGATCATAAACGTGCAATGCTTTAAACCATTAAGTTTGTGATAATTTGTTATGTAGTAATAGAAAAACAATCTCCAAGAAGAACATTGTTCAAACAGATAAGGAAAAACACACAGTTATTCAGACAATAATATTAAGTAAGTATAACTATGGGATTTTTCACTCTCTCCTCAGGGAAGAAGGCATGAAACCTGATATTTTATTATCAATTAGAGACGTTAGGCTGAGAAATGTTTTTAAGTTCTCAATGTTAGGGAGCCAGATAAGAAGAGTGTCATACATGATATCTATCCAGGTAATATAAGTATTAGGAAAGTCCCTATGGCCCCAATTCTCCTCAATCCAAGAACAAAAATGCACCCTTCTTCACTTTTGCCTATGGCTTTGGGTTCTAGGCATATGTATATAGTTCTCAGAAGGAGGACATTTTAAACTATTATCAATCCTTTTCACACACAGGCATACCTTGGAGATATTGTGGGTTTATTTTCAGACCACTGCAATAAAACGAGTATTGCAATAAAGTGAGTCAAATGAAATTTTTGGTTTCCCAATGCATTTAAAAACTATGTTTATATTATAGTGTAGTCTATTAAGTGTGCAATAGCATTATGTCTAAAAAACAATGTACATACCTTAATTTAAAAATACTTTATTCCTAAAATAATGCTAACCATCATCTAAGCTTTCATTAAATTGTAATCTTTTTGCTGGTGGAGGATCTTGCCTCAGTGTTGATGGCTGCTCAGGGTAGTGGTTGCTGAAGGTTGGGGTGGCTGTAGCAATTTCTTACAATAAGACAACAATGAAGTCTGCTATATTGATGGACTCTTCCTTTTACAAATGATTCTCTATAGCATGTAATGCTGCTTAATAGCATTTTACCCACAGTAGAATTTCTTTAAAAATTAGAGTCAATACTCTCAAACCCTGCTGCTGCTTTATCAACTAAGTTCATGTAATATTCTAAATGCCTTATGGTCATTTCAACAATCTTCACAACATCTTCACGAGGAATAGATTCCATCTCAAGAAACTACTTTCTTTGCTCATCTGTAAGAAGCAAGTCCTCATCCATTAAAACTCTATCATAAGATTTCAGCAATTCAGTCACATCTTCAGGCTCCACTTCTAATTCTAGTTCTCTGCTATTTCTATCATATCTCCAGTTACATCCCCCACTGAAGTCCTAAACCCTCAAAGTCACCCATGAGGGTTGGAATCAACTTCCTCCAAACTCCTGTTAATGTTGATATTTTTACCTCTTCCCATGAATCATAAATGTTCTCAGTGGGATCTGGAATAGTGAATCCTTTCAGAAGGTTTTCAATTTGCTTTGTCCAGATTCATCAGCGGAATCACTATCTATGACAGCTATAGCTTTATGAAATGTATTTTTTAAATAATAAGACTTGAAAGTGATAATGACTCCTTGATCCATGGGCTGCAGAGTGGATATTGTTAGCAGGCATGAATACAACACGATACTCATTGTACAAGTCCATCAGAGCTCTTGGTGACCAGGTACATTGGTAATGAGCAGTAATATTTTAAAAGAAATCCTTTTTGCTGAGCAGTAGGTCTCAACAGTGGGCTTAAAATATTCAGTAAACCATGTTGTAAACAGATGTGTTGTCATTTAGTCTTTGTTGTTCCACTAATAAGCACAGGCAGAGTAGATTAAGCATAATTCTTTAAGGCACTAGGATGTTTGGAATGGCAAATGAGCATTGGCTTCAACTTGAAGTCAACAGCTACATTAGCTCCTAAAAGGGCGTCAACCTGTCCTTTGAAGTTTGAAGCCAGGCAATGACTTCTTTCAAGCTATGAAAGTCCTAGATGGTATCTTCTTCCAGTATAAGGCTGTTTTATCCACACGGAAAATGTGTTATTTAGTATAGCCACCTTTATCAATTATCTTAGCTAGTTATTCTAGATAAATTACTGCGGTTTCTATATCAGCATTCACTGCTTTACCTTGCACTTTATGTCATGGCAATGGTTTCTTTCCTCAGACTTCATGAACCAATCTCTGCTAGCTTCCAATTTTTCTTTTTTTTTTTTTAAGATTTTATTTATTTATTTGACAGAGAGAGAGACAGCGAGAGAGGGAACACAAGCAGGGGGAGAGGGAGGGGGAGAAGCAGGCTTCCCGCTGAGCAGGGAGCCGGATGCGGGGCTCGATCCCAGGACCGTGGGACCATGACCTGAGCTGAAGGCAGACGCTTAACAACTGAGCCACCCAGGCACCCCTTCCAACTTTTCTTCTATAGCTTCCTTACCTCTCTCAGCCCTCACAGAATTGAGGAGAGATAGGACCTTGCTCTGCATTAGGCTTTGTCTTAAAGGAATGTTGTGGTTGGTTTGATCTTCTATCCAGACCACTACAACTTTCTCCATATCTGCAATAAGGCTGTTTTGCTTTCTAATCATTCACGTGTTCACTGCAGTAGCACTTTTAATCTTCTTCAAGAATCTTTTTTTTTTTTTTTTTTTTTTTTGCATTCACAACTTAGCTGTTTGGTACAAGAGTCCTAGCTTTTGGCCTATCTCAGCTTTCTACATGCCTTTCTCACTAAGCTTAATCATTTCTAGCTTTTAATTTAAAGTGAGAGACATGTGACTCTTCCTTTTACTTGAAAATTTAGAGGCCATGGTAGGGTTATTAATTGGCCTAATTTCAAGATTGCTGTGTCTCAGGGAATATGGAAGCCTGAAGAGAGGGAGAGAGATGGGGGCAGAGCCACTTAGTGGAGTAGTCAGAACACACACCTTTACTAAGTTTGCCATCTTATATGGGTGCGGTTTGTGGTGCCCCAAAACAATTACAATAGTAACATCAAAGATTACTGATCACAGATCACCATAATAAATATAATAATAATAACAAAGTTTGAAATATTCCAAGAATTACCAAAATGTGACAGAGAGACACAAAGTGAACAAATGCTGCTAGAAAAATGGCCCCATAGACTTGCTTGATGCAGGGTAGCCACAAACCTTCAATTTGTGAAAAAAAAAAAAAACCCAATATATGCAAAGTGCAATAAATTGAAGCACGATAAAATGAGGTATGTCTGTACTGAGAATGAAATTTTATATGAATGGAGAGAACTCATATAGAACTCTGTCTGTGAGGCCAGTTCTATCCTATTAAGTCTCTGCCCTTCACCCAGGCAAACTTTCTAAGACCCACATAAAAGCAATACCCCAACGATGCTCAGGTTTTCAGACCTGGGTATTGAGCCATTCACTTCAACAGCTAGCACATTTCCCTATCCTCTCTTCCTCATTGTCTTTCACTATCCTCTCTTCCTCATTGTGTTTCATAATGTCTCTGCCTTATCCTTCCAGTTGATGCATTGATTGACTACTTTCTAATTTCCCCACCTCCAAGCTTGACTCCATTGTGGCTCTTATCTTTCCTACCACTGATTCTGATACTCCAAGGATGAATTTGTAGATAACATTCTCTAACACTTTCCCTGGTAACTGTTAATCACTCTTCCAGCCAGCATCTCACCTGGGTAAAGTCCATCCCTACAAAGAAGATCGAGATAAGCATTGAGGAGAGAGGGAAAAGGTGCTCCAGAATGAGAAGGAAAGGCCATAAAAACAACTTTACCTAATGCAGAATTTTGCATAATGCACCTTTTCAACAACCTTTTAAAGGATTGTTATTATTTACATAAGATGATATTTACACTCACTTGAAGTTGGTCTTATTCCTCTCCACTGTCCAGGACTCAACAGTGGTATCTTCAGAAATTGATGAAAATAGAAAATTCTTTCTCCTAATTTCTTTGAACATTCATTAAACAATTACTGTATGCAAGTCACTTTGCAAAGTATTGTTAGTAACCCCAAAATGAATATATTATGTCCCTTCTGCTGAGTTGCAAGAGGAGAGAACATAATTTAAATAAGTACAATGCAAGGCAGAAAAATAGTGCTATGACGAGTCACAAGGAGATAAATGGAAAGATTATATTGACTGGAGTAATCAAGAAAGTATTTGTGGAGGAAGGCATTAAAGCAGTAGATTAGTGAGCCATTCCTTTCTCAATTACCATGGGGATGATTCCCGAAAAAGGAAGTAGGCAGTGACTCAATTTAATATCCTTGCAAATATGATAAGTAGAATTCTTGGAAAATAGACATGATGCAGGATGTCTCTGGTTTATGATTGCTTAGGGTAAACAAGCCTACAATCTATGGGTTTATGATGCATGGCTCCCTGTAGAATGTGATATAAGCCATACAACTCTCTGGAGCATGATACAGAGATGTTTCCTAACTTAAATTCTCCCCATTGTGTAAGGTGACCTGCAATCCTCATTAGAGACCTCATCTATTATTGTGGGATGGAGAGCACATGTCTACCAAAAAAAAAAAAAAGGATGTGGGAAGTCATATGGGATGTGCCAGCCTTCTGTCTGCCTTGCCTGTAACTTCTGAATGCTTGTAGTCTTAAAATTGGCTGGAAAACTTGATACCGGTAAGATCTCCAAATTGTGTGAGTCTGATTCAACAATCTGGTCTGTAGTGTTAGTTCAGTCTTCAGAGAACAGGTGGAATTTGAAATGAGCTTACAAAAGTGTGTAGGATTTTAAAAGGCAGAAATGAGACACCTGACATTTTTAAGCAGAGAAAAAACAGTTACAGGGATAAGAAAGTAGAAAAACACAGGATATTCAAGCCATAATACACATTCTAGTTTGGCTATAGAGTATACAATATATCTAAGGGAACAGTCATGGAAGATAAAGCTTCAAAAGTAAGTTGAGGGCTTAGAATTCCAGGCTGAGGACCTTTCACTTAACTCTGTAGGAAATGAGGAGCCACTACAGGTTTTTTATGAAGAGAGTAACAGAATCACAACACAGCTGCAGGTAGTTTTCCCAGCAGCTATGTGCAGGTTGCTTTGGAACAGGGAGAAATTATCCAAATTGAAGCATGAAATGGCTTAGCTCAGTGATTCTCAAATGAGGTCCATGAACTCAGGTGGTTCTATAGGCACAAATCGAAGTTCTCTTTGGGGATTTTGTTATTGTTGTTATTTGCTTGCTTTTTTGTTTTTTTTTAACATTAAAAAATACTATGTATTCATTTTGATGATAATTTTTAAATGCAATTCAGGATCAGCTAGATGATTATAACTGAATACTGCCACAAACTTCAGTGCTTATGCCTTCTTTCTGTTTATCATTGTGTTAGCACTAATTACAATTTAAATTGTCATAGACTAATAAGAAAAAAATAAAGGGGACTTTAAATGTAAACTTGTATTCATGCCAAGGGAAAGGCAAATGCTTTTTTCACCAATTTGAATTTAAAAAAAAAAAAAAAAGTATGGGAGAACTATGTTATCACAAAGTACCTGGTAGTATTTATTGAACTTCAAAGTTGAACTTGAATGAATATTTTCCTTTGCCTCTCCAGACTATTCCCTCTATCCTTTTCCACTCTGAAGGCCTATAACCTTCATTCCCAGGCTTCTTTGCCCTCTGGCTTCTGGGTGGGGTCAGCAAATGGGAGTTGATAGCAGGAGGCTGAAGAGTGGGAAGAGTAAGGTCAGGGTATTTATTCTGATGGCTTCCTCCTTGCTGTTCCTACAAACTGATCGTATCCTTCTAACAAAAAGCACAGCTTTTCTAAGTCATTCTGCTCCTATATCTGTAGCCACACTCCAGGCTCTGATTATTACTCCTTCATCTGCCTCTACACTCTCATTGATAATAATAGCTCTTCACTATTGCTATACTCAGCCTTGTCTTTACCTTGTATATATTTCCTTTATTAAACCCTCTTCAAATACTCCTGAAATAAATGTGTTTCATTTTCTGCCATGATCTGTCTGATACAATGAATCTCAATGGTCATCACAATGTTTGTATTACAAGCATCAATTTGGTTTCAGCAAAGCAACATCATCTGTCACATTAAAATAAATATGTTACTCTGAATCTTACTGGTTTTATAGATTCATTTGTATTTAATTTATAAATTTGTTTTTGTTTTTAGTTGTAGCTAAGCTTTAATCGTAAGAAGCATATATCTAGTTTATGTTTGTATATATTTAAGTAAATGAATAAATAATAATAATAATGTCAATCAACATTAAGGTCTTGAATTCTTTGGTCCTTAAAAAAAAAAGGCCATATATCATTCAAATTTGAGAATCACTAGCCTAGCTTATTGCTTCCAACACAGCTTCCAAAACATCTCTAAAAAGCACCATAAAAGTTGTTAGAGTGTGAAATGGACAATTGATAGTGAATGCATACTGAAAGCCAAGAACTTCATAAAGCCCATTATGACTCCAGAAGCCATGGCTGAAAACAACTGCACATTCTCCCACCCCCACAGGGCTCTAAGAAGACCTGCATAAACCACTGGCTTTTCATGTATGCTAATCTTTAAACTCCAGATTGGAGAACTGTGCTCTGAAAGTCTTCTTATTTAAGCTAGTGAAGTAAATTTATACCTCAACACACCCCTCTACTCCAAATAAATAGCAAGTATGTGAAGGAAAAAAAAAATACATAGCTATATATTTTTTCAAAGATAAGCATCTCCATAAACCAGAATTCATAAGGCTGAGTGGGGCTGAAGCTCCTGGCTTGCTGGGCATCACTCCCAGAAGCAGACTGGTAGCAGGCAGGTCAGCTTCGTAAGCATAAGGTACTCCAGATGAAGAACCAGAGTCAGCTACACAACTTGTAGCTGGAGGTTAGGGGAACTTCTGGTGATTGCTGCCTGGGACTAACAAGGACCTCAGGCCTAAGGAATTGGGAATGTAGAGACAGCTTTATAATAAGGACTGAAACCTGCCTGCTAGCTTAGTGAATTATCTTAAATATCTCAAATATCAAAATAGGATAGGAACTTTAAACCATCATTTTATAACCTGGCTCTGGGATACAAGTTGGAGTAGGGGATAGAGTGGCATGTGGTGTATCAGTTAGGGCTAACTTATGTTGCAGTAACAAATAAACTCAAAATATTAGCAGATTTATACAATAACATTTTATTTCATGTTCACATCACAGTCCATTGCAGGTCAGGTGGCTCTCCTTGGCAGCTGTCTTCTAACAGTGACAAGGGATCTGGGACAATTCCATCTAGCATCTCTGCCAATCCAGTGACCTTTATACCCATCTATAAGCTACAAAACATGGCTATTCCACATATGCCTTTAATGGTTTTTTGGATTAGGAGTGATACATGTTACTTCCACTCACAACCCATTTGCCAGAACTAGTCTCATAACCCCAAAGTAATATAAAGAAGGCTGAAAATGTGGGGGGAATACATTAACATGCACTGAGAAGGATCCAGGTGGATGAGTCCTCAAATTTTCTAGAGAAGAATGGAGTCAGCCAAAAGTGAGAGAACAACTTCTCACTCAAAATAAAATTGCAAACTAATGTTTCCAAACATATGAAGAAATCTACCAATAAGAAAGGAACCATAAAACAACAATCAGAACATGAATTTGCTTCATGGGAAGTGAATTTTATATAAAAAATAGTTGTTCTTCAGATTAAGTATATTTTGTATGCTCATGGAGATAAGTAGGTTAATAACTTCTATTTAGAAATTAATTATAAAAAAAGAAGAAATCATTTAAATCAAAGATGACCCATTAGAAATATAGCCATTGAAATAAAAAATGCAATGGGTGGATGAAACTAAATTAGATACAATTGAAGAGAGAATTAGCAATAGTAAAAAAAGGAGTAAAGAAGCCACTCAGGATGCCAGAGACAATGACATTTTTAAAATAGGAAGAGCAATTTTGAGAATGTAAGACAAATTGAGAAACTCTCACATTCATCTAATAAAAGCCCCAGAAGGATAAAATAGAGGGAATGGAAGAGAAGCAATATTTGAAGAGATACTTTCTGGAAATTTTCCAGAATTGAAGAAAAACATGAAATAGTGAATGTACTCCAAATAACAGAAAACTTTTTTAAAAAGCCCACACAAAACCCATGTTAAACTGTAAAGTATCAAAAATTTTTAAAGCCATCTTAAAATCTACTACGGAAAGATTTTACATACAGAGGAATGAAAATAGACCATCAAAGATATCTCCTCTAAATCAATAGAAACCAGAAAACAATGGACCAATACCTTTAAAAGTTGAGAAAAAGAGATGTCAACTTAGAATTTTACATCTGCTTAAATTATTACTTCAGAATGAGGGCAAAGAAAACATATTATCAGACCTACAAAGACAGAGCTGTCACACAGAGGCTCTCACCATAAACATTAAGGGATGAACTTCAGCAAAAAGAAAAGTGAACCACAAGAAACATACACGCTACAAAATGTGTGAGGACAAAAACCAATAAAATTTTAGTTATGAGAAATTACTACTGGCCGTAGAAAAGTAATGATGACTAATAAGTGATACTTAAAAGGCAAAAATAAAACTTTACAATGCTGTAGTAGAGAGGAGAGAATGTTCAAGAGTAGTTGAAGGATACTAGGATCCTTATCATGATTGCCTTCTACTGCTTGGGATTTCAGATTTAGAAAGTATTAGGAGGGTCAAAAAGGCTCAGGAGTGATAGATTCATGCCTATCTCCAAGTAGGTAGTTATGGCTGGCTTTGATAAAAATACAATTTTTTGTGCCTTGGTATATTCCCTCCATCCCATTTAAGTGTTGAAAGAGAATAGGGTCTGATTTGGTTTCCAATATTAGAACCTTTTACAATGTTTTCTATTAGTCCAAGTGAGTGATTATATTTTAACAATTCATAGAAGGTATGAATGTTTTTGAGATTGCAAGGAGGTGTTATATTTCTGGCTTCTGGTGGGGAGAAAAACACAGTTCTTTGCCCAATTCGCCCCATGGACCATAAAACTACACACACACACACACACACACACACACACACACAGAATTATAATGGGCTTTCACTTAATGTTACCATGTTGCTGTAGTTCAAAAGCATTGTAACAAACTACATGAAGCACTCCAATTGCTTCCTAATGGCATCTTACTTGAAATTAAATTTACCATATGCAGGTGGTACAGATGAAAAGAATCTGATAGGTTTCCTAGTTAGAATTAGCTTGTGAGAAAAAAAATGTTTTGTGGTCAGGAAAAACAGGAGATGCTATGAAATATCCATCATTTTAAGTTTTAGATACCGTAATTGTTTGGAGTCAGTGACAGTGATATCAAACTTTAGATATTTGGGTCTTTGTCTCTGTCTGAACTGGCTTTAGTAATAAAGGAATAAAAACTTTAGGAGAGTTGATGTGTAATTGGTGTTTGATGGCAGAATGAAGAAACTGTAATAAATTCATCTATATACCATTACTGTAAGCAGCAAATAAGTCTGTTGCTTAGTGACAATCATCATAAGACAGAAACAAGCAGAAAAATTTTATTAGAGTATTCATTACATAAAATTTGTTATAACAAGATCATTCTTTCATAGAAAAACTCACCGAATGGAATAAGCTTTGTTATTCAGAACACCTTTTGTAATGCAATTTGATACAATAACTATTTTTACTTTTTTATCATATTTTAAGCTCAAATCATATGAAATAAACGGTCAGTTTCTTATAGCTCTGGGATCTGTGTCACCAGAAAAATGCAAAAAGTAATAAATTATTGAGTACATCAAAAGAACAGAGAACTCATGCAGTGAAAATGTAAAACATATGAGCAATGTGGTTTCAAAGAAGACCATGACTTACAAAAGTTTGGAATTTCTGAACTGATTTCTTGAAGTAGAAAAAAAGTCTAATTTCAGCAGATTTCTTTAGTAACATAGATTGGAATTGGATTTTCAAGAACCGATATAATTAACCATTGTTCTCAGAGCTACAGATGTGGCTTCCGTTAGTTCTTACTATTTAAATTCAATACCTTCTGAGAACCAAAATTTCTAACCATGTAGGAAGTGAGAAAATTTCATTTCATTTACCATGAATCACTCAAATCATTTTGGCAAAACTGAGCTACTTCTAGCCGTCTGCCAACTAACTCCCAGTAAAAGGAGTGGAGCATGAGTGAGACTACCAGTGTTTACCCTTACTGAATAAGTTACCAAGTTGTTACTTGCTATTCTAAGGTATGGGGCGAGCAATAGAAAACAGAAGACTGAAACTCAGAGACAGGCCATGTCTGAGTACCAGAAGCTCAGCAAAGTTGGAACTAGATATCACAAGTTTGCAGGAAGGAAAAGTCAGGAATTCAAGTGTTATACCAAGTTCAATAGACAACACAAATAAGCAGAACAACACAAGAAAAGATTGATCCTGTAGTTTAGGGGGATTGTCTTCCATATTCTTTTTTTTTAATTAAGATTTTATTTATTTATTTGAGATAGAATGAGAGTGAGTGAGCAAGAGTGTGCACAAGCAGAGTGGGGAGGGGCAAAGGAGGAGGGAGAAGCAGACTCCCTCCTGAGCAGGGAGCCTGATGCGGAGCTGGATCCTAGGACCCTGGGATCATGACCTGAGCCCAAGGCAGACACTTAACGGTCTGAGCCACCCAGGCACCCCCCCCGTCTTCCATATTCTTTTTTTTTTTTTTTAAGATTTTATTTATTTATTTGAGAGAGAGAGAATGAGAGACAGATAGCAAGAGAGGGAAGAGGGTCAGAGGGAGAAGCAGACCCCCCGCTGAGCAGGGAGCCCGATGTGGGACTCGATCCCGGGACTCCAGGATCATGACCTGAGCCGAAGGCAGTCACTTAACCAACTGAGCCACCCAGGCGCCCTTCCATATTCTTTATCTTCCTGTTATGGTCCAAAGTGATCACAGGGTAGAAATAGAAAAGAAATAATAGAAAAAGAAAAGCTTTACATACATATAAAGTTAAATAGAAAACAATTTAAATGTTAAATGAATGGTGATAGCATATATAACTAAGCCCATACAATTTTTAAGAAAGGTCAAATATTTGTTCACTTGGCCCATTTGAAGCTCATGTAGGCATCGTGTATAGACCAAAATTACAGTCAACAGACTCTTTAGCTCTTATCTTTCCAGAGTCAGTTTGCCATAGCAGCTGCTATAGATTCACCTAACATGTAATTTTTTATATTTTACTGAGTCTATTATATCCAATTATATGTTATTTTAAGGATAGTCTGGTAAAACTGAACACATAATTCTAAATAAAGAATCATCATTAGCAGCTTTCACTACAGAATATAAGAACGATGGAAAGGCATGTTGATAATACACAATTTCACCTCTGAGACATGATTTTCTGTCTGTGAATGATCAAAAGCAAAACAAGCTTACTGATATTAATATAGGCCATTTTTCTAACTCTGCCTTCAGCTATTTCAACCTCGAGCTTCCCATTTTCAAAGACATTGGGTCTTAAGGGACATGTTGTATTTTAAACTACTATGTCAAATTGATCTTTTTAAAAATACATTTATGATGCACATCTAAAACAAAATCCATAAAAAAATGGACAGTGTTGGAAACTAGACAAACAACCCCACTAGAATAACATTTTGGATTAAATTTAAAAGCATCCCAGAGACTTAAGTTTAGATGAAATTTTTCTAAATTTCACTTTTAAAAAGTTCATTAAAAAAAAAAAGAAAATCTCTCTTTCTCTTTCTCTCCTGTCAACTCTAACTAGTATTTCCATTTTTAACTGTGAAAATTTGATTGATGTGAAGCTGTACCATTGTCTTCTAATTCAAGGTAAGATTCAAAATAGTAGTATCCACATTATTTAGTGTTAGGCAATACCTGGGCATTTCACTGAGGAAACAGGATCTCTGCCCTCAGGCCCTTTAATTGCCTATGAGTTAATAACTACTCACAAATAGATCTGAAAAGGAAAAATAAGATTCCTGCTCATTATCATGTGAGTGATGGTGCTAATCCTGGTAAAAAATAAAGGAAGTAGTTTGCTTTGGAGGTCCCATCTCTCCCCATTGGCCCCAACATTCCAGGGCTCTTCACCCCAACCTTCTTCTTCTACCCATAGTAGTGACAATTGTAACCCAGGTAGAAGATGTGTGCATGGCAAGTATTTTTGAGAGAGAAAGGATTTTCAGCAGGCTTTCAGCAGATATTACTTAGGGTAGTAATTCAAAATAAAACATCCATGTGGCTGGGTTGGGATGCTTTAGGAATGCTTTCTAAAACATTTTGAATTATTGTCCTGACCTTTTCAAAAAGCATTTAATCATTCAGACAACAAACACTGATGGTACTAACTATATTTATTAGTTAGAGTGCATCTAGGTTAGTCCCCTGATTCTATAAATTAACTACATTCAAACTACCATTTAATGATAATTCTCTGCTGTTAAATGATGTTAGATGCTGAGTGCCAGAACTGGCATCTAAATATTTCACATTCTAAGTTCAAAGAAATGCCAGTAATTGGAGCCAGCATCTTCCCTCTAGGGCTTACAAAGAGACACTCTCTCAACATAACCAAAAGACCACCTCCACCACCACCACCATGATTAATATAGGAAAAACACTGGATATGAGAATTGAGGCATGGCTTTCCTGGAAGAGTGCAAGGTTTATAAAGTTGAAAATCAAGGAAGAAAAGATATAGAGTAATTTTTGCCAAAATAGAGAAAGGAAGTCTCCAGGAGAATTATTTTCAGTGACTGTCTGAACAGTCCTGTCCCCCCATTAAGTGGGCAATTGCTGGTAAGTTATTAAAAAGTTTCCAGGATACTAGGCTAGCAGGATGTCTGATGCTGAGTATGGATGAAGGGTTAAGAGGAAGATGGTATTTGAGAAAAGTCAGTGAAACAGCCCACATTCCACAACTAGGTATAAACCAGGATCCACGATTTCCTATATAAATCCTGAATAGAATGGCTGTGCTTCAGCTGTCTTCCTGGTATCAACCCATCCCCAAGAAGACTGCCTGCTAACTAAGGGGACTCCAGCAGTAAGAAGCTGTAAGGTAGATGTCCTGTAAGAAGAGCTGAAGCTAGAAGGAAAAGATTAAAGCTAACCTAGATCTCCCATTCCAGGAGATTGTGGAGGGGACATTCCTGGACCCTCTGAGGAACCAAAGAAGGATGATGAACAGTCAGCATTAAATGGAGAAAAGGCTTGCTGAAGGGAAAAATGAGAAAAAAAACGCCATGTCCATCAGAGCAGAAATACAGGAAAGAGGGAAGGGAAAGATGTCATGTCTTACTCAGTTTGGGCTGCTATTACAGAATATCATGCCCTGGGTAGTTTAAACAACAAAACAATTATTTCTGATAAAAACCATAGAGGCTGAGAAATCTGAGTTCAGGGTGCAAGCATGGTTGGGTTCTGTTAAGGGACCCCTTTCTTGATTTAAAGATGGCCACCTTCTCACATATAGCAAGAGCTAGCTCTCTGGTCTCTTCTAATAAGGGCACTAATCTCAACAGGAACTCTCCACCCTCATAACCTCATCTAGACCTAATTACCTCTCAAAGTCCCCACCTACATATATCATCACAGTAGGAGTTTGGGTTTCAACACATGAATTTGGTGGAACCCAAACATGCAGTCCACAGCAAGTCATAAATCTAATTGAAGTTGGAGGGAAAACTGGAAAGTTTTGAATTGAATGTAAGATTAAGTTACAAAACACACAGGACTGAGTTTAAAAAAAAAAAAAAAAACCTGGAGGGGCACCCAGCTAGCTCAGTCAGTAGAACATGTGACTCTTGATCTCAGGGTCAGGAGTTCGAGACCCACATTGGGCATAGAGATTACATAAAATAAATAAATAAACAAACAAAATAAAAAAAAAAAAACTGGAGAGACTCTTCTGATAACCAAAAAGACTGGAAAGTCATAGAATTGGAAGTAGTACCGCAGCCAGAACTGGAAAGGTCAGCATAGTACAGAGTTACCAGAGAAATAAATCTAATTCATGTTTAACCCTAACAAGTTGAGGGTCCTTGATAAACTCATTACAGATTTTTAAAAATTTGTATCATATTAAAATACTTTTTAGAATAAAAACCAATCCCTGAAAATCATACCACACTAACATAGTGCTACTATTTCATAAATTCCTTTTTAGTGCTTGCCCATATAGTTACATATTTTACATAGTCACACCCATAGTATAATTTAAATTTTGTATTTTTTGTTTCCCATATCATATTCTAGCACATTTTAATCATCCATTGTAAAAACAAAAATACATTCCATTCCGTTGAATTGTTAGTTTATAATTTCTAACTATTGTGTTTTCTTTTTTTAAATTTTTTTAAAGATTTTATTTGAAATAGAGTGAGAGAGAGAGAGAGCACAAATGGGGTGGGGACAGAGGGAGAAGGAGAAGCAGGCTCCCTGCTGAGCAGTGAGCCCCATGCAGTTTTGTGATTTTATTGAATCATTTCTCAGGATCATTGGTCGCTTATTAAGGTTTTTGATATAATAAAATGATCAAATTTGTCTCCAAAAGTTTTACAATGCAGCCAGCAATAAATACAGATACTGGCTTCCCCACAATTTCACCAGCATTATATAATATATTTTTAAGTTTTACTTACTTTAATAGATATAAATTGGGCCTGTATTCTTGTTTTAATATGCATTGCCTTGGATTCCTCATGAAAATGTACATTTTTC
Organism: Phoca vitulina; assembly: GCF_004348235.1. Classification (NCBI taxonomy): domain Eukaryota; kingdom Metazoa; phylum Chordata; class Mammalia; order Carnivora; family Phocidae; genus Phoca; species Phoca vitulina. The sequence goes on along the minus strand of NW_022589723.1, from coordinate 4,655,751 downwards.
TTGTTTACTGGTTTTATTCTCTCCTGGATAAGCTGCCTCTTCATAACCTTAGTCCATTTATCTATCTGGGGTCTTGATGTCATCCCATGTATTTAAATGAGCTCTTTATAGATTAAAAATACCAACTCTGTTCCACTTTAAAGCTAGTTAAACTTCTCTCGTTCTAACCCTCCTTTATAATATGCATGTGCACAAGCATGGACACATACATCCCCTAACTCTAAAGAAGGTTCTCCTTTATTGAATTGTTCTTGCCTTCTAAATTATTCAAGAGCTTATGCCATTTGGGAGGAGAGGTTCATCATTAAGTATATGATTCCCACTCAAGTAATTACATTCTGCTAATTGGGGCTATTCTTGTGGCATTCCTGAGGGATAGGATTCTCTGAGACTGAGAGGCTTATTTTGAATAGCCGGGGACAATGTGCTCCATGTGTGGGCAAAAAAATCCTTCTCTAATATTCCTTGTCCCTTGACAATTATTGAAAAAAGATCCATTTACATTTCATCTACACATCCTCATACCCCACTCCTGTGCTAGAACAGAAAGTTTGAAGCCATTATATAGTCCCACAGAGAGGAAGGCCCCACACAGCCTTAGAAGGAGGCCTGCATGGAAGATAATAGGATGGGGACGAATGGGTGTCCTAGAGCAAATAACAGTCAAGATGATGCCTCTTCAGATGTCTCAATACAGTTATACCAAGTGCCCAGGGTCTGCTTCTCCCAGGGCAAGATTTTTGAGTGGTATGAGTAAATACAAGTGTGTGCATTTCTGTGAAACCTTAGAATAAGACTTTCTGCTCATATTATTGAGGCGTAAGGGCCCCTCAGAGTCCTCTTTGTAAAATCAAGGAAGTTATTCTGGAATCTGTAGCAATACTCCTTGAGCCTGGCTCCCATGCAGAAACAACACTGCTTCAGTAAGAAGTCAATGACTATTTCCCATAAGGCTTCTTCTCTAAGAATGTTAAGTCTTCAGGCAGAAAAGGAAAATATAGCAGCAAGTAGGGTTGTGAGAAATAATTACATGATAAGGCTGTGTGGTTTGTAGGTGAAGACAAATTGTTTTGAAGACTATAAAGACTTTCTGGGTGCACATAAAACACACACGAATACTTGCAACAACAGTCTCCATTGTATTATTCATAAATGACTTATTTCATCCTCTCTTTCTAGTTTTCTTAAATTTACAAAGATCAGTTTACATTATACCTTTCTACCAAATATCTTCTACATTATATTAATAAAAGATTTGTCCTAATGAAAAAATAATAAATCCAAGAAAGGGCCAAAACCTTATTAAAGATTTGAACATCTCCAACTCCTGACTACTGTTAAATTGCTTGTATTTCTATGAACAAAGAACCATGGAATTACATGATTCATATAGGTCATCTGCTAAATAAGTCATTGTTCTATTGGCACATTGTCAAAACATTAAAGAGAGGAAGATTATTACTACTTTTTTTCACCACTCTTGGTAAATGAAAACAAAGTCCTATACTTAGACAAGAAAAACAACTGCCCACATGGATGACTACAAAGCTAAGGTTAAGATTCTTCTGTTCAAAAATGTTTTTCTCAACCACTCTTTCAGTCACTTCTGAAATAAGAGATGGACTTTTGGGCAATTTTCCCATTAAACTTCAAATAGCCTCCAAAGAGGACAATTTATAAAGACACTGTCAACCATTCACATTTTGGTATGAATTTCTTTACCATACTCCTTCTATTTTCCTATTTGGGAAAAATGGTTTTGAAAGGAGAAATAAGGAAAATGTTGATCCAGAGAATAGAAGACCCTAAATACAGGCAGTACAAAGGCAATAACTTTTTTATTCTAAGCCACAAATGCAGGATGAAAATCCATCAAGAAATCTTTGCCTATTAGTTCAGTTATTTATGAATACAAGGTCTGAATTAACTCAATCATGAAAAAAAAAAATCCACTTAAATTGTTGCCTCATAGAACTACTCTGGTCTGAATTTATTTTTTAGAAGAGTGAGATCAGAGGAGCCCTGCTCAGATTTTATGTTCTGGCAATTAAACTAATTCCCTAAATTCAGCCCCTGGGGTAGACATGGCTAGTTGCCTACCCAATATCCTTTTTCACTTCTGCTTCTCAATAGAACCCTGACTTTTTGGAGATGCAGCAAACTGTCCAGTTAAAACATTTGCTTTTCCAGACTCTGTAGCATGCTAATCATGTGGCACAGTCCTGCTCTATGAAATGTAAGCAGATGTCCACTGGGATTGATGGGAAAGCTGTTGCTTTCTTGATAGAGTCACCATCCATTCCTGATTCCTTCTTCACTCCTTTAACTTTCCTTTTTGTTTGATGAAATATTAGCATACGACATGGCAGCAAGCATCTTTCTTGCAGTCACAAGATGCCAAGCTTGAGTGCAAATGCCTACAAACTATGTCTGGCAGAAAAGAAAGATGGACAAAAATAGATTCTTTAGTGGCATTATTGAGTTGCCACACCTACCCTGGACTGCCTACTCCAAACTTCTTGTTGCAGGAAACAAAGCCCTGCCTGCCAGGGCCACTGTGGACGTTTTCTGTTATTTGCAGCCGAATATATCCCCTAACAGGGGGATCCTGTTCTGACCATACACAGATACCAGATCAGAACAGATATCAGTACATCCTTTATTAAAACTTGCTTTAAGTAGTATCCTCTGGATTTCTAAGCAAACACACAAAGAGAAATAAAGTCCTCTGTGATGAACACATCACTTGCTCAGAGCTGTGTTCTCCCTGACATGTCACATGCATTGATTTCTTTCCCCCATTCAATAAGTATGTATTGAATGCTTACTACAGTCTAGTCACTCACAATACACTAGTGAACAAAATACATAAAATCCATCTGTTATTTGAGTTTATATCGAGTTTCCATAAAAAAAAAAATCTTGTTTTTTTTAAGAGACATGCTCACTGATTGGAGTGGCATGAACTGAACATTTTACTTGTCAAATGGTTAGCCTGGTATCATATAGAATTGAAAACATCCCCTCCATACAGGTTTAGGAATAGTTTCTAACAGGGAATATATCACTAAAGTCATACTGAACTTTAAAAGCAGAGGATTCATGAATGAGTGCTACAATATACAAATTAAAATTGTCAAAAATCTTGTCTGAGCAAAGAACTTTTAGACATCTAGGTTTTACTTTTTTCCCTTTCATTGGCTTTAATTCTAATATCTGTCTAGTAATGTAGTAGGGGTGGGTGAAAAACAACCCTCGGGTTCTCAATAAAGTGTGTTTGTGTGTTAGACACTGTGAAGAGTGTTTGGAGAAGAAGCAAGCTCACAAAAGATTTAACCAGCCACTCTCCCCAACTTCACGACAGCTTAAATTATCTATCCAAACTCTCCGTGACATACTTCTTGAGACCAGCCGTTAGACTTTTCACAGGTAGGGCATCAGGAACATCTGATGTTTAGAAACCAACATTCTTTGTGCATTTAGGTAGGGACTGATTTTTACTTTGTCTTTTCCCCCATGGACACAGCATTCTTGAACTGATCCTGAGTGTTTCCCTGGCTCCATAATGCATGAGCCTCTTATGGTGCTAGCTGATTTGGGAAGAGGCACAATGTATAATAACCCTGTGTAAATTATATGAAACTAGAATGGAACCTAGGCATGCAGTAATTCATGAGTACAACTCAGAATGCTCAAGGCCGGATGCACTATATTTTCCACCAGATCAGCTCCCTTCTATGATTTAGATCTAATAGGATACACATACTGTTTGTTTGTCTTTGTATTGGCAATATGCTTATAATGAATTGTATGGTTTCCATGAGCATAGTAAGGATTGAGTGAATTAATTTTCCTGTTTGGTGATACCAGTTTGTCCTATTCCAACACAAAGTGTCAATGATGTCAGAATTGTGCTTGAGAATAAAATATGAATATGTGCACTTACGCTTGAATATAGGCCTATGAGTTCTTTTTTATTAGATTACTAAACGTGTGTGTATATACATACACACTCCTACATATAAATATATAGCTTGTTCCCAGAGTGGTCCATTCAAATCCTGCACACAAATGTAGTGCGTATATGTCCCCAAGCTCCCAGAAGAACACATACTGATTCCAAAGGAAATTGATTTAGAGGCAAACTATGTGTTCATTCTTTAAAACTTCTTGTCTGAAAGTCCAGAAGTAAAAAATCCTACCTTGTATGACTTGGTCAGGGAACCACACTTGAACAACCATGCCTGACCTATGTTCCTGAGGTAGCATGAGGTCACAAATATTCTTTTGACTGTTCTAGTTTTGAAGCAATTATGAAAAAAATTCCCATTTTTCAATTTTGTTGATGATGTGATTAAAACATAATATGTCCTTTAAAGGATTTTTTGGTAAGTCTAAAGGATAGAGAGACAATAAGGTTGCATGTGTCCCCTTTCCCTACCTTCACAAATACATACCTGGAGATCTACTCTTACTGATGAGTATCTTTAAAAATTATAGGCAATGAGGATAGGGAAAGAATTTAAAAATAGTTTTCAAAGTCAAAATACAAAATTAAACAGCTAAAGAAAATAAACATTTCTCAAGTCAATTTACCTTGTAATAGATGAACTAAATGTACGGTCTTTTATTGGCTTAAAAGAGAAAAATACTAAATATAAATTTTGCTTTATGAAATTCAAGTGTTTTGTTAAAATATAACTGGCTGTACTTATTACCTTCCCTTCCAACACTACCAAACACATACACACAGTCAGAATAAACCTTAAGAAGACAGGTGCATGCTTTCATGGTATTTTTTTTTTAAGATTTTATTTATTTGTTTGAGAAAGAGAGACAGAGCGCGAGCACGGGGGAGGAAGCAGAGGGAGAGGGAGAAACAGACACCCCCACTGAGCAAGGAGCCAGGAGGGGCTAGATCCCAGGATCAAGACCTGAGCCAAAGGCAGCAGCCTAGCCCACTGAGCCACCCAGGTGCCCCCCCCCCATTCATGGTATTTTGATGCAAGTCACAAATGATGCATAAGAATGGGAAAGAGTTAAAACTCCTTTTTGTACTTCCGAAAAGATAAATTGAATTACAATCAATAATTATCAACTCAGAAGAGGTCAAAGGGTGGGATCCTTTACTGAGCAATAAAATATCAAACCTTAACAGAGGACAGGATAATGACGTGTTGGAGGGCATGTTCTTTCTCTAGGGAATAAACGTTTATAGGATATCATTGCTGTTGTTGAATCTATTTGCATTATTGTAGCCATTCCTGTCATCGATTGACTTGAAGTTGTTTGGCGTGTTCCGTCATATATGAATCTATGTTCAGACTAAACAAGCACCTAGGACTATCACTGGGGCCTGATATAGTTTGAGCCAACCAAACTTCTAAATACATGTCCTTGGTTCTGATAACAGATTAATATGGTGAACTCTCAAAGTCAATTTGGGTTCCCTTTGTTTCTCTTAATGTCAGTATGTCTGAACAACAGGTCTGATATAACTCAATGTAACACTCAAGGTTAACATATACAAATAAACATTTTTCAAGTCAAATTCCATAGAGAGACAACAATAAGAATACAAAAAATATTGCTATGTCAGAAAAATGGTAGCAACAATAGCAGTTTTTTACATTTGATAAATCACTTATGGATTAACAATTTCACGATTGAGTTCTTAAGTTAGAAAATGTCTCTAGTCATTATAAAAGTTTACTAATTTACAATAGAAATGTGTTCAAAAGTCAGTCAGAAGGTGGTCAAAACCAAGCCTTTACAATGGATTTAAAAATCTATCAGTATGCATGAACTTCCAACTTCTATAAAATTACTTCCCTCAGTTTTTCTAATATATCTGTTAAAATTTCATCTCATGAAAATCCTCCAAAACTTGACTATATTATTCTGCTGGGAGTGTGGCAACTCAAGCAGCAGCTCTGACATTGAAACTGCTGTTGATGTTTTATCTTCTTTTTATCACTTACCCCAAACAGGCCTGATAGCTACTTGCCTGGAGCTAGGTCAGAACAGACAAGCCTTCTGAGCGGGCTCACTGAGGAGGTCGCCTGCCTGATCCGACCCTTCCTCTCCAGCAGTAAGTGGGTTTCCTCTGTGCCATTTCCACACTTGTAAACATTGCACTCAGTAGGATCCCCCAGGAGCAGAAAAAAAAAAAAATCTGACTCTTGCCCCTTCTTTCTTATCTTTTTCTCCTCAGAGTGGGGGCAGGGGGAGGATGGGTTTTTAAGCTTTGAGGCTGAGAAAGGTTAGCGAGGCTTCAAAAAACTTGGTACTTTTCAATGAACAATCAAACATTCTTTTTAGAAACTTTGTTCTCAACATTGTTAGTGATAATGTCAATGCTAAGATCAAAATAAAAACTATTTATGGGGGGGGAGGGTGCTCCAAGTCAGTGATTTCTAGACTTTTCAATTTTATGAACCTGAAAATTAATCAACAGTAAAAAACAATGGGGAAACAGACATAGAGTTGCCAACTTTTCATTTTCCCTTTCAGGAATCTTCATCTCTATCCTATCATGAAAAGACAATTTGATACTAAAGTAGTGGGAAGAATCCCTGAGTAAGATGTAGTTTCTTATCAAGCTGAATAATTTGGCTTAATAAAATGCACACTACTTTTTGTTTTTGCCATCCAGTAATATCATCAATGACTGGCACCAACTGATATATATCCAAGCCATAAGCATATGCCCAAGGAGCAGACAGATGTTGTCTTTTTAGTTAGTGGTTTCCATTATTTTTATATTCAATATTGTATCAGTGTTTTGGGGCCTAGAAAGAATTTGATTAGGGTGGTTCATTAACATCTTGCTTCTCAGAAACAGAGACCATGAGAATTTCTGTGACTTTCCAAATCCACTTGTTCAATCCCTTCATTTTGTAGAAAAGAAATTTGAAGACCAGCAGAACCCAGTTTCTAAACATCACACAACTCCCCCAGACTACAGGTGTCAGCTTCCATCTGCGTATACCCATATGGTCACTTTTCAAATTTATAGTCAATATTTGAGGGTCTGATAGATATCAGATACTTTTATGTGTTATTTCAGTTATGCTTATAGTGTACTTCACCTTTTGTTGTAGAAGTTAGTTGTCCCAATATGCAGATAAGGAGAATAAAATCAATAACTAACTCAACCTCGTACTGCTAGGAAGTGGTGAAGTGGCTATTTAGTGAGAGCTTCTCTAAGTTAAATGTTTGTATGTTTTACCATGTAATTAGAAGTTGTTTATCAAGTGGATCCATGGGCCCCGCACTCTGATTAGTGCTACAGCATGGACCAGCTAGGTTGAGGATACTAGGGTTATCATGAAAAGAAAAAAGAAGTCCCTTGAGTTTTACCTGCTCCCTTCTATTTATTAAGAGGAGAGTGAAAAAAAAATCTATTTTAGTAAGAATAATCCAGTGCGGTACATGTCTAAGAATACTGGGCAAGTCAGATGGATGCCCCCTCCAGATCCCGGTACATTGGCTCTGAACCTGTTGATTCCAGGCAATAATGATGGCTCCTTCCTCTAAATTTTGCATCATTTCCTGTCCCTGGTTAATTCTTTTGGTACTACCTCATGATATCTACTATACTGTTGGATAAAATTATGGTTTATTTTAGGTCACCATTTATGTTTTCCATATGCTTAGACAAAGTGCCTCCCTTTCCTCACCCTAGTGCCAGTTCCGTGCGTATGTCCCATTTCCCCTTGAGGACAACGATTAAGAACCTTATTTTGTATGGCACAGGCCTTTAAAGTAGAGAAATTATTTATTAATTGCTCTCGTTTTGGTTAAAAGTGCCAGGAATAGGCAAATTGTACAGTAGACAATGTTTGTCTCTAGCTGTATTGTCTCATCTCTTCTTTCAATACTTTTCTCCTCTTTATGTTATTCTCTTCTATGCCTACACCCCCAACCCAAAAGAAAGTAGCCCCTTAATACTTCCTAATAAACCTTTGTTGCTCTTTCTAGAAAATTACTTTCCCTCTAATTAAAACTTGCAGTCTTTCTGTGTGGCCTGAGCTCAGATACATGTCACTGGTCACAGAAGTTGAGCTAATTAGCATGAAGTAATCTATTAACAGAAGCAAGCATAAGGTATAATGCAGATATTTGCAAACACAAGACTTGAATCTATTCACTCAACTTTTGTGATTAACACTTGAGTATGCATTATGGTTCTCAGTGTTTCCACTGAGGTAGGGAAACTGAAGGGACTCCATTTTAGAAAGGCTCCATCTCTGCTGTTTTTCTTCTAGGCTCCATTTACTCATGATCCATATTTTGCCTCTGAATAAGCCAAAGAAGCTATGTTCCCATTTCAGGGGGAAAGCAAGAAAGTTAATCTCTGAGTTTTGTCCTAGGCCGCAAACACTTGATAACATCTAAGAAGAGCCAGATCTCAAGCACGTTCCAGGACATTAGCTTCGAGCAAATCTCTGCTGTCACTGGCATCATTACCTTTGGTAATTTATGAAATAACACCTATTGTTCACCTGACATTCACCTTTGATCAGACCCTACCTTGGAGTCCCAAAGGAACGCAAACCCTAGACCCCTTTCCAATATAAATCCCTAACCTTAAGCAACAATGAGACTCATTCTCCTTTCCTTTTTGAGTCTCCCACACACGCCATCTGTTCGTCTCTACCTGTCACTTAAACTATTCAGTAAACTTTGTTTTCATGTTCTCTGGCTCGCATTTGATTTCTACCTGCATGAAGCCAAGGACCTTCTTGGATGGTGCTATAGGACTCTCCCCTGGGTTTTCAGACGCAGCCTGCCTGCATCATCACCATTAAGTAAAGTTCATAATTCATTGTACTTATTATATAATTCATGGACCCTTGTTTTGAAACATTCTGTTTTTCAACCAAAATTCATTTTAAGCCATATTTGGTTTCCCATTTTATTGTACATACACATCTGTTAATCAAAGCTTCTGGTCATCATGAAGTAACCAGTATATAATCTTACTAAACTGGTAGAATTCTAGCCAACCGACAAGAAATTCATCTTTTTAAACAGTCTGTGCAGTCTTATCATTGTAGATGGATAATTTCCTTTGACATTTTCAAATAGTGACTGTAAAACACATGGATTCTCCAATATTATCGTCACATTCCTGGTGGTCCAGTAAACCCATATTTAGAATCACTGGTGAAACACTATAAACTGAGCTTGGTGCTAAATGCTCAAAATAGGACATTAAATAAGCCAAGGGCCCTTCCTTGATATGCTCAGGGTCTACTTTCTGATATGGATAACCTTGGCTTTTGAGTGCACAACACCTGCCAGGATTTCTACCTCCCCCATGTTTATTTATTTCTTGACCACCTAGGGCTATCCTCAAGACGGAGCACTTAAGCACAGTTATCTTTTGTTATCTTAAGCACTGTGAATAATTCAATTACTTCCTGACTAGCAGGGGGGATTGCATCTGCTCCCAGGGTGACATTAAACAAGGCAGCAGAGGGTAAGTTTAAGATCACTCACCTGAAGGGTAGACCATCCTCTGGATGTGAATCTCAGCTCTTCCACTTTTGAGTTAAGGGACTAGGGCAAGTTTCTAACCCGCTTTATGCCTCACTTTTCTTATCTGAAAAACAGAAATAACAAAAGTACTTACCTTCTAAAATTTTATGAGGATTAAATGACATCTGTAAAGCCTTTAACAAAATAATGGCATGTAGAAAGTGATGTGGGAAACAAAGGCAGAAGAAAAATTATTAAATTTCCTTACTACCTACAGCCCACTGACAAATCCTTAAAACAGGCAGAGTGACATTCCTCTAGGGACTCAACTGCCTCTAAGTCTATGTCAACACCTTGCTAAGATCAAAAGGCCCACCTAGCCCCCCCAATCCTGCAAGTCTGCTTTAACATATAAAAATTCCTTCAGAAATTATCCTTTATCTCAAAACCCCCAAGATATGTGTTGGCAATCATACCCCATGCATATGACCCGCCGATACACATCTGAAGGGTCTCGTAATTAAGGTTTTATTAGATGGTAATAAATGACCTTTTCTCGACAATAGCTAAGTCCCCTCAAGATCCTGAAAACCTTGTTTCCAAAATTCCTTAGAGACTTATGCTATCCCTAAAACCCCCGCCCCAACTCGTAGGTATAAAATCACCACCCCTCACGACCCCACTGCAGCTCTTTCTGCCCACAGGTCCTGTCCCCGTGTTTTAATAAAATCACCTTTTTGCACCAAAGATGTCTCAAGAATTTTTTTTTTTTTGGCCATTGGCTTTGAACCCTAACACTCTTTCCTATTCAGAAAGTGCTTAATAAATTTCATCTATTATTACTGTTATTATTACTATTATTAAAGGGGAAAATAAGAACAATAAAAATACTAGGATACTGAGACTTAAAAAAAAAAAAGGATGCATCCTTATGGATCTTTAGCCAGAGACTTACCAGATTTGAGGTGATCATCATCATTTTGAGAGTTAACAAAGGACAGGTGGAGGTAGATGGGAAAACAAGAGCAAGGAAGGTGAAGCAACAGGACAGAAAAGTTTCAGTTATGGTCCAAAGGACTTCATGTCTCTCTTTCCTGAGTAATTTTGTATGACTACGTTTCTAATTTTAAATATCATAATATGGTTAAAATGGAATAAAAATAGACACTGCTTGTTTTAGAGAAGAAAAGTGCTGAGGAATTCTACAATGTTAAGCGGAGAGATTGGCCTTGTACATAGTTCAAACGAAAATGAAATTAATAATGAAGCTAAGTCAGACCAAGACTTCCAACTTCCAACTCTCAAAAGTTCTGTTACTAAATTTCAGTGTTGGATTAGCAAGGAGTCAAAATTTGTTCTGTAACCTTAAAATTTGAAAGCTTTATTAGTTTCCTGTTTCTGCTCTAACCAATTACCACAGTCTTAATGACTTCAACAACACGAATTTATTATCCTACAGTTCTGAGGTAGAAGTCCAAAATGGATCTCACTGGGTTGAAAATGAGGTTTTGGTAGGGCCTGGGGTAAAGTCCATTTTCTTGCCTTTTCCAGCGTCTTCGAGATGGTGTGCATTCCTTGGGTAGTAGTCCCCTTCCATCTTCAAAGCCAGTAACAGCCAGTCAAGTCTCTCACATTGCATCTCTCTAACACTGACTCCTCTGCCGCCCTCTCCCATTTAAGAATCCTGTGATTATAATGGGCCCACCTGGATAATCCAGGCTAACCTTCCCCCAGATCACGGTCAGTCGATTAGCAACCATAATTCCATCTGCAACTTTATTCTTCCTTTGCCATGTAAACTAGCATATTCAGGGGTTCTAGGGATTAGGATGTCGTCATTTTGAAGGGCCACTCTTCTGCCTACCATAATAGTGTACTGACTGCATTCTGCCTTAGCTCTTCATGCTTATAGAACTCAAACGGAATAGATCCAAATTTTACATTTTCATATATAGGTAATTAATATCATTAATGGAAATTACTTCTGAAGTCCAGTTAGAAAGCAGTTCTCCTCACTTAAAATTTGGGAAAATTGATCAACATTTCTGAGCAACAATCCCCTCACTTTAAATCATAATATCTACTTCATATTGTTGTGAGAATTAAATGAATTAATTTATGTAAAGAACTTAGGATGACACAAAATGAGCAGTCCATATAATTATTATTATTGCATTATTATTATCATATCAGTTATTATTAGCTTTATGCTCTCTATAATCTCTTAAATTCATGTGTAGTTTTATATATTCCTCAGTCATTATCAATTCACCCATTTATTCAGTCCATCCATTGATCCACCAGCATTTATTGAACATCTATTGCAGAATGGAGAGCATACTACACACAATAGGAATAACAAAATCTAATTGGATAGCACTTTGCAGTTTCATCTGTTTATCTTATCTGACTCTACTTAGAAGAAATGGTTCCTGCCCTTAGTAATTTATAATCTCTTTGAGAAAAACAACAGTTTACATACAAATCCAGCCAAATACCACAGACATGGTATTGAAGGTTTGCAACACTGACAATTCACTAAAGCCTGAGACTCATTATGAGTAGCCTGTGAAGTAGGGGGATCACACCAGGAAATGATAGTATCCACCATCTCAGCTGAGATTGGGCTCCTCTCTCATAACAGTGAAGACTAGGACCAGCAGGTTAACTAGTCCCCAACAGTTAAAGAGAAAAAGAACAACGAATGTAGGCAAAGAGGAAAATAATCTGTGGTGTGGTTGCTGTTAATACCTCCATAAATTCCTCCATCAAACAGTTAAATCCATTCTACAAATGTCCAGGTTATGCTTCTTCCAAATAAGGGAGTGGTTGAAAAAAAATGTATTTGCACAAAATTTCTCAGTCTGTGACCTGAGAACATTTTATAGGGCAAGCACTGTGCCTCTTCCCCCACAGTTGGTATTTTAGTATATCCACTTGCTGTTTCGTAAGTTAATCATTGATTTGATAATCATTTCACACTTTAGAGGACAGCACAGGGGGAGTTTGGGTAGTATTCTCCAAGGTAAAGAAAAGACCAGTACAAAATAGATGGAATGGGGAACCCAAAAAAGAAATAGTAAATGAGGGCACAAGACAAGAATTTATAGCTTGACTATTCCATTCCTTCCATGAATCTCTTGAATCTGGTTGCCCACCCGGAGCTTGGCTCCCAGGTGGATTTCTGGGAAGAAAAAGCCACCATTTGCTCCCTTTACCCTGGGGCCACACAGCTGCCAAGTGTCAGCTGAACAGAGGTGCATCAGAGGCCTGCAGTCAAAAGGCAGCAGGATGGCCAGTTGCCATGAATTTCTGCAGCGTGTCTGGCATCTTGGCATCTTGCTGCTCTCCCCCTCCCCCAGGTTAATTGCTGAGAATCTCTGCCTTGAATGCTGCTTACCCTACCAACTTCAGCTGCTGCCCTCCTTTCCCTATGCTGCTCTAATACCTTACCTCCTTACACCCTGGAAGGGAAACTAAGTCTGTCATATACCTGGCTGTACTTGTGAGACCACCTAGGCTCTAATGTAAATGTTTCTTCCCCCCTCACACACCCCCACGGGTAAAGGCAGAATTGCCGCGTCCCCCTTGGACCTGATTGCTAGGCAACACTCAGCCATGTGAATTTGTCACTTCTGTTTGGCGCAAATTTCAATTTCACCTCCAACTGTAACAACACTGCTTGATATATTTTAGATGCCACTATGGTTGGATGGCATCCCAGGAAAGATGTGAAGTACTGCTGCCAGGAATGAATGATTGGCATTGGGTAAAGCAATTCTCTGAACTCAGCCTTGGCATACCATTAATTGTTAAGTCTGTTCTGCTACCACCAACCTCTTGTCAGAATCATGTCTATTGTAAGCCTTTGAGACAAGAGTCCAAATGGTAGAGCTCTCTCCCTCTGTAAGATCCGAATTATGTCGATAATGAAGAAGTGGATTTCTCGGCTCACAACATATTACTTCTTTCTACTTTCATCTATTGGCTGTACTGCCATGTGCAAAGAAAAATAGTTCTACGTATGAATATTACTGAGCTAAGAGCTACTATGTGCCAATTCAGATTCTGGCCCTGATAAGAGATTTACCTTCCCTTTGATTTCTTCATCACAATCTGCTTTCATTCGTGGTAACAATTAAATACTGCTATGAGGGAACAAGTTATTAATGGAAGAAGATAAAAATTAATGCCAAACATACTCTGCTGACAATAAATATATAATATTTGACATGCAAAATTTACATACCGACATTAAATCAGAAAACACACAACATGCAAACAATTATAATTTTTGAATAAACACGTACCATCGCTGGCAAGATATAATGCTATAATTCCCAAAGCCTCCATCTAATGTGGTCTGTCCAATGTTTCTATATACATGTTGAATATTATTTGTCCTTAAAGACACGTTCAATCGCATAGCCACCTTCATCAAATATCCTTAAATACTACACAACTGCCCAATCGCAAAGATGTGACAGTGCACAATGCTTTCATTTCTGTGCTCTGTGCTAAATAACGGTGAAAATAGTAAATCTGTTTTGATTTCCTCTTCAGCCCCTCCATCCACCAACTTTTCAGTCAATTGATTATTTTTTTTCGTCAAATCAAAACATCCTCAGAAAGCTTGGAAATATTTTCCTGGAATAAGTCTAATTAAATAGAAGGAGTCAGTCAGCTATGAGTGAGAATAATGTTTCAGACTGCGTGCATTCTCTGATTCACTGGAAACAAAAGGAGTTTCTGTAACAGTGTGAATGAACCATGAAGTGTGCATGTTCTTTTAAGAAAGGCCAAGGGTGCAGTTCTATTTTCTTAGCTCTGCTTTCATATTTATGTGTCTCATTTCCAGCTCATTGCTGATGCCTCAGTTGTGCTATCCATCACCACTTTTATCCTCCTTGTTCCTCAAAAAGAACATAAAATCCTTTTTTATGTGGTGGTAATATTATTGCAAATAAAAGCAAATACCAAAATCTTTATTAGTCTGCCAAAATAATAAACTATTTAATAAAAGCATGCTGTAAAAATAAGGTCATTTGCATCACTCAAGTTACTTGCAGGAAATACAGAGAATTATTGGTCAAAAAAGTACAAACCGACAGCAATTATTTCCGTCGTTCATCTGACGCACTGTGCATTAGGGTTAAAATTCTGTTGATATTTTGCATATTTCCTGAATTTAAATGCCTTTAATATTGCTCAAAACTGGTTTGGAAATTGGAAAATGGAAAAAAAAAAAGCCAAATTCTCACAAAATCCTGATTTCCTGTTTGTAAAAAGATCTTTGGTGAGCGAAAAAGACTAAGTAGAGTGGTCTCTTTTCTGATACCTTTTTCACAAATGTGGAAGCTGACCTACTGATAACCTTGATATGCTAAGATTTATTGCCTAAATATTTACCATTTTAATATCCAATATTAATTTTATTTGCTTTGGATTTGTGGCCATGCTTCAGCTGTATAATTTTCCCCTCTTTGTATTTACCTTTTGTCATTTCTGCATGCACACCAATATAAGATATTTTTTTGAGAAGGTTAGTTTAACAGTGAAAGTTAACAATAAATGTACTATTTGTAAATAAATGTCTAATGTTTGACCTTTTACCCTATTGTAGTACAAACCCACCGATTATTTTTCCCTTGTAAGTTCCATCCTCAGCTGGCAGATTTGCAAATATGTTATTCATATGCTTATAACATAACCAAATAAGTAGGGTGGTAAGGACTGAAATACCATTTGTACAGTCCTTACATTGCCAAGAACAACCTGTATACCAGTTCTTCTACATAAAAAGCAAACACAACAATTAAATATTATAAATCTTTTTAAGACTATATATAAAGTATTTACATTATTTATTTCATGATGACATTTAAAATCATGAAAAGCTCATCAAACTCAAGGTATTACTATTTTTACTTTATAAAGCCTTTGTCTATGGTTATTCTCTTTGGGCCACAAATTAATGATGCCATTTTTATTGACATCAGGTTAACCTAAGAAAATAAGGTGCAATTTCTATACAACCCGAGGGATAATTTAACTATGAAAATTTGGACACGTGAAATAATACTTTTAGAAGCAAATAAAGGCAATTAAATCCAGACACTGTGTTATGGCCTGAAATCTGTCTCCCTCAAAATTCATATGGTGAAGCCCCAGAGCCTCAGTACCTCAGAATGTGACTGTATTTGGAAATAGGGCCTTTAAAGAAGTCAATGCTAAATGAGATCATATGGGCGGGTCCGAATCCAATGTGACTAGTGTCCTTCCAAAAAGAGAAAATTTGGACTCATGAAGAAACACCAGAGATGCAAACCTAGAGGGATGACCAAATGAAAAAGCAGCAATAGGGCAGCCATCTGCAAACCAAAGAGAGACGCCTCAGAAGAAACCAGCCCTGCCAACACCTTGATCTTGGACTTCCAGCCTCCAGAAATGTGAGAAAATAAATTTCTGTTGTTTAAGCCACCCAGTCTGTGCTGTTTTCTTACGGCAGCTCTAGCAAACTAATGTGCTCTGCAATATAAATAGGAATTTTTAAAAAATCTATTTGTGATATCAAATCATATATAGTATTTATTTTGACCAACTCTACCATTCGAATGCATTAAAGATAATCCAACTGACAGTGAGCAACTCAATGTCATGATACAATAAAAATCCAACCTGAACCCCTAAAGTTTGTGTTATCACACAGATGTCATCTGAAAATCTTGCTTTATATTTGAAATTCTTTGTGTCTCAGGAGTTCTTAACCTGGGGTCCATAGAAGATAAAAAAAAAAAAGCCTCTTAATATTTATTATATACCACATTTTGTAGGCTTTGCAGATATTCATTATAATGGGGAGAATGTGTCATCCCCAAAAGTTAGAACCGTTTAAACCTTGGGACACTGTTTCTATTTGATTAATCAGTAGGCAAGAGAGATTATTCCCTAATGGAAATAAAACCTAATGCTATATACTTTTATTAGTAGGTTTAGATGGATAATCATTTATCATCAAATGAATGCTCTGGCTAGCCACAGTGAGATGTTTGACTCAGTGGAGAAAGTCATGGGACTTGAAAATTTTATCAGAGGACTAGATAAACCTTTTTTATCCCTTCATAGTTAGATGTTTTCTGAGACAGTTTACTGGCTTGTCACTTCCAGGCTCATAAGGATCACGTAAGTTCTGAATATTGGCAATATGGTAAGTTCTAAGGAAAACATCTGCAAATTTAATGAATTTTATTCTCTGCAGAGAACAGCCTGAGATTAAATTTTTAATCTGGGCTAAGTGTTGTGTCTTAGTCAAGACACTGTGGTTATTCCTAGAAGGTCACAGTTCTTTCTTGGTATCATCTATAAGAGATTAAGAAGCTCTCCTAAACAAAGCTGACATCTCTCAAATAGTACTTGTTGGATTTGTCTATGTGAGTTTATCTAAATTCTCACCACCATCCTTCTGGATTCATCAAATTCAGTACTGGGGATTATGCCAAGGGGAAAGCAATCGTGTGTGGGAGAATCAAAAGAGCTGAAACATAAAATCTCCAAGATGCTGGTTTGTGGCCCAGTTATCTGCTCTGGAATATGCCTTAAGTATAACATAGAAGAAAGGATGTTTTTCACCTTTGGCCACTCATCTAAAGAATCCATTCTTGGCATTCTTTTTTTCTGGAGACGTAGTGTAGATCTTCTGAGAGGGCATCAGAGTAGGTTGCAGCCTGTCTCAGAGGTAGAGCAGGCAGCAGAAGTACTACCACGGCTTCCAGGACCAATAGATACCAAGGTCTCTTAAGGGGCCAACAGTTTTGAAGTCCAGCTAGAGGCATCATCTGATTTGCTGCCATGAGTAGAGACTCACATTCTCAGAAACATTTGATGAGGGGAACTTCTGGGAAAATGACTGGAATTCCTGCTATTAAGAGCAATGTGGACTTGGAGCACTGTAATCTGTTTATAAATGTAAATGAGACAATTTTTAACATATGGCACTTAAAAAAATCCTTTTTTACACAGGAGGAAACTATAGCCCAAAGATGATAAAGGTCTCAAAGTTTATAATAGACCCAGGATTCAAACTTGGATTTTACCTGGCTCCAAAGCCAGTATTTTCTACACCACCACCATTCCTTCATCACTTCTTGCTTTGTAAAATGTGGCAGGTCTGTATGCTTATATTAAAACAGCCACCTAAAAAGTAGTATCATTATACCTGAGATAAGCAACTTAAAGAGTACGTGTTTGAAGTGGTAACTTAAGCATAGAAAGAAAGCTAAAAGGGCCTCCCACTAAATGCCCATAGCTCTGTCTAAATAGTTGAAATAAAACAGTTGTGGACACTGGGAGAGAGACAGAAGGCCAGAGAAATCTCATCAGTTTGCAAAATTCAAGCAAATACATCCATATTTTGACTGTCTAAACCAGACAACCACACTTTCCCGTAACCATTTCACCCCACAGTACATGTGTAATAAATGCATTTATAAGATGGTATGATAGTACATCGGTTTCCTATTGCTGCTATAAAAAATTCCCCCAAACTTAGTGGCTTAATAGAACAGAAACTTATTCTTTTACAGTTGTCCAAAATCAGTTTCACTGGGCTAATATCAAGATGTCAAGCAGGACTACACTCATTCTGGAAGCTCTAGGAGAAAATCTGTTTCCTGCCTTTTCCAGCTTCAAGAACTGCATTCCTTGCATTCCTTGGCTTCTGGTCCCTTCCTTCATCTTTAAAGCCAGTATAATATCATCTTGTTTTAGTCATCACATGGCCTTCTTCTATATGCAAATCTTCCTCTGCCTCTCTCTTATAAGAATGTTTGTGATTACATTTAAAGCCCACCTGCAGGGCGCCTGTGTGGCTCAGTTGGTTAAGTGACTGCCTTCCGCTCAGGTCATGATCCTGGAATCCCAGGATCCAGTCCCACCTCAGGCTCCCTGCTCAGCAGGGAGTCTGCTTCTCCCTCTGACCCTCCCCATCTCATGCTCTCTCGCTCTCTCTCTCTCTCAAAAATAAATAAATAAATAAAAATAAATAAATCTTTAAAGCCCACCCGAATAATTCATGAAAATCTCACAATCTCAAGATTCTTAACTTAATCACATCTGCAAAGATCCTTTTGCCGTTTGAAGGAATATTCATAGGTTCCAGAGATGGACTCACCTGGATATCACTGGGGGATATAATTTAGCCTATTATAGGCATTTATACAAAACCCGTATCATTAAGGTATACTACAGAATTGAAGCACTTATTTAGATATTTTAACAAAAGTCTCTAATTTTTTAAGGGGCTGGTAATAATATTTATTGAGTGCTTACTTTGTACCAGGCACAGCTCCAGATATTTTATAAATGTTGTACAAGTAAATAGTAGCAAAGCAAATTATAAGATAGGTTGTTATTCCTATTTTAAGGATGGTGAAAGTGAGGCACACAAAGTAAGATTATCAAACTTGCCCAAGGTCATAACTACTTCATTAAATTATCCAGATTAAGTACATCTGACTCTTGAGCAGCACAGGTTTGAACTGCACGGGTCCGCTTATACACGGATTTTTTTTCGATAAATACAGTACAGTACTGTAAATGTATTTTCTCTTCCTTATTATTTTCTAAATAGCATTTTCTTTTCTCTAGCTTACTTTATGATAAGAATACAGTATTCAATACATATAACATACAAAATATGTATTAATTGACTGTTTATGCTATCAGTAAGGCTTTCAGTCAAAAGTAGACTATTTAGTAGTTAAGTTTTTGGGAAGTCAAAAGTTATATGTGGATCTTCAACTGCACAAAGGGCTGGTGCCTTTAACCCCTGTGTTGTTCAAGGGTCAACTGTATCTGCACATATGAACAAATTGCTTACAATATCATTTCATATTGTCCATGTAGTTATTCTAGTACGTTATAGTTTATTGACTGGCAGCTACAATACGCTCTTTGTATAAAGTTATTTTCAGACAAACTTTAATTCTTACTTGGAATGGCTTCTAAACAATAAACCCACTAAGTTTCTCATTCTGCTACTGGTAATGATAATTCTATTTACTGAGCACCTTTCTTTCCTCCAAATGGCACAAAGTTCAGGATAGAGTTACACAGTAAAAGAAAGTAATTTCTCCCATCAAAGAAGCATGAGATAGATAGCAGGCCTTGGCAGGCCTTGCCATATGCTCAATTTCTGTTGTTACTCAATTCATTAATTGCTTATTTTCATTTAAAAGTCTTCTCTGAATGTGTTCCTTATAACTTTTAAAACTTCTTTTCATACTCTTGGTTTCAATGGCCTCTTACAGGCTTATATATGGAGATCTGTTTCCCTTATCCTCATAGGTCACCCATGTTCTTGTTTTTCTTTGTGGAAGAGGAGGGGAGAATGAACAAAAACAGCTCTGTTGTTTAAGATCTTTTACACACATTCCTTAATCCTTGAAGCTTTCTCTAAACCTCAGCTATATGGTAGTGTGTTGGGAATTTCTTTCTGGAGTTTTGAAGAATGTACCTTAAATAATGGAAAAGTTGTAGAATTTGAAGACTCAGTGAAAAGTTACGTTTGATCCCAACCCTAGTGGCAAGGCTTATGGGTTTTATTTTGTTTAGGTAGGTTTCAAGTTACCCCAAGCATGCATGATTTGTTGTGTTATTAGATTACTTCCCTTGTAACATTATCAGAATACGTAATTGTCCTGGCACCTTTAGCTTAACTAAATGGAGTGCCCCTGATGGTAAGAGTTTCATACACCATACCAGGTAGGAAGAAGAATGGTTTTCAGCAGACTCTGGTCTTGAAACACCTCGTAACACATGATACTATCAGTGGTTTATTATATTTCTATTTCAAAGAAACAAATATACCATGGTAGTATTATGCATTAAGAAGTAGTTGTCTTAATGAAAGGGTGACTGATGGCTGCGGTGACAGGTCAAGTCATGTTCAAATGAAACCTACAGAAAAAGGTTGATTTATTATTATTTTTTTTAAACTATGAACAAGACTAAGAGCAGATGATACTGAAAAAAGGAACTACATGGTCAACAGAGTCAAGAAGTTTAGATGCTAATTAATTCAATGGTAGAAATCCATGAGAGATAATTAGAGACCTGAGACAGACATTGATTGTACTTGTAGCTTTGTTTTAGCCTACAGGATAGTACTTATTTTAAGAGATCTGGAGAATTACAGGTATACGTATACACACAAGAGAGGGGAAAAAATCTGAAAGCATTGTTCTTATGACTCTAAGTGTAGGGTGATCTGTAAAGCTTTTTAATTAAAAAATTATTGAAGAAGAAACATCTAAAATAGAACAGGAACAGGTTCCTCAAGCGACTTAGCAGTTTTCAGTAGCATCAACTGTTACAGCAAAAACAAAGATTTCTAATCTTAGAACTTGGCAGGTGAGTGAGTAACAGATTTCTCAATATAATGTTTTGATTTGGGGAAAATAAATGGATTTGTGATTTTTTTTTTCTTTTGCCTATTTCACATTCAGACACATATTTTATTACTCACTTGGGAGGTTGATTACAAATATTTTTAATTAAAAGAATTCTTGATTCTCTGTTAACTGAACAATTTCCTAGACCTTTTTCTTCTTTTGGGATCTGTAAGGTAGTTCAAGTCTGCAAAAATGAACACGTCCTTGAAAACACTGATATTAAGATATATGTAGGCCTGTGCGTGTGTGTGTTTGAAATGGAAGCGAGGACCTAATTAAGTTGAGGTTTTTAGTGTTAGAGTTTCTTTTTGAATATTATTGGTTTCTGTCACTTTATTAATTTCTCTCAGCTTTTTGATTTTACTGATCGCAAATGTTGGGAAGAAGGTGCAGAGTTGTTTGAGATATTTTTACACCCTACAGCGTACCATCTTAGGTTTCTTTAAGTGCAATGAATGTTGTATTAATGAGGGCTGTTGTCAACGCTGTCCCAGTAAAACCACCAATTAAGACAAGAAAAGGTACTCCTAGATATTTTTTAAAACATAAATTAGCTATGTAATTGGGATATATAAAAATGCATTTAAAAAAATAAATTTTCCACTAATAAAATGTTTTTGGGTTGCCTGGAGTCTACCTTAAATTTTGCTCTTCCTGATAGTCTTTACATGGGTCTTGAAACTATTCCCTTATTCACTTGTCCTCTGTAAGTAACCATGTGGGCCTTAGGAATAATAAGTACTATGAATTTACTGCCCAAGCAAATGTCTCCTGAGGTGAGGGTAGGTATGAAAAATACAATTTTAAAAATTATTTGCAAGGCTGCTTTAACACACATTACAAAATGAAAACAGATTTTTTTTTTTTAAGATTTGCATTATATTAACAAGGAAATTAAAACCCAGAACACTAAGGGAATTTTATACTATAGCGGCAAAGGGACATAAGCCAACATCTCACAGGATATGGTACTTTGCCCTCACAAAGTAAACTGTGAAAATGCCAGATTTCCACAATATTACCTGTTGCAGAATGAGGTCATCTAACACAGTAAATCCTCTTAGTTGTCTTTCTTCAAAGGGTCAAAGTTCCTTACTTTTTGTACATTGATATTTAGAACACAGTATGGTTTGTTGTGAAGCATTTTATACCTAAAACTCTTAAATACTTTCAAACATCAGCTTAATTGCCCTTGATTATTAGCATAAATTTAAAAATCATTGGTAAAAGTTTTTTAATGATGCATATGGCTGGAATAATCTTAATTGTTTAGGAATGGCATAAAAATAACCACACCCTTTAATTATGGTTATTTCATATTAAGCCAATGCAGTATGCATTTTGCCTCCATAAATTTGATAATCCTCTGAAAAAACTCCCCTGATACTCTAGTTTCTCTATCAGAAGAAAAAAAATTACTTCTTTAAAATTACCATTTTTCTTTAGAAATAACTTAATTAACTTAATTCTTTTCTCATTCATGGTCTCAGATAAAACACATTAGGCCCATTCTGTGTCAGTGAAGAATTTTCACATAATTTAAAATATTTTCTCTTTCTTTGCTTTCATATTACTCAAACTAGGTTCCCCCATCCATCCATCCACTTAATCATTCAACATTGACTAAGTGCCTATCATGTTAAGCACTAGGACTAAAAAAAATAATATACAATCTCTTGTCTTAAGAGACATGTATCATTCAAGGTGCTAGCGGGGAAACAAAAGAATTCAGTGGAAGGACCATTTATAGAGGTGTGTGCAGAAGTGAAGAATCAGCAAGGGAGGCTGAGGTATCCAGGGACTGGCAACTGTGGGAAGCCTAAACCATTCCCAGGCCTAAAGTGCGTAAGGGAGGAAATACCAGTATTCTGAATATATATATATCTACATACATATATATTCTTCTGGCAGAAGCATACAGCCAGAAACACAGAATGAAGACAGAAAGCAGGGAAAGAAATATTCTGACCTCTCTTTTGTCTTTTAGTCTCCTGCCTTGAAACTCTCATTGGCAAAACCCAACAAAAAGCTAGTGGGCAAGGACCTGGCTAATGCAGTTTAACTAACATTCATATTAGGGCAGAGAATGAATTGGGGTTATAAGAAGCAGCCCCTGAGGTAGCTCCCAATGATCCCTGCCTCCTGGTATTCATTCCTTTGTGTAATATCTTCCCCTTGAAGGTAGGCTGGACATAGTAACAAACTTCTGATGAACAGAATATGACAAAAGTGTTAGAATATCCTTCCATGATATGGTTCCATCCTGGCTTCCATCTTGAGCTTCCATCTTGAGCTTCCATCTTGGATATTTTCTTGTTCTCTCATTTGCTCATTCCATGGGAAGCCAGTTTCCATGTTATGAAATTCCCTATGGAGAGTCTCATATGGCAAGGAAATGAGAAAAGTCTCTAGCCTAGCAAGGAACTGAGGTCCTCAGTTCAACAACCACACAAGGAACTGAATCCTGTCAATATCTATGTGAGTGAGCTTGGAAGTGGATCCTTCACTAGTCAAGTCTTTGGATGAGGATTTAGCCCTCTGAGAGAACCTGAGCCATAGGACCTAGTTAAGCTATGTCTGGATTTCTGCCCCACAGAAATTGTGAGATGATAAAGAACTGTTGTTTTAAGCTGCTGGATATGGAAGAAATTTGTTATCCAGCAACAGATAACTGATACATGGGAAGGGAGAGAAGTCAGAGAACAACCAGCACAGTTCACCCTTTGCCTCACAGCATTTATTTCTGCCCTTTCATGAAGAAACTCTTGCTCTTCACACAAAAGTGATACTAAATCCCATCAGCTATTCTATAATCATGGAGTAATTTCAGTTCATCCATGCCCTTTCCTGAAACTTAAATTATAATTAACCTCCCATCAGAACTTTTCAAATTCAGTAGCAGAGAAGAGGAAAAAGAAAACATAAGACAACATAAGACAGAGCCACTATAATATCTGGTTCTATAACTAATCATGAGACCTAAAGTGATATCCAGCACTTGTTTTTCCCTGTATTTTTGCTGATTGGGCTTATTTACCCAGTAGGGTGACCCAAACCTTTATCCCACAACTTAAAATCCTTAGTGGTACTGTCTTTATTGAGCTTCCATGTTTTCCCATTGACCATTCTTATGGAATAGTAAAAGGTTCTTCAGCAAAACCCCTTAGTTCTACCATGTTCTCCTTGCCCCTATTGTATCACAGCAACCCAATTTCCCTATGGCAATTGGATCCAATTACCTTAGCCAGTAGAGTAAGGTCTTCCTGTTGGTTCTCCAGCATGAGAAGCCCAAAATAGCCAAAGGACAGTCTCAGCTTCTAATTTAATGGAATAGTGACTATGTTTCCTGGCAGAAATTGTCCTACCTTGGGAATTAGAACTTCTAAACCTTCTGAACCCTTAAATGAAATATAAGATATAAAAGTGAGAGAAGTAGCTCCCACCTCCACTCTTTGGTTCCACAACTGCATTCTATAGCACAGCAACCTAAATTCACTAGTGGTTGTTTCTTTTCTTTTTTTGGCTGGGCAGGGATGGGGGGAGAGAAGGAGAGAGAGAATTCCAAGCATGCTCCATGCCCAGTGCAGAGCCTGATGCAGGGCTCCATCTCAGAACTCTGAGATCATGACCTGAGCCAAAATCAAGAGTCAGATGCTTAACCCACTGAGTCACTCAGGCATCCCAACCAGGGGTTGTCTCTAAGCTGGTGCCTCAGCTGAGAAAAATGTCTATTTGATAATATATTCAGAAACTGTGCAAATAACCACAGGATCGGTCTGTGGACTAGAGCCACTATCAGACAGAATGGAGTCAAGATTTCATTTATCACTTGACCTCCCTAAGTCCATATTATGACTATTGGACCTCATGGTGTTTTATATCCTAAGAACCAACATTATCTCAGAGTCATTATCTAAAAACCTCCAGAAGGCCTGGGAATTCCGCCTCCCCCCCGCAAAAAAAAAAAAAAAAAAAAATTATCTTGGTAAGTAACTAAGTAGGTTTATTTGGAAAAGCCATGGACCTCATTTGTGGCCATATTGCAGGACACATTCTTCCTCAAAAGAACCTGGCCTGCTCCTTAATTAAAGGGCTTCAGATCTGCATGTTGCCTTAAGTCTGGGAACTGCGTATGAGGCTAAGAATTCTATGACAATTTAAGTCGGTTTTAATTTTATGTAAATCAAGAAACACCTTAGAAGGTTGCCCATCTGTTTAATTCCCAGTAACCTTATGATCACTTAGTCATTGGCACATGTCCATGCTAGTCAAAACACCCTGATTACCATTCTGGAAACTATGTCCTTTTAGGATAATTGTGCCATCTTGTCTCACAGTAAAGAATAGACACTTGGCCCTACTACTCTGGGATCCCATTTTTTTCTGTTCAAGTCAGGGAGTTCATTTTCATGGCACCACTACCCATAACCATCATTAGCTGTTAGAGACAGCCACCACAGATTTTCAAGGATGTGGCTGTTCCCCTCACCAATGCATTTTAATATGTTTTGAATGAAAGAAGTGACCTCAGGATGTTCTGGGGGTAACGAAGGTGAGAGGACAGTAGAGCCAATGGCACATTTTAAATCTGTTCTAACATTGTCATTTCTCTAAGGTATCAAATTTCCTTTCCTACATTATGTCAGGGTAGGTCTTAATCTCAACCTCATTGACTATGGGCAACCGTTAAGTCCAGGCTTCCATACCAGCCAACTATGAGACTCACTCCCAACTGTTCTGGCTAAAATAACAAACCTCAAATCCCAGTAGAGGTCACATACATACATTTAGCATATTCCAGTGGTTCTCAAACTTTAACATGTACCAGAATCACCCAGAGGATTTGTTAAAACAGATTTCTGAGCCTCATGCCCTAGAGTTTCTGATTCATTAGGTATAGGATAGGACTTGGGAATTTGCATTTCTAATAAGTTCTCAGGTGATAACTGATGCTGACTGGCCCAACAACCACACTTTGAGAACCCCTGTCCTAATTCAATCTTACAGTTCATTCTCCTCAACCTAATCTCTTTAGAATTCAACCTAATTTATGCCTGCCAGTTCTTGCTTATACAAATTGGTAAGATGCTCTCCTCCCAGAGCAGACCTTGTAATTTTCCCTCAGGGTTCCACTGGTATTTAATTCTCTTTATGGCCCTAAAGGCAATAAGGGGTGTTGAATGAGGGAGGAGTGTCTTGAGAAGAAGTTACTGAAAAGTTTTCCTACAAGGAAAAACTGGTTTTTCAGACAATGGAAGAGAGCTGCTTTCACTCTCAAGGCAGGTTCAAGACAACTGGAGGTTCTAAATTCTCAGCCTCACTTATGCCTGCCCAAATGTCCCACCTCAAATCTCAGTGTTTCACTTCTTCCCAACAAATGCCCCTACCCTAATATAAGAGACGGGAATTCTAGTGGACCCTAGGTTAGAAAATCTTCCTTAAAACTTCCATAGAAACTTTCTGATATTCCTTTCATGTTTTGGTTTAAGAGTTCAAGCACTAAGCTTCATTTTTTCTTTCTTACAAGCTTTACAACAAAGAAATAGCCAACCCATCTCTAAATCTTTAATCATCATTGCAGCTGTAGCGATCAAATGTCACAACCACATTATCTCCTAATGCCTTGCCCCGGTTGACATTCCACCCAGTACCAATACCAGTGATTATTTGAGTACTTGTGTTGTCACTGCATGCCATGAATTACATTTTATGACTTACCTTCTTCACTTAATTATCTACTCAATAAACTTGTTCAAACTGAGTCACTTCATTTTTGCATACCGATATGATCTCTTTCATAATTGCTTCCCCAGTTACTTTGCTTCTCAGTGTTCTTCACAGGAGTTCAAAATGTGGTTTAGAAGTATTTAATATCAATATCTGAAAGTCCCTTATGACAATATTCAATGACAAGACAACTCGTTGAAGTAAAATAATTTCCTAAAAATTAAGAAGAGCAGCCTGCATCTAAGCATCCAGATTACTTTGCTTTTGGTGTCTATTCTATTCATTCTTTCACTCATCACTTATCTTTAAGCACTTCCTATGCACCAGGCAAACAAACAGGAACTGGAAATATAACAATAAAGAGGTGTGTACATTCTTTTATTTGCCCTCCTAAGACCCATTCCTCATCCTTCTCTGCTTTGCTCTGTGCCTGTAAGGGGCTGATCTCTGTGAACTGTATCAAAAGGCTTCCTTATCCTCTGACTTTCTGTGAGAATCAGCCAGTGGGAGGCCCTCATAGGAGATGGCAGAGCAGATGGAGAAAGAGATCAGGGAATTTCTTCCCCAGGGATTTCCCTTTTTGGTGCACTATTTCGGTAGTGGCTGTCCTCTCTAGAATTGCAGCTCCTATTGAGTGGCCCCTCTTCTATCGCTCTAGTCTCTAAAAAAGATCTAATGATACCATTTTCTTCCCTTGTCTCTTCAGATATATAGGTACTATTATCTTCCCAGTATTGCTAGTTCCTGGGTGTCTCAACCTCCCTGGGTGATTACTTAATCTTGCCCATAACACACACACAAAAATAATCCTTTCATTCAATTTCTTTCAAATTCCAGCTTCTTGCTGTTAGCTTGAATGGTACAATAAAACAGGATATTCTTTGCCCTTGTGAACCTGAGATTGTAGCAGGGAATATAGACATTTAATACGTTACAACCAAAAAGCACAAGGTACAATGGGAGGGGTATCTTGCCTAGCCTCCCATATCCAGGAAGGTTTATTGTATGAGATATTAAATATCACATAGTCAAGAGTAAAGAGGTAAGTATGTGTGTATTTAAGTTTTGGCAAATAGATCTTCTGTGTCTTTGCATCAGAGAGGTCTGTAAACTAAAACTATTTGAGGATCTTGAAAAGTGACTTTAAGGAAAAACATCTGTTATTTTTGTAAGTGTTAAGATGAGGTAAATTTTGCCTTATTCAATTTCACAGTTAATTTTCTTTGATCTAATACCTTTAGAAGCCTTTCCTACACATGCTTCCCTGGTTGCTGCCCACGTATACCGGGAAGGATTATCTCCTCCCTGAGATAACTCAGTGGCCTCCTAATTTCAGTGACCTCTAAATTCTCAGTGGTTTGCAACAAGAAAGGTTTACTTCTCAATCGTGGTAAGTGTCCAAACAGCTAAGGGCTCTGTTTCAAGACCTAGGCTTTTAGAGCAATGGCTGATGATTGTCAGTCTCTTGAGACAGGGAAAAGAGAATCAATGAACCATGTGCTGGCTCTTAAGGACTCTTCCCAGAAGTGAATTCTATCACCACTGCTCATTTCATTGGCCAAAACAAATCACTTGATCACTGGGCAGCGATCGATGGTCTCTCAGCAAGGGACTCCATAAGGAAGGAAACTAGAAAATTTAGTGTACAGTAATAAAAGCTACTACATTTACCAGATGGAATCTTGACAATGGATGGAAATCAGGTAGTCTTGAAAAGTCTTGGTAAGTCTTAGGAAACAAAAGTCTTTTCCATGAGATACAAAATTAATACTGAATATTTAATTAGGTCTAACTTATATGGGTAAAATGTTCCCATCCATTCACACTCATTAGTATTCTACACTAATAGCATTAGAATATTTCAACTGACTGACAACACTTACTATGCATTTTATTTTTTTTTAAAGATTTTATTTATTTATTTGACAGAGCAAGAGACAGTGAGAGAGGGAACACAAGCAGGGGGAGTGGGAGAGGGAGAAGCCTGGGGCTCAATCCCAGGACCTGGGACCATGACCTGAGCCAAAGGCAGACGACTGAACCACCCAGGCGCCCCCTTACTATGCATTTTAAAAGAAAGCAGAATTAAGGACATATAAATTTTCTTTTGCCTGAGAGGGGCAAAGGAGTCAGTGATAAAGAAAAAGAAAGAAAATCCTATAAATCAATCAGGTAGGTTAATTTATTTGTTCTTTATTAATTTATAACTCCACCTTTTATTTTAAAAAATACTTTATGGGATTTTAGAGAAAGATTCTTCCTAAAGATTTTTATTATCAATATTTTAAAATGTCAAATCAAATTAATATCCACTATAATTTTCCAAAGAATTTCTTGTCTGCAAAAAGCATTCATTTTTCCAGGTCAAAATACAAAATTACATGCACTCAAAATAATTATGTTAAAATTCTGTGTGTATATGCACAAACAAAAATTAAATGTGGAAAAATTAAAATAAATGTTTGTAAGGAGATACAGAAGAATATTCTTTTGTTTAATTTCTAGAATTATAGTGCCAGTTGCATGATAAACTGTTTTAAGTATTCATTGTCTATTATTTATCATCAAACATCCCTCATTAAAGGGACGCCTGGGTGACTCAGTTGGTTAAGCATCTGCTTTCGGTTCAGGTCATGATCCCAGGGTCCTGGGATTGAGTCCCGCATCAGGCTCCCCTCTCAGAGGGGGTCTGCTTTTCCCTCTCCCTCTGCTCCCCCTGCTTGTGCTCTCTCTCTCTTGCTCTCTGACAAATAAATAAAATCTTAAAAAACGAAACAAAACAATCCCTCATTATTTTGATTCCATAGATGCTTATATACTAAATTTTGCTTGCTTAAAAATCTTACCTATTTCATTTGTCATGTTTTTTATTGCAGATAAGTTAAATCATAACAACTATATGTTCTCCTTCCTCACACCTGAATAGTTCTCAAATATCACTTATTCTTGATGTATGTGCAAATACTCAGATAATAGATGAGAGATGAAAAACCATATTAGAATTATGTACACACATAATCCAAAATACACATTGCTAAACACAATAAAATTTTAAATATCCTGTGTTCTATAAAAAAAAGCAACACCAATGTACAGAAATCTTGATGAAATAAAGCTCAAAGAGAAAAGGCCATAAATAAAATGTTGTTCGATCAAATTCTAATGTATTCTATAATTGCAATGAAAATGTTCCAAGTTTAGATTCTCCTTTCATATGCTAGTTTTTCCAGTTCTTCTTGGAAACTGCTCTACTTCAAAGAAATATGGGTTTTCCATTTAAATAAACTAGTTTATTTAACTATTCCTTCTGCCATTGAGTCACCATTTAGAATTTAGTTTGCTGGATTTTGAGTTCATCTAACTACTCAGAAATATACAGCTGGACAAAGTTATTCATAAGACTCTTCCAGAACCATGAGATATTGCTATGAATGACTGCAGGCTATATATGTTCCATGATGAAAAAGAAATGACACATGGGCGTGATGTTTACGATGCTCCCAATATTTTCAAAGCTGTAGTCAACCACTTTCAAATGATTGATTTAGAGTCTAGGGCATTTATATGTTTGGACAATATTTTAGAGGAATAAAAATAGGTATAACATTGAACCTGATGTCATCACATCTTAAGCTCATTTTACAGAGAAGTACTTAATGAAGAAAATCACTGGTTGAACATGTCTTCTCTACATTTCTCGAGAAATGTTCTTTTCCAATGAGATTCTCTAAGGAAGACTTTCTTTTTTTATTGGATTATTGCTACAGCTCTAGAAATTCAGAGTGTGTGAGAGAATATACACCATTACTTTTTCAAAATTAAGGCGTAGACAGTTTTATGATTCTGAAACATAATCTGGCTTGAAAGTCAGGAACCTGGGTTCTAGTCCCAGCTTGGTCATTAAGACACTGTGCAGCCAAGCACTAATTACCTGATATATCTATGTGTCTGTTCTTTCATTAGTAAATTGAAAAAAAAATTTCTTCAACCTATTTCAAAGGGATATTATTAGGATATATGAAACAGAACCTGTTAAAGTACTTGGAGCTTGTCAAAAGATGATCCATAATTCCACTTTAGAATTACAAAGCTATATATCCCACCAGACCAGAATATCTTCCTAAATAAGAATAACAATGAATACAATTATAAAGAAGGAATCTGGAAAGAAACTTTTCAAATAGGGAATATGAGAAACATCAATTTATCACTTAAAAAAACCTCTTAAATTCTATGATGATTGACAAAACATCTGGCAAAGGAGCTTGGAAATGGATGCAGATATTAGTCTTAGTTCCAATGCATTGAATAGGTTAACAATGAACTTGAAGAAGAATTTCATCATCCATCTCCAACTTGTTGAGACACCTTGAGAGTAGAATCTCTAAGACTTAGTTACAGACTGGGGAAACATAAGAGAGAAGGGGAAGTTAAGATTTAGTTTGGAGACTAAGTAGTTGGAGGATCATGTCCTCAAAAAATAACAAACTGGTAGAAGTGTGACTTGGAATAACTGGTGGGACTGTGACATGTCAGGATATTGACCTTAGTTTTGAATGTGCTGGAAATGCAGGTGTCCAGAGTTCTTTAAACTTTCCAATCATATTTTGGAGGAGTTTCACTTAGCCATGTTAGCTAGAATTTGGAGTTCTAGTGTTCTTGATGGAGACCTTCAAAAAAACTTCATTCTTCACCGTACAGTAGTTAAAAAGAATGAGATAAATCTATACGTAGTGATACAGAATAATGTCCTAGATATATCTGGAAGAATAAAGTACATGACAGTGAATACAGTATACTCCTCTTGGTGAAAAATAAAAGTGATATATGCTTATATGTTCATAAACTCATTCTGGAAAGATACAGAAAAATAGGTAATGTGTTGCCTCACAGGAAGGGATCTGGGGGACTGGAGGTCTAAGGAAGCAGAGTGACCAATTTTATTCCTTGCTCTGAAAACTACATTTTCTGATATGTATATAGTCACTCACTCCAGCTTTCTTTTGACCAGTGTTTGCATAGTATATATCTTTTTTCCATCCTTTTACTTCTAACTTGTCTGTGACTTCACTTATACAGTGTTTCTTGTAAACAGGGTAGTTGGGTCTTGCTTTTTTGTTGAATCTTTCAACCTGTATTTTAGGTGTTTGGACATTAACATTTAATGGGATTATTGATATTGCTAGATTTAAATCTACCAGCTTATTTGTTTTCTGTCTCATTTTTTTTTTTTTTTTTTGCCTTTTTCTCTTTTATTCTTGCCTTCTTTTGGGCTGAGTATTTTTATATGAATCCATCTTCATTCCTTTATGGCTTATTAGTTATAAATCCCTGTTCTATAATTTGTAGTGTTTGCTTAAGAGTTTGCATGTGACAGATACTGTGACCAGTGCATTTATATATATTTAATCTTCATTTCATAAGGTAAGCATGGATATCCCTATGTTACAGCTGGAGGAAAAACATCTTGCCAAATTACAAACTAATATCTCAGAACCAGAATTCAAACTCAAGTATGCCCAACTCCAAAACATATTTTTAGGAAAATACTGGAATAACTTTTCAACCTTTGATATAGTCAGAAGTCCACAAAAAGGACACAGGCTAAAAACAGAGTTGGTATTACATTTTAATTTATTGAATATACACATAGAGACTGTAAAGGGGTAAAGGGTCTAAATGTAAAGATTTGTCAGAATTTGGAAATAAAATCAACATGTATGGTACTGTTATCTTTCTCTATGAAATTGGGTATCGTAAAACAGAACAATGAAAAGAAACAACAGTGAAGAAATTAGCTATCTGCAAAAGTAAAATCTTACCCTTAAGGCAAAGTTTTAAAATATGTTGTTGATAATATTAATGTGTAATGCAAATTTCCTTTCAGATATTATAACTGACTGGTGCCTAAAATCAATATAGTATTTGAAACTGTAAATGCAACTAAAGATGGTTTTGGAGGCTTTGGCTTCCCTAAAATGTCTAATACTACCCTCAAATAAACTCACAACTTAAATAAGAGTATTGCTTACCATACAAATGCAGATTTAAGGCAAGTCCCCTTGCCTCCACTTTTAAATACATAGCCCCTCCTAGAACATCTTAGAAACAGAATTCTAGAACTCCCATTGTTTGGGAAAAAGAATGAAAGAAAAGGGATATCCCACCAATGGCTACAGATAGGCTAGTCTCCTTCAAATTTTATTTCCTATAGTACATATACATATACTCATTTTGAGAAAGTGAATTAATGGAGTATCATTCATCAAATAATAAAAACTGGCTCC
Organism: Phoca vitulina; assembly: GCF_004348235.1. Taxonomy (NCBI): domain Eukaryota; kingdom Metazoa; phylum Chordata; class Mammalia; order Carnivora; family Phocidae; genus Phoca; species Phoca vitulina. Next base: position 4,622,801 of record NW_022589723.1, on the reverse strand, counting down.
ATCCTTACCAATAACTTACTGACAATTTGTTAAGACATTAATTGCATATAAAAATTTTTACCAATTTTAAGTGTAGAGTTTGATGAATTTTGGTAATTGCATACCATTGTATAACTACTGCTATTAGCAATATGTAGAACAACACCTTCACTATAAAAAGTCTCCTCAAGGCCTTCTGCCATTGATGACCTCTCCTCATCCCTGACCCCAGACAACACTGATCCTCTATCACTAGTAGCTTTGCCTTTTTTTAGAATTTCATACAAACAAAATCGTCCTTAACGCAGTCTTTTGTGTTTGACTTCTTTCACTTGGCATGCTTTTGAAATTCATCCATGTTGTTGTGTGTATTGCTGAGCAGTATTCCACGGTATAAATATACCATTTGTTTATCCATTCACCCGTAATGGAGATTTGGGTTGCTTTTGTTTTCAGCTATCATAAATAATGCTGCTATGAACATTCACGTACACATTTTTTTGCATGGACATATGTGTTTATTTCTCTGGGGTAAGTACCTAGGACTGGAATTGCTGGGTCATAAGGTACGGTATGTTTAACTTGTCAAACTGTTTTACAAAGAGGCTGTACCATTTTTGCATTCTTAACAAGAATGTATTAAAGTCTTAGTGTATTCATATCCCTGTCAACACTGCCAGTCTTTATAACATTAGCTATTCTGGTGAGTATGTATTGGTATCTCATTGTGGTTTTCATTTATCAAGTAATGTTTCAATGAAAAAGTATTTCTAATTTGTGTTTTCCTATTGGCACAAAGAATCAGCCGACTCATACACATACTGGTTTATTAATGTGTGCGAAGGTGTGTAGTTTCATCTGTAGCTACATATGAATGTAGTTTCATGTAGCTTCCATCAATTCCCTACAATATGATACACACTGGATGAATGGTCAGGTTGATTTTTGGAATCTATAGAGCTGAAGAATAGATTCTATACTTTTCTATAACTTCATCAGAGAATTGGCTACCTGTGAGAACTACCCTGAAGCCATCAGGTATCCTGCTTCTCTCCCTTCCTTCCAGTCTACCAATCATCTCTTCTTCCAACTATCATCTACTCTATTTACAAAACTATGTGTTAATTTTAGAAAATCAAAACAATATAGAAAGATATCTGTAAGAAAGCAAAAAAAAAAGATTCAATTTTACCACCCAAAGACCCACTACCACCATGTTGATGATTTTTTCCAGATTTCTCTTTATGTAAAATAAAAATAGACTGTGATTATGATGGTCTCTTTAATTTAATTCTTACAACATATATGTGTGGTACATCATATTTTAATCCCATTTTACAGATAACAAAACTAAAAAAAGAAAGTTTCAGTAAATTGTTTCAAATTACAAAGCTTAGTAAGTAGTAGTTCTGACATTCAAATTGAGGGAGTCTGACTCCAGAGTGCAAGTACTTAACCATAATTCTGCACTGTCTCCCATATATATGCCTATATATATGTATATGTGTGTATTTTTTGTATGTTATGCTATCATACTATATCTCATGCTTACATTTACATAGTAACAAATATATATAAATGTCACCCTTTATAATGACTGCATAATCTTCTACTGTGTGGGTATACTATGGTATATTTGCCATGTACATTTATTTAACCAATATCCCAATTATTGATATTCAATTTGTTTTCTTTTTTTTTTTAAAGATTTTATTTATTTATTTTAGAGAGAGAGAGAGCAAGCACAAGTGGGAGGGGCAGATGGAGAGGGAGAGAGAAATCTCAAGCAGACTCTGCACTGAGTGCAGAATCCAATGCGGGGCTTAATCTCACACCCCAAGATCATGACCTAAGCTGAAACCAAGAGGCAGATGTTCAACCGACTGAGTGACCTAGGCGCCCCTCTATTTTTTAATACTATAAACAACATCACAAGGAACATTCTAGTATACATCTCTGTATTATTGTCCAATTATCTCCTTAAGATAAATTCCTAGAGATGGGAATGCTTAGAGTGTATGCATATTAAAGATTTACTGTGTAGTCCCACATTGCCCTCTGGAACAGTTGTACTTACTTCTGCAACTGAGCATGAGACTGTTCCTTTCCCCTTATTCTTGCCAACATTGGTATCTATCTTCACCAGTTTTTCTTTTTTTTGAAATCTTTGCTAACCTGAAAGTTAAGAAATGAAATTACATGGTTATTTTATTTCATTTATTTATTAATGGGGCTAAATATTTAGTCTTTTTAAATATACAAGTAATGCACATATATTCATCTAAGTCAAACAATACAGATGTATATGAAGTGAAAAAGTAGAAGTCACATCTCCCATTTTTCTCTTCAGAAGTATCATTGTAACAGTTTAGCATATAACTTTGTAGAGCCTTTAACATCTACTTACATATTTATGCATATATATGTTTAATATTCCTTCAATACAAATGGAAACATCTGCAACTTGCTTTTTATGCTGAAAATATGTCTTAAAGAATTTTTCACTTTTCTTTAACTGTTCTGTTGATGAAGTTTAAGTTAAATATATTTAGTTCCTACTATAATTCCAGGACTGTTCTAGAAATGAATAATACAAAGTCCCTGTCCTGATGAGATTTCCATTTTGCAAACAATGCTGCAGTGGACATTCTTGTACATTTTTACACATATATGAGACAACATATTTCTGTAAGAAAGGATTAGGAATTTAAAATTTTGATAAATAAACATAATAGGCCATCAATAAATGCTAGTTGAATAAAGGAGTAAAGATTGCTCTCTAAAGCTAAATTACAAAATTAATAATAAGCAGGTGTTTTATTTAGTGTGCAAAGTGATTACAATTTTAAAGATTAGTTTCCAACATTTAAAAAAAAAAAAAGGAGTTAACTGGGGTGCCTGGGTGGCTCTGTCAGTTAAGTGTCTGACTTTGGCTCAGGTCATGATCTCAGGGTCCTGGGACAAGCCCCATTATGGGCTCTGCGCTCAACGGGGAGACTGCTTCTCTCTCTGCCCCTCCCCCACTACTGCGGGCACGTTCTCTCTCTCTCTCTCTCAAATAAATAAATAAAATCTTAAAAAAAAAAGGAGTTAACTAAAATGAAGATTCTGTTATCTCTTGGAACATCAGAAGGTCTGGTAACATTGCGTCCATATTTGCACAGGGCAGCCACTTTACTCATTTATGCTACCTGCCTGGCTCCTATAGCTTCTAAATGTGATGTCACCCATCATGAAGAAAAAAGATACGTAAAAGAGACAGAATGACTCTCAGGCCTGCAAAATTTAACAACGACTTCATATAATATATTAATTCATGTAACACAACAAGTTGTATCTTTCAGAAAAAGGGTTGGTCAGCTTGGAAGCATAGAAAAAGGAGATTCAGGAGGTGAATGATGGCATTGTCCTTCCAAACATATCTTGGAAATAGCATATTTTAGCCAAAAAACCAGCTGACCATTTCAATGGCAGGTATAGTATAGAGGTTAAGAGCACAGACTTTAGAGCTAGACTGCCTGGGTTGGAATTCTGGTTCTGCCATCTACTATCTGTTGGACTTTGGGCAGTGCTATGGACTGATGTTGAAGACCTAAACCTCAATGTGATGGTATTTAGATAGGGGCCTTTAGGAGGTAATTAGGTCATGACACTGGACCCTCATGAATGGGATTAGTACTTATAAGAAGAGACTCTCTCCACCCTGTAAGGATGTAGCAGTCTGCAAACCAGGAAGAGAGCTCTCACCAGAACTTGACCATGCTGGTATTCTGATATTGGACTTCCCAGCCTCCAGAACCGTAAGAAATAAACGTCTGTTGTTTAAGCCACTGGGTTATGGTATTTTTTTTAAAGCAGCCCAAACTAAGATAGGCAGGTTATTAAACAGCTTTCTACTCAGTTTCCTCATCTGTAAAAGGGAATAACGATGTATCCTACTTGATCAGTTTGCTGTGATATTTAAATGAGTCACTATACATAAAGCACTTAAGAGAGTGCCTGGCCCTTATAAGTTGCCATTATTAATATAGATGGATCAGATAGTCATATAACGATGCCCTTAAATTTATGCTGCAAATAATTACTTAATTCCTTTTTTTCTAAAATTCTTACCAAGCAATCTTCCAATGGCTTCCTATATATGGCATGACTTCAGGGAGATGTACTGGCTTAAGACATAAATCCTCTCAATGTCTCTGAGATAACTACCTATAGAATTTTCTATTTGATTATCTGAGTCTTTATCAATCAGTACATCACTGTGATGTGCTGCCAAGGAAGCAGAATTCAGTGACAGCTTGCAACTTTTTATTACTAGCAACAGTGTTTGGCTATGGAGAGTTTCTCTTAAGTAAACTGTCAAGGGATTGAAATCATTTTGAGTTTGATTTTCTATTCACCTATTTCGTTGGCTCTACAAATTAATCCATAGTCATTCATATGTAAGAGCTTGAGACTGCAGGAGGTGAGCTCACAATGCCTTTAAAATGTGAATCTTGGGCAAGTCATTTCAGTATACTATAAAAGAAATGACTTTATACTGATATAAAATCTATTAACTTGTTGACATTGACTGGGCTGCAGTAACTTTTACACTACCCATTTAGAACACTATGCATATAGAGGTCTTGCTAAGCCAACTTTTCTTTGAAATTTGAGCAAATTACTTAAAGGCAAATGGATATTACTAATTAAAAATAAGTTTTCCCTATTAACTTATGAGTCCTCTTAAAAACACTTATCAGGATTCAATATTAGTTTGCTATGTTCAGGATGAATATATTTGTTTTGATGTAAAGTAAAGCATTTCTTTAAAATACTGTTGTTTAGTCAGAATGACTAAAATTAACAAGTCAGGAAACGACAGGTGTTGGCGGGGATGCAGAGAAAGGGGAACCCTCCTACACTGTTGGTGGGAATGCAAGCTGGTGCAGCCACTCTGGAAAACAGTATGGAGGTTCCTCAAAAAGTTGAAAATAGAGCTACCCTACGACCCAGCAATTGCACTACTGGGTATTTACCCGAAAGATACAAATGTAGTGATCCGAAGGGGTACGTGCACCCCAATGTTTATAGCAGCAATGTCCATAATAGCCAAACTATGGAAAGAGCCAAGATGTCCATCGACAGATGAATGGATAAAGAAGATGTGGTATATATATACAATGGAATATTATGCAGCCATCAAAAGGAATGAAATCTTGCCATTTGCAACGACGTGGCTAGAACTGCAGGGTATCATGCTGAGCGAAATAAGTCAATCAGAGAAATACATGTATCATATGATCTCACTGATATGAGGAATTCTTAATCTCAGGAAACAAACTGAGGGTTGCTGGAGTGGTGGGGGGTGGGAGGGATGGGGTGGCTGGGTGATGGACACTGGGGAGGGTATGTGCTATGGTGAGTGCTGTGGATTGTGTAAGACTATTGAATCACAGACCTGTACCTCTGAAAGAAATAATACATTTTATGTTAAAAAAAAGAAGATAGTAGGAAGGAAAAAATGAAAGGGGGGAAATCGGAGGGGGAGACGAACCATGAGAGACTATGGACTCTGAGAAACAAACTGAGGGTTCTAGAGAGGAGGTGGGTGGGGGTATGGGTTAGCCCGGTGATGGGTATTAAAGAGGGCACGTACTGAATGGAGCACTGGGTGTTATACGCAAACAATGAATCATGGAACACTACATCAAAAACTAATGATGTAATGTATGGTGATTAACATAACATAATAAAATAAAAAAATAAAAAAATACTGTTGTTTATTATTTAGACTTTTACAAATTCAGATTGACTCTCCTTCAAATACTATTCTAAGTTTGAATGAACTCTTCATTCTACATTTCTTACTCCAACAGGACACAATGTGAAACAAGTAGTGTAAACATTCCTGTTCCTCATCATGTGATGCTGTAAAAGTCATTTTGTATCAGTGTGGCAGCCATGGAGGTGACCCACTCAGATATCCTTTCAAAAACACCTGCTGTGGGAAGCACAGATGACTGACACCTTTCAACTGCCATACTTTTGGATCCACTGTGTAGTTCATAGCATACAATGCCTCCCCGGGCTGCTCCCAGACCATGATTGAACACAGAAGCGATACTAACTGGCCTTTCTGGTCTGCAATGCCTCTGCTAGCAGTGCTAACTCTACAAGCACAGAATCCCATCTAGCACAGCATTGATAAATATACCCATTTCACAGAGAATGAAGTACAGGAGTGGGCCCGTATCCATGAGATCTAATTGTTGTATCATATACTGTACTATTTACATGAAATTGTCCTCACAGAGTACTGGAAGAGCCTACTGAAGTTAACAGCTAAGTCAGCAGCTCAAAGACAATACTCAACAATGATGGTGCACCATCCTTCAGGATATAGTACAGGCACTAAATCAGAGATCTCTGTATAGAACTATGTTTCCAATAGGAAAAATATATGGATCAGGGACCCAAAGGGTGAAAGCAAGAATGATCTCATTTACAATCACTCCCAATGACCCAGGGGGGAACATTGTGCTTTACCTCCCACAACTGGGCTGAGCAGAGTTAGAAGTCCTAGTCTTCAAGGTTTTCTTTCTTACCAGGGGGCACAACAGTGGGGATCTATTGAAATATAAGATATTTAGTGGTAGGACACTTTTAACCCTTTGCACCCAGGGGCCAGCAACCAAGGATAATTGACCCTTATTAGCGAGAAGAGATGGGGCTGCTTTCACATAGTAGAGACAAGGAAGAATACTTATGGAGCCCAGGTGATCTACTTGGGTGCCTCCTGGTATTCCCTTGCCCAATGGTACCTGTGAATGGATACACCCAATAACCCCAGACTAAGAAGGGTATGATAACTAAAGTCTACAACCCCTTAGGAATGAATGTTTAAGTCATTATCACCTCTATTCCTCAATTCCCTTTCTCTGGCAATAAAAATATCTTCTTTATCCCTGGTACAGGGAGGGGACCTTCTGTAGGGGAGTTTTACTCCCTCCTTTCAGGAATAAAAAGGGTCAGAGTGCCCTTCCTTCATCTACTGTTTCTCAAGTGCCTTTAATGTAAAATAATCAGTATGTCAAAGCAGCATATTTTGCGGTAACATGCTCTGAACGCCTCCTGTCTTGTTACCTTTTTTTGTAAGGTCCAATTGTTCCTCCTGCTCATTTCTGCCCATCTTTGAAATCCTGCCCTCATTCCAGCATTTACCCTCTTGGGTTCAACTCATGGGGTTCTTGCCATATGCATTACATAACTTGTTACTTCCAAAATATGCCCTTTTGTATTGTGAATATCTGTTTAATAGATTTGTCTTATGTCCGCAACTAGACTACAAACTCTTTAAATACTTGACTCATTTGGTAAATATCCACAAATGCATAATTTTAAAAATGCATCATTTTAGATGCTGAAGTCACTGCTGACTGTCACTGCTGTAGTCACTCATACGAACAGTACTGGAGTTAATAAGAACATTATAGTATAATTAAATTGAATGACTGTTATATACTGGGCATAATTCTAAATTTCTTACATATATTATTTAATTCATGACTTAGGTATCATCCTTCATGGTTTTCTTTCTTTCACATCCCATATCTAATCCATCCATTTCAATTGACTCTACCTTGAAAATAGACCTGGACTCCTCCTACTTCTCACCAAATTTACTAGTACCATCCTGGTTCCAGGATCCATCATTTCTCTCCTCATTGCTGCATTAGCCTCCTAATAGATGTATTCTTAAAAGCTCTAGCTTTTCCTCCTGCCTGGAGCACACCCCTAGTTATACACAGCTAACTGTCCTCTTTTAAGTTGCCTCAACTCTCACCTTCCCAGTAAGTCCTATCTTGCCCTTTAATTCTGCAACTTGCCCTTCCACCTACTCTGAATCCTCCCTACTTCCTGAATCCTCTCAATCTCTATTTTTTTTTCATAGCACTTATCACTTTTTAACATACTATATAATTTTTTTAACCTGTATATTGTCTGCTCTATCCACCCTATATAAACTCCAGGATAGTGATCCTCGTTTTACTCATGGATGTATCCCAAAGAGCCTAAATCAGTGCCTGGTACATGAGAGGCATTCAATAAATACTTAGTGAATGAATTTGGAAGCTAGATTTTCTTCTTTCTTTCCTCTCTTTCGCCGGCTTCTCAGCTTCTGTACTACGCAAAGGGCCAAACCCCAGGGAGCTTCGAGGTCAGGGGGCTAGTTCCAGACTTAGATTTATAATACAAAGGAGATATAAGGTAAAAAAAACACTAAAGGGTGCAGTTAGTTTTTTTTGCAGGTGGCTAAGGAAGTAAAGGCAAACTTCCTCTCCCTCTGCACGTTCAAAGTGTTTCAATTTGCGGCATAAATGACTTTGAATATTCTCCTACCGAAACAAATCCACAGCCACCGCACTTGGGCTCGGCGACGCCGACCCTGCCCTTCCCCGAGCAGCTTCAGTGCCCTCACTTAGGTGGTCAGGACGTGCCTAAACATCATTCTTTTCCGGGCCAGGAGGTCCCTGTCACAGGGACAAGGCGCCGATGTAGCGCATCCTCCCCGGCCAGGCGTCCGGCAGGCAGTCGCAAGGGTCGCCGTTCCGGGCCAATGACAGGCGGCGAGGCGAACACCCGCGCGAGGCCCCGGGGCGCGTCACGGCAGGCGGCGGCGGCGGCGGCGGCGGCGGCGGCTACGGCCGCAACTTCCCGGCTCCCGCCGTCGCCCGCCGCACGCACGCGCACTGCGCCCAGCATGAGGGTCGCTGCTCTGATCAGGTAACGCGGCGCGGGAGCGGCCTTCCTCCTCCCCTGCCAACCTCTCATCCTTTCCTGCTGACTGGTGGGAGCTGCAGCTACCGCTTTCGGCTGCGCGGTAAAGAGAGTGTTTGTGCGGGAACCGCGTGTCGGGGGGTCCAGCGGCTCCTCCCGGCCACAGGAAGAGGCGGAGTTTTCAGGCCATTGCCCTCCGTGTCCCGCGGCGCTGGACTCGGCGCTGCTCCTGTTTCCCTGTCCCCGCCTCTGATTTTCTGGCCCTTAAACTTGGATTCACCGGCGGAACTTTAAAACCCACCCATGTCTGGTTTCTCCTGCCAGAGCACTGGTTTCATTATTCTGACACGGCCCAGGGTCGCATTCTTAAAAAGTGTGATGGACAGTGACGTTTGAGAGCCACGGCTTCACTTAGTCCTCTTCTGTAGTTCCTTCAGTCTTTCTGCTCGGTCCTTCGGGTCCGCCTTTATCCCCCGAGGCTGTTAATAGCTCCAGGCCCCTCCCACTTAAGGAGGCCACCTCTCCCTCACCAGCTTATGACAAAGGTGTTTTACCTTGGGGCTCAAGTACAGGAAAAGGGTCTCTTCCCTCGGGATTAAAATGGAATTTTAATCAGTTTTATCCTAAATCCAGTTGCTTTTAGATTGACCTATGGTAACATAGTCTATTCCAAAAGAAGTTTGAAATCTATAGTCGCTCATCATATTTAGGTGTCTGAAGTAAGTCCTAAGATAACGTGACAGGCCAGTTTAAATGTTTCCATATGCAGTCTGTGAACTGAAGCAAAAGTAAACGTAGTACCATTTCAAAGGGAATTTAGACTGCAGTACTTGAAAATTTGATGAGATTTGGACCTGTATAGAATATACGAGATGCACCACAACCATGTTTTGTTTTGTAAGCCCATTGAAGATTTCATAAACTTTTTTGTTCAATGTCCTAGTTAATTGATACTGGCTAACAATAGTGACCTATTAAGAACTCTTGATGTAACATTCTAATCTCTTCTGTAGTGACTGGAATATTCCAATTTATTTTACTTCGATGCCATTTTTAGGACTCTGTAACCTCAAAATAATTATTGTTAGTCAGCAAATTTTCTTCTGTAAAGTAAGTGATTAATCTCTGACCACTGTGGTCTTCATTTGATCAAATAGACAAGAATAAAAAGTAGTCCAGGAAATGAGTAATTCACATCATATGCAATTTGCCAGAAGTTAAACCATTGAAGTAAGATACACCAACTGAAGATTCAGATCTTGGAAGGAAGGATAGAAGACTGCTGTACTCCATTACAGTAAATATTCAGTAATGTGCATATATTACTCTTATGATAAAAAAGCAAATTACTTAAAAATGGCAGTGTTGGAAAATTCTTGCTAAATTGTAAGATCTGTATAAATGTTAGGAGAATGAATGCTATAAGTATGAATATATAACATAATTTATATATATGAATATGAATGCATACATTTATATGAATATACATTTGAATATATATGAATTTAAACTTAAATACAGTGAATCTATTTGTAATATATCTTGTGTGTGTGTGTGTATGTGTACTAAAATGAGAGATGGAATATGTTTGTGTGCTCTAAGGAATAAGTGTAACCAAGATTCTCACATATCTTTAGAACATAAAGAACATTATTCTCCTTATACACAAAAGACTGAATTATTCAGTTTCACAGTTGAATGACATACTGAGAATTAGCTAAACCATTCTCTAGTTTTATAATGAAGCGTGTACCCAAGTACATTGAGTAACTTTGCTTAGTATACCAGAGTTCGGAACTAAAATTCTAATCTTTTATAGGACTTCTCACCTAACATATGCTTATATACTTCGTAATGTTCTGAGAGGTGAGTAAGTTACTCAGCATTTCCCAAACCTTTTGTTCTTACAGTCTTTGTTGGACACTAGTATTCCATAAAACACAGTTTGGGAAATACTGTGGGTTATTTTGGTTTTTTTAGATTTTATTTATTTATTTGAGAGAGAGAGAGAGAAAGCACGAGCAAGGGGAGTGGCAGGCAGAGGGAGAAGCAGACTCCCTGCTGAGCAGGGAGCCGGATGCAGGGCTTGATTCCAAGACCCTGGGATCATGACCTGAGCCAGAGGCAGACACTTAACCAACTGAGTCACCCAGGCGCCCCTGGGAAATACTATTTTAAAACCATGTTTGAAATTTTAGCATATTTTCAAATGAATTATAAAGCTAAGTTCTGATTGTGGATGTATACCCTTTAATCTTTAAGATTCTGAAGAATTAGAATTGTGGTTGTATACCTGTTAATCTTTAATATTCTAAATATTCTAAAGACTTAGATCTTTTTGTCCTGAGAAAATAGAGCAGTGAAGTTCAATAGGGGAAGTTGTGGAAGATGTAATAGGGGACTATCAATCAGAGTCTGAGGAAAGGGAGCATGATGTATAATTTCATTATGCTTCTTGAGATCTCCCCATGAGAAGTTCTGGAATGGTAGTTACTGATTGGATGTAGTAGAGGCAGATAGATGTTGGGAACTAAAATACAAAGCAAAAGGGCCAGCTTCTAGGAAAAGCAGTCTCTTTTTAAAAGTTTCTTGGGCTGTAAGTATATCTGACTATTGCCTGGAGGTACACTTGCAGATTTTAGGCAAAGATTAGAAAGAATGGAAAAGGAGGGGAAAAAAGAGAGGCAATGATAATGAAGGAAGAAATATGTATAGTGAGAAACAATAGATTTTAAACCAAAATAAAGGTTGCCATTCAACCTTGTTATAGATGAAACTACTTGTCTTGACTAAGTGATTTGCCCCTGCCCTCAGGGGATTTGGTCCTAGAATTTAGAAGTTCCTTTCAATCTGTTTATTAGCTCTAAGGCTCAAGCCTTATCCTGCCATCATATATACAGTGATGGCTAACGTACTGATTGTACTGATATTTAACTTCAGCATTTTGTTTTCTGTCTCTACAGAATATGAACCCACCAAGTACATCAAACTTTGTCATTAGATTGGATCTCAAATCTTTAATTTGAGCCTTTAGTTGGTGATGGTGGCCAATTGTTAGATTTCTTATAGTAGATTTCTTACAGTAGTAGAACAGAATAGATTTTTTTCTACTTTTCCATAGAGAATTTCATCTAAGGAATATATATAATATAAAAATGAAATCATTTTTTTAATTTTCAAAGCACTTTGTATATAAGGGAAAGGCACTATTATAAACCGAAGAGTTACCATATTTTGTTTAGAATGCTCTTTGTTAAAATGGCACATAATTTCATAAGCTTTTTATGAGTAGCAACCTCAGGCATTCAGATTCATTTGCTCAATTTGCTTATGCTATGGAAATTACATGTGGTTTTTTTGTATTTTAATTGTATAGCAGTCCCTCAAGTATTTGGAAAAGTTGAATAAATATATTTTGATATCTAATGATTGTATGTTTAATAATGGTCAGTAACCTGATATTTATCTTTTTATTTCTTTTTTAGTGGTGGGAAGGATAGCTGTTACAATATGATGCAGTGCATTGCTGCTGGGCATCAGATTGTTGCTTTAGCAAATCTGAGACCAGCTGAAAACCAAGGTAAGTGTATACCTTTATTTGGAAGTTCTCTAAATGACTGGAACTCTCAACTTCATAATTGTGTTCTATTGTGTGCAGAATGCAAAGACAAAAATGGAACTAATATATATTTAGCACCTAATTAGATGGTAGGTTCTATGCTAAATGTTTTTAATTGCATATCCTTTATTCTTCATAAGAACTCCTAGAGAGTTTTATTAGACAAGGATACTGAGACTCCTAGTTTTATAAATTTGTCCAAGGTAAATAGCTAGAATAAACTTGCAGAGCTGAGACTTGAACCCTTGAATCTCCTTACTTCAGAGTGTACTGCTGTTCCACATTTCCAAGTGTTGTAACCAACATACAGGTAGATAAGACACAACCTCTAGGAACTTGGGAAATAAGACATACATTGATAAATGATCCATCTTAGATGTAAGCTAAACATGTAAGGCTTGAGAGAGGCATAAAGCAACACATTTCCACTTTTTATTTGCCTGTGATAACAAGGACATCCACAGATAATTCACAGATCTCATTTTAGCTGTGTTTTTCACTTTTCTTCCCAGTGAAATTTCCCTCATCAGAAATTTTTCCCTGTGTCCTTCTCTGTGTCCAAGTTTCCTCTATGGATAAGGACATGAGTCATATTGGATTAAGAGTCCACCCTAATGATCCCATTTTAACTAATTACATATGCAATGACCCTAGTTCCCAATAAGATCACATTTTGAACTCTGGATGTTAGGATTCAACCTTCAACAATTTCTTTATTTTTTTGAGATCTGATTGACACATAGCGTTATATGAGTTTTAGCTGTACAACATAATGATTTGGTATTTGTATATATTGTGAAATGATTACCATAATAAGTATAGTTAACACCTATCACCACACCTGGGTGTACTTTTTTCCCAATAAGAATTTTTTTAAAAAGAAAAATATTCACCAATTTGCCTTTTATACTCTTCTTTTACACCCATATAACTATAGATATTAACTGTTAAAGTATAATAGGGAGAGATTAACACTTGTCTGACTTTATTTAAACTGCTTCTCCACATGACTCTTCTAGTAGGATCTTTTTATCATCCCCTTTACTCAGCTTTTTTCAAGACCATGCTTTTGCTCTATTGTTAGGATGAATTAAATGAGTAGTATATGTGAAAACACTAATTAGAGTTCCTGGCATGAAGTAAGCATCCAGTAAATTTAGTTGAATCTGAAGCTAGCGCTAAATATGTCCCTTTTTTCTTTCTTTCTTCCTTCCTTCCTCAAGGCTGCCAGTCTGTTGAATTTTTGTTTTTATATCATTTTACAGTTGTTGTCTATTTATTTTGTCTTTGATTTTTATCCCCAAATAGATTGCTTATAAGATTCTTGAGAGGAAGGTCATATCTTCTGTGTTTCTTTAATTGCACCTCAGCACTTGGGACAGCTCTGTGCCTCTAGTAGGCATTCACTCAGTTACTGGTGGGCAGATGAATAATGACCTAACCAGAATTAGGCCTGGAAGAGCAAGCAGTTATTTCAGTCAGATATTTGAATTTTCTTTCCTTCACAGTTAAGACCCAAGTAATGTTGGAAGTGAAGTGGGAAGATAGAGGTTAGAAATATTTTATAGGAAGAAATAGAAAACGGGTCTTATAGAGGTTAACACATACTCTAGGATTTTGCACTAGGTTTTCAGTGATGAATAATAATAGCATTTTAGAAATAAGGTGTTTGGAAAATGACCTCCTTTTTCTGACTTTAAATAATAAAGAGAAAACTCTTTGACTAAGGGTGAGTGGGAACTATACTGTAACTTCTATATTATAAAAGAAGAAGCAGAATTTTGTTGTAGGCTTATGTTCTGTTATCAAAGGAAAAAAATTCCCTTATTGCTTGTGGCTAATCAGCCAAGTGGGTTTTTTAAGCTTTCTGTCTGGGAGGTCTTGGTATTTAAAAGGCAGAAGTTTATATAATATATAATACATACAATGATATAATTTCCCTCCCTGGAGTTTTGATCTTGTCTTAAGCTTTTCTACTTGAATTATTATAGTTACTTTGTACTGAATCATTAATGTATAATCTTCCATGTGCTCATGGTTCACTGGCAGGATGGGTAAGATGATAAAGTGTATCTCTAAATTATACCTCAGAATGTATGGAGACATTTACTTAGAATACTGTTAGAAAAAATTCAATAGTAAATGGAATTAAAATATTATGAAGTAAAAGCTGGAAAATCAGCTGAAATTATAGTAATTGTAGTGGAAGAGAATAGATGGCTGTGGGTTAGTAGATGGGAAAGGTTTAGCTAATCTTGATTTAAAGTCAGCAGGAAGTTGGTGATTATTGAATGTTTCATTGATTGACTTCCTTCCCCACCCCCCCCAAGCATGTTGTAAAAGGAACCTTAATGAGGAATGACTGGTAGAGAGGACTCCAGTACAAAACTGGTTAGAGTGAATTCATGGCACTGGGTTTTCAGTGGGTAGTCTAGAAAGGAATTTATTCCCATCAATGGGGATAATGTGAACTTGTCATAAAATTCACAAAACCGTCTCTTTAAATTTGTAGTAGGAACTTTTGTGGCATGTTAATTGAGGTGCTTCAGGCAAGAGTAGAGCCTTTTGATTTTATTTGATCTCAAACCATTGTTGCAATGTAGATTCCATTAATACAAGTTAGGTTGTGGTTAGGACTAAATGGAGCCTTAAAGGAAAATTGTTTTCTAGGTTTTTGAAGTCAGTATAATGTTGTTGTTGTTGTTGTTGTTGTTGTTGTTGTTTTAAGATTGATTTATTTATCCTAGAGAGAGAAAGAGTGAGAGCACAAGCACGTGAGCAGTGGGGGCGGGGGGGGGGGATTGGGAGAGGGAGAGAGAGAATCCCAAGCGGACTCCCCACTGAGCACCGAGCCCGACAGGGGGCTCAAGACTGAGACTGACAGGAGCTAAAAACAAGACTCAGATGCTCAACCCACTGAGCCACCCAGGCATCCCAGTCAGTAAAATGTTTTAATTATTATGCTAACATCAGGAGGTTTTTTGCTGAGAAGCTCAGAGTTCTTTAAATATATAAATTCAGTTGTATCAATATTCTTTAAAATTAATACATTTAAAGAGCCAGTGTAAGTCTGAGATGAGGATAAGCTGAAAGGTTTTTAGGTGACTTTGGCTATATCTTTACCTCCTACTGAGACCAGGAATAGATAGTTATGTAATAATAATGCAAGTACATGGAAGCCAGTCTGATGTGTGGATTGGGTTCAGACCTGTAAGCCAAAATGTGATGGCATATGGTGATGGTTTTGATTACAGAAGGGGCCCTTAAAATAACAATTTTCATCCCTTTTTATAGATTATCCTTCATACTCATTCACTGGATATTCTTGGCATATATGCATACACACAGGTCAAACAAATTGTTTTGTAAGCTTTTTTTTTTTAATTTTTTTTACTTACTAACATATTGTGAACATCTTCCATGTCATTAAATATTATCCCATCACAGCATTTCCTAGGTATCTTCTTTGAAACACAAATACCTGATGAAATGTAAGTCTTCTAAGGATACATAAGTTTCAGAGATGGTTCATACTCTGTCCCTTATTGGAGCACCTTAAAGCACATTAATCTAGAAAGAATTCAGCAAAGACACCTACTTAAAATGGTTATCCCCATTTTTAATAAACTTATTTGACCATGGAGTCCTTTTTGCATCTAGTACCTATTAATATCTCATGGGATTCCTGTTCTATAGAACATGCTTTAGAAAATGCTCCTTTTTCATTTGCAACATCGATGGGCCTAGAGGGCATTATGCTAAGTGAAATAAGTCAGACAGGGATACACAAATATTATATGATTTCATTTATATGTGGAATCTAAACTAAAGAAATGAACAAACACAAAAAACCAGACTCTTAAATACAGAAAACAGCTAGTGGTTGTTGGGGAAGTGGTTGGGGGGATGGATGAATAGATGAAGTAGGTTAAGAGGTACAGACTTACATTTAGAAAATGTGGTTGTAAAGCACGCATAGGGAATATAGTCAATAGTATTGTAATAATGTTGCCTGGTGGCAGATGGTGACTATATTTATTGTGTAAGCACTGAGCAATGCATAGAATTGTCAAATCAGTATGTTGCACACCTGAAACTAATATAACATTGTATGTCAATTATACCTCAATAATAAATTTAAAAAAAAGAAAATGCTTTTCTTCAAAATTATATTAATAGTTGTATAGTATTTTATTATAAGAATACACTATAATTTCTAGTGTATTATAAATAATGCTATGATGAATATCTGCAAATAATATCTTGTACATTCATGATTCTTTTTTCTAAAAAGTAAATGTATAAGATCAAAAAGTGTTCCAACACATTTGTAAGTTTATTTGTATCATCAAAAAGTCTGATGTAACTCATCTATTTTGAATATTTTACCTGTATCAGTATTTGTGAAATCTTGTGACAACCAGTGATTGTGTTACTACTTAGCTTAAGTTATGTTTGTACTCATTTTTAACTGCTCTAACAGTATTGAATTTCTTTTTTTTTTACTTTTTATTTAATTTTTTTTTTTAAGATTTTATTTATTTATTTGACAGAGAGAGACACAATGAGAGAGGGAACACAAGCAGAGGGAGCAGGAGAGGGAGAACAGGCTTCCCGCAGAGCAGGGAACCTGATGCGGGGCTCGATCCCAGAACCCTGGGATCATGACCTGAGCCGAAGGCAGACACTTAATGACTGATCCACCCAGGCGCCCCTTTTTTTCTTTTTTTAGATAAACAATTTTATTTAAAATATATTACAAAACTTATGGGTCCACCTGAGACATGGTGATTTATTGTTATTTTTTTATTGAGATAAAATTGGTATATAACGTATTAGTTTCAGGTGCACAACATAATAATTCAATATTTGTTTAACCTACAAAATAATCACCACAATACATCTGCTTACCATCTATCACAATACGAATTACCACCTTCACCTATTTTGCCCATCCGCCTTCAATTCCCTTTTCCTCTGATAACCACAAATCTGTTCTCTTTATCTGTGTGGTTTTGGTTTTGGTTTTGGTTTTTGTTTGTTCATTTGTTTTGCTTTTTAAATTCCATATGTAAGTGAGATCATTTGATATTTGTCTTTCTCTGTCTGACTTATTCCACTTGGCATGATGCCCTTATATGTGGCAGTATATATTGCCACATCTTCTATATCCATTTGTCCATTGATGGACACTACTGTTTCCATATCCTGGCTATTGTAAATAATGCTGCAGTGAACATGGAGTTGCATATATCTTTTTGAATTAGCATTTTTGTTTTCTTTGGATGAATACCCAGAGGTGGAATTGCTGGATCATATGGTAGTGCTAGTTTTAATTTTTTTAGTAACCTCCGTACTGTTTTCCATATTAGCTGTATCAATTTACATTTCCACTAGTAGTGTAGGAGGATTCCCTTTTTTCCACATCCTCTCCAACTCTTGTCATTTTTTTTATCTTATTAATAATTGCCATTCTGGCCAGTGTGAAGTGGTTGTTGTGGTTTTGATTTGATTCTCTGATAATTCGTGATGTTTAACATTTTTTCATGTGCCTGTTGGTCACCTCTATGTCTTCTTTGGAAAAATATCTGTTTAGATCCTCTGACCATTTTTATTTGGATTGTTTGGTTTTTTGTTTTTGTTTTTGCTCTCAAGTTGTATAAGTTCTTTATATATTTTGGCTATTAACCCCTTATTGGATGTATGATTTGCAAATCTTTTCTTCTATTCAGTAGGTTCCTTTTTCGTTTTGTAGATAGTTTCTTTTGCTATGTAGAAGCTTTTTAGATAGGTGTAGTCCCATTTGCTTATTTTTGCTTTTGGAGTCAAATCCAAAAATTCAATGCCAAGACCAATGTCAAAGAACTTACCATCTATCTTTTCTTCTAGAATTATTATGGTTTCAAGTCTTTCATCTATTTTGAGTTCTAATTTGTTCAAGTCTTTAATCTATTTTGAATTCATTTTGTATATGGTATATGTAGTTTTATTCTTTTGAAAGTGACTGTCCAGCTTTCTCAACACCATTATTGAAGAGACTATCCTTTCCCCAATGTATATTCTTGGCTCCTTTGTAGTAAAGTAATTGGCCATATATGTATGGGTTTATTTGTGGACTCACTATTCTTTTCCACTGCTCTATGTGTCTGTTTTTATGCCAATACCATATTGTTTTGATTATTATAGCTTTGTAGTACAGTTTGAAGTCAAGGAGTTTGACACCTCCTTGTTTATTCTTCTTTGTCAAGATTGGTTTGGCCATTCAGGGTCTTTTGTAGTTCCATATAAGTTTTAAAATTATTTGGTGTGGTTCTGTGAAATATGTCATGGGAATTTTGATAGGTAATGCATTGAATCTATAGATTGCTTTGGTTTAGTATGGACATCTTAACAATGTTAATTCTTCCAACCCATGAGCATGGAATATCTTTCCATTTATTTGTGTCCTCTTCAGTTTCCTTCACCAGTATCTTTATAGTTTTCAGTTTGCAGGACTTTTACCTCCTTGGTTAGATTTATTCCTAGGTATTTTATTCTTTTTGATGCAATTGTAAATGGAATTGTTTTCTTAATTTCTCTTTTTGGCGGTTTATCATTAGTGTACAAAAATGTGACAGACTTCTATATAGTGATTTTGTATCCTGCAACTTTTCTGAATTCATTCATTAGTTCTAATAGTTTTTTTATGGAGTCTGTAGGGTTTTCTATATATAGTATCATGTCATCTGCAAATAGTGACAGTTTTACTTCTTCCTAATGTGGACTGTTTTTTCTTGCTTAATTGCTGTGACCAGGGCTTCCAGTACTATGTTGAATAAAAGCGATGAGAGTGGCGGGGTGCCGGGGTGGCTCAGTTGGTTAAGTATCCAACTCTTGGTTTCGGCTCAAGTCATGATCTCATGGGTTGTGGGATCGAGCCCCATGTTAGGCCCTGTGCTCAGTGCAGTCTGCTTGAGATTCTCTGTCTCTGCCCCTCTATCTGCTCATGCTCTCTCTCTCTCTCTCTCTCTCTCTCTCTCTCTCTCAAATAAATAAAATCTTTTTTAAAAAAGTGATGAGAATGGGTGTCATTGTCTTATTCCAGTCTTAGAGGAAAAGCTTTCAACTTCTCACTATTGAGTTTGATGTTAGCTGTAGTCTTGTCATACATAGCCTTTATTATGTTGAGGTATATTCCCTCTATATCCATTTTGCTGAGAATTTTTATTATAAATGGATGCCAAATTTTGTTAAATGCTTTTTCTGCGTCTATTGAGGTGATCATATGATTTTTAGCCTTCATTTGTTAATGTGGTGCCTCATGTTAATTGATTTGCAGATGTTGAACTGTCTTACTACCCTGGAGTAAATCCCACTTGATCATGGTGTATGTTCCTGTTAATGCATTGTTGAATTCATTTGGCTAATATTTTGTTGAGGATTTTTGCATCTGTGTTCATTAGGGATATTTGGCCTGTTATTTTCTTGTTTTGTGGTATTCTACTCTGGTTTGTTATCAGGGAAAAGCTGGCCTTGTAAAATGAGTTTGAAGCTGTTCTTAAGTTTTTTTGGAGGAGTTTGAGAAGGATAGGTATAAAATCTTTTTTGAATGTTTGGTAGAATTCACCAGTGAAACCATTTGGTCCTGGACTTTCGTTTGTTGGGAGGTTTTTTGATTCCTGATTCAATCTCCTTACTAGTTATCAGTCTCTTCAGATTTTCAATTTCTTCATGATTTAGTGTTGGAAGACTGTATGTTTCTAAAAGCATCCATTTCTTCTACATTGCCCAATTTGTTGGCATATAATTGTTCTTAGAACACCAATGGTCCTTTGTATTTATGTGGTATCAGTTGTAAATGTCCTCTTTCATTTCTGATTTTATTTATTTGAAGTCCTCTTATTTTCTTGCTGACTCTAGCTAAAGTTTTGTCAATTTTATATTTTCTAAGAACCAGTTCTTAATTTTATTGATCTTCTCTTTTGTCTTTTTAATCTCTATTTCATTTATTTCTGCTCTACTCTGTGTTGTTCCCTTACTTCTAACTTTGGGCTTTGTTTATTCTTTTTCTAGTTCTTTAGATGTTAAGTTAGATGGTCTATTTGAGATTTGTCTTGTTTCTTGAGGTAGGCCCGTATTGCTATGAACTACCCTCTAATTGCCTTTGCTGCATCCCATAGAAGTCGGATTGTTGCATTTCCATTTTCATTTGTCTCAAGGTATTTTTTGACTTCCCCTTTGATTACTTTATTGACCCTTTAGTTCAGTAGCATGTTGTTTAATCTCCACATACTTGTGATTTTTCCAGTTTTCTTCTTGTAATTGATTTCTAGTTTTCATACTGTTGTGGTCAGAGAATATGCTTGATATTATTTCAGACTTCTTAAATTTATTGTATTTTTTTGTGGCCTAATATGAGATCTATCCTGGAGAATGTTCTGTGTGCACTTGAGAAGAATGTGTGTATTCTGCTGCTTTTGGATGGGATGTTCTGTATAAAATATCAAGTCCATCTGGTCTTATGTGTCATTTAAGGCTGATGTTTCCTTGTTGATTTTTCTCACTGGATGATTTTTTATTGATATAAGTAGGGGTATTAAAGTTCTCTACTATTATTGTATTGCTGTTAATTTCTCCTTTTGATCTGGCAATATTTGATCTGGTAATATTTATATGATTAGGTGCTTCTCTGTTGGCACACAAATACTTACAAATTTTATATCATCTTTTTGGATTGACCCTTTTCTCATTGTATGATGCTCTTTGTCTTTTGTTACTGTCTTTGTTTTAAAGTCTATTTTGTCAGATACAAGTATAGCAATACCACTTTTCTTTTTGTTTCCATTTGCATGGAATATCTTTTCCATCCCTTGATTTTCATTGTGTGTGTGTCCTTAGATCTAAAGTTAGTCTCTTGGGGCGCCTGGGTGGCTCAGTCATTAAGCATCTGCCTTTGGCTTAGGTCATGATTCCAGGGTCCTGGGATCGAGCCCTGCATCGGGCTCCCTGCTCCGTGGGAAGCCTGCTTCTCCCTCTCCCACTCCTCCTGCTTGTGTTCCCTCTCTCACTGTGTCTCTCTTTGTCAAATAAATAATATCTTTAAAAAAAATAAAGTTAGTCTCTTTTAGGCAAAGAGATGAGTCTTGTGATTTGCTTTTTTTTTTTTTAATAAATCCATTCAGTCACACTGTGTCTTTTGATTGGAAAATGTGGTCCATTTATATTTAAAGTAATTATTGATAGGTATATAACATATTGTCATTTTGTTAAGTTTCCTGTCTTTTTGTAGTTTCTCTCTGTTAATTTCTTCTTTTCTTGCTGTCTTCCCTTTTGGTTTAATGCCTTTTTTTAGCTTTATGTTTAGA
The DNA here is from genome assembly GCF_004348235.1 of Phoca vitulina. Taxonomy (NCBI): domain Eukaryota; kingdom Metazoa; phylum Chordata; class Mammalia; order Carnivora; family Phocidae; genus Phoca; species Phoca vitulina. Next base: position 4,601,096 of record NW_022589723.1, on the reverse strand, counting down.
TTCCTTTCTTATTATTTTTTGTGTATCTACTATAGGTTTTTGGTTTTTGGTTTTTGGTTGTTTTTGGTTGAGTTTCATATATACATAACAGTCTATATATAGCAGTCTGTTTTAAGTTGATAGAAACTTTAATTTGAATGCATTCTAAAAGCTACAATCCCTCCCCCACATTTTATGTTTTTAATATTATATTGTACATCTTTTAATTTTGTATATTCCTTAACTGACTATTGCAATTATAGTTAATTTTTCTACTTTTGTTCTTTAGCCTTTAAGCTGATTTTATAAGTGGTTAATTTACTACCTTTACTATTTATTTGCCTTAACCCATTAGATTTTTACTTGCATATGTGTTCTAGTTATTAGATAGTGCCCTTTCTTTATACCCTGAAGAAGTCCCTTTAAAATTTCCTATAAGGCCAGTTTAGTAGTGGTAAACTCCTTTAGTCTTTCTTGTCTGGAAAACTCGTTCTCTCTCCTTCAATTCTGAATGATAATTTTGCTAGGTAGATTATTCTTGGTTGGAAGTTTTGTTTTGTTTTTTTTCCCTTTCAGCACTTTGAGTAGATTATAAACCCTCTTCTGGCCTGCAAAGTTTCTGCTGAAAAATCAGCTGATAGTCTTATGGGGGGGGCGGGGGTTCCCTTGTATGTAACTAGTAGCTTTTTTTCTTGCTGCTTTTAATATTCTCTATCTTTACCTTTTGATATTTTAATTATAATGTATCTTGGATTTTTTGGGGTTCATCTTATTTGGAACTCTCTTTGCTTTCTGGACTTGGATGTCTGTTTCCTCAGGTTAGGGAAGTTTTCAGCCATTATTTCTTCAGTAAGCTTTCTGCTTCTTTCTCCCTTCTCCTTCTGGGACCTCAGTAATGTGAATGTTACTACCCTTAATGTTGTCTCGTAAGTCACTATCTTCACTTAATTTTGTTTTTTTTTTTACTGCTCTTTTTGGGTGAGTTACATTGTTTTGTCTTGAAGCTCACTGATCTCTTTTTCTACTTTGTCTGGTCTGCTATTAAACCCCTGTAATGTATTTTTCAATTCAGTTATTGTATTCTTCAGCTCTGTGACTTCTGTTTGGTACCTTCTTATATTTTCTGCCTCATTGTTGAAGTTTCACTGTGCTCATCCATTCTTCTCTTGAGTTCAGTGAACATCTTTATGCATACTGCTTTGAACTCTTAATCACGTGAATTATTTAATTCCACTTCATTAGGATGTTTTTCTGATGTTTTTTCTTGTTCTTTAATTTGGAACATATTCCTCTATTTTCTCATTTTGCTTTACTCTCTGTGTTTGTTCCTGTGTATTAGATGAAACAGCTACCTCTTCCAATCTTTAAGGAATTGGTAAGGAATGGGTAAAGTTATGGGCATGCCCCACCCTCAGTGCTCTTTCCTGGCCTTGGTAAATCCACGGGTGAGCCCCAGCTCCAGTGCTCTTTTCCTGCATTGCCAAAGCTGTGGGCATGTCCTACCCCAGTGTTCCTCCCACATCTTGCTAAAGCCATGAGTGTGCTCTGCACCCAGCACTCTTCCCTTGCATCACTAAAACCCTCGGCACTCTCCTGCAGCCTCACTAAAGCTGGCCTTCTGTAGGAGATGAACCTTGTTGTTCAGCTTTGCCCTAGCTCTTGGTTGTCTCATGAACTTTTGTGATTGTTTAAGTAGACTGATTTATTCTTGATAGGTCCCCATTGTTGAAGGTGTGCCAAGACCTGTCAGTGTTCCAAACAGAGTGATCTCAGTCAAGACCTCCTTTCAGGCTGATTGGAAACAGATTCTCAGGCAGCAGCTTTTAAAGAATGCAAATAGATACATTTCTGTGGGACTACAAGTGTAAACTCTGCTGCCAGACCAGGAGATCTGGAGGTGTCCCCTGGTCAACAGTTACAAAAAGCAGGGCTTCAGACAAGTGTATACACTTCTTTCTGGGAGGTACCAGTGAGCTGTGACAAGGCCAGAGGAAGGCTCAAAGAAGGTATCTCCCTGCCTTTGGTCCCTGAGAGCACCTCTGTAATCTCTAGATATGTGACTAACATGAAGCCTGTTCCACAGGTTGAAACTCCAGGACAAGTAGATGGGCCTTTTTCACAGGCAGACTTGATTGCTGTCTGTGCAGTGCTGTGGGTTTGGTAACCTGTGCAGAACTGTCTTTCTGATTTTTATAGTCCTGTGGGGCCCAGCAACAGAAGCCCCTCTGCTACCAGGTTGGGTGATCAAGGGGTATCCCTCGTGTGGACTGTGCTTGATGGCCAGCTTTAGTGAGGCTACAGGAGAGTGCTGAGGGTTTTAGTGATGCAGGGGAAGAGTGCTGGGTGCAGAGCACACTCATGGCTTTAGCAAGATGTGGGAGGAGCACTGGGGTAGGACATGCCCACAGCTTTGGCAATGCAGGAAAAGAGCACTGGAGCTGGGGCTCACCCATGGATTTACCAAGGCCAGGAAAGAGCACTGAGGGTGGGGCATGCCCATAACTTTACCCATGTAGGAGAAAAGTGTTGGGGGCCAGACACCTGCACTTGCCACCAGTACTAGCAAGGTAGAGAGAGATGGAGAGTGGGAAAATGATGCTCTCCATCTCCAAAGAAAGTCCCCACTTGTCCCTGCTCCTTCAGCAGACACTTTTACATTAGCAAATGAATCTTCATGTATAATCCAGTCATTTCTCAAACTGCTGACTTTGTGCTGGGTCCTGCGAGGAGTGAGTCATTGCACAAGCTCCTCAAAAGGAGTATCTCAAATCCCTGCAGTCCCCCAGTCCTCCTGGGTGTATGCCCCATTGGTTTTCAAAGCCAGATGTTTGGGGGGGCCTTGTCTTTCCAGTGCAGGTCCTACAGGGTTGGGGTGTCAGATGGCATAAACCCCTCACTCCTCAGAGAGAGGCTTCAGTATTGTGAGATCCCTCCCTATTGTAGGTCACTACCAGGGTTTGGGGTGAGATCGAGTCTCTGCTTCTGCCACCCACCTTGATGTGGCCCTTTTATCCCTTGTTGTGGAGGGGGCTATTCAGCCTGAATCAACAGGAATTATTCCATATGTAACTGTAGTTTTGGTATATCTGAGGAAGGAGGTGAGTTCATGTTCTTTTTATGCAGCCATCTTTGACTACCTCATAATTTAAATATTTTTATATGTCTTATTTGAAATACTGAATATAAAATATATCAAGAGCATGTGATTTATTTTTACAAATATTTGTCACTTGTTAACCAAGTAGCTATTTAGTTAAAAAAGGTTTTTTTCCTACAACTCTAGATGTCTTTGTAAATAACCTTGAATGATTTGAGAAACATTTATGTAATAAAATCTTTAATTGAGTAAACTAATCAAAATTTATTGGCTATATTATTCTTCTCTTTAAACATTTATTGTATATAGTTTTAAAAATTTATATGTGTTTGTAATTAGCAGTAGAGATGACTAGAGCTGATGTGAACTGGATGCAGCTATGGACAAATGTGCAACTCTTCCACTTTATTTCACTTCATAAATGCAGAGAGATATAGTGTAGTAAGTCTCCAAGCAGTAAAACTCAGATGAACTTTCAAATCTCCTTTCTTTTTCACTCTGTTTTACTGATTATTTCCACTTTCATTGTTGCAGTGGGGTCAGATGAACTGGATAGCTACATGTATCAGACAGTGGGTCATCACGCCATTGATTTGTATGCAGAAGCGATGGCTCTTCCCCTCTATCGCCGCACCATAAGAGGAAGGAGTGTGGATACAGGACGAGTGTACACCAAATGTGAAGGTGATGAGGTTGAAGATCTCTATGAGCTTTTGAAACTTGTTAAGGTATGCCCAGTGACCAATTACATTAACTGAATTATTTAGTAATAAATAATTAACAACTGTTAATCCCATTACCTGAATTATTTAGTAATAAATAATTAACAACTGTTAGTGTTCCAACTATTCTTTGAAAAGATATTTTGTCTTTTTGGATGAAAAGAAAACTTACTATGTCTTTATATTAAGTACTATTTAAAAACAAAACTTTTGGTATTGTTTGGCATTCAGGATTATCAGATGATATTTAAGTTTTCCTTAGGATTTTGTAGCTGATGAAATTTTAATCTTTTTTTAAGCAAATACTTATTGAATGCCTACTGTGTGCATGGTATATAGTTCTAGACACTGGAGATAGGGCAATGAACAGATCAGACAAAGCCTTGTTCTGCTGGAGCTTACTTTCCAGTGGAAGCAAACAGACAGTAGACAGACAAGCAAATCATATGCTTGGTGGTAAAGAGTATTATGGAGAAGAATGAAACAGTCAAGGTGATAAGGAGTGATGACAAGGGGTGGTCAAGCAAGACCTTTCTGGTATGGTGAAATTTAAATAGACCTAATGAAAGTGAGAGACTGAGCCTTGCTTAAATCTAGTAACAGAGGTATGAATTAAATACTTAAGTCCTGGTACATAAGAGTTTAGCAGCCATTGTGCATTCATTGTTAATTTTTCTAAACAGAAAATTTAGGAGAGAAAGTATGGGACTCATATATCTAATAGATACTATATTCAATACATGTTAATTCATGGAGATTATTTTATACTAAGCCATTATCTTTTCATTTTCATTGATAGTTACCTGTTTGAATACATTCTGTATTCTTCTTAATATGAATTTTTTTCAGTCAGCTATAGTCAATTCATACAAGGCGTATCTAATGAAATAGAGACTTTAAGCTGATATTTCCTGCTTGTCTTAGCATTTTTTCACAAAAGAAAGGAAGATTTCTGTCCTTTCTACCAAGGGACATTGCATTTCATTTTCTCATTCTTCAGAGAAGCTCAGCTTTTCAGAAGTTACATTATGAACTAATGTCATGAAAATTTGCTGGTCTCAAGTAGTTACTTCAGTGTTATACTTTAAATTTGATGCTGATCAAAGCTTAATACCAATTAAGGATTTTGATTAAGAAAAATATATGAAGATTTAAATTCTTTCGAAGTTTGCTTGATTGAAATATTTCTCATTTTGTATGTCAGAACATTTTCATTTTTATTTACCCTTTAAAAAAGAAACTGATAGGGAAAATTTTTAGAATAATGCCATAATTTAGTTATGGATAGCATAAGAAGTAGATATTTTTCAAAGGAAATTTCAGGGACTTCCTTTCTTTCCTGTGGGAAGATACATACTAATAACTATTTTGATTTTCAAACAAGGGAGAAAGGCATAAAAGTTCCACCTTAAATGGTCTTCTCTATATAAATAAGATCTTGACACTGTTCACTTTAAGGTGTGAAATAATGAGTGCAAAGTCTGCATTTTTTAAGTTTCTTTTTCAGGGTACAAAGAAATTGGGTAATAAGTTTTTAGCATAAACCGATATTACAAAATGGTGGGACTCACATGAGAAGTAATTGGATTGCTTAAAAATCACTGATAACTGATAACTTTGGAGAAACTATGTGATAATAACAGCCTTCCAAGAAAGGGAAGGATAATAAATTACTAATCAATTTAATTAAAAATGGGCAGATTAGTAGTAATTAAGAAGAAATTTCCCTTTCGATCCATGCTGTCTTTGGAGAAATGGATGCTTTGCCATTATCTTTATAGTAACCGTCAGTTATGACATAAATTAATGCTAATGTTAAATCTTGACAACTGCTTTGGAAGTTCGTACATGATAATTATAACTATAGTTGAAAGAGATGTTATCAAGTTGTCGGGGACTAAATAGTTCCTTCTTTTTCTGTATAGAAATATTAATTTTACTGTAGGATATTTTAAGGACATAAATATTGGAAATATATTGCTTTTATGGAAGATATTGTATAATGAGGTTTTATAGTTAAATCCATTTATGAAACACTGGTGTAAGGATTCCAATAGAGGTTTTACATATTCTAACAAATAATTGAGTAATTATGGAAAAAAATGAATCTAGAAGAGCTATAATTCTTCAAGTTAGTGTTTACTCATTCTAAGAAAAAGATGGAATTGCAATTTTTTAATCCTTTGAATATTAATGAGCTTTGGAAGCATTTAGATTCATTTTCATTGTAAACATTTATTTATAACAGGTTGCAGTTTTGTGACTTTTATATGTACGTCAATCTTTTGGTTTTGTATCTCTTTTTTCCCCAAAATAGTAGAGCTAATTTTTGAGTAGGAGAGGTTTCTTTTTGCAAAGTATGTTAACGACTAATTGCTGAAAAGAAGTCGCAATGATTTACAGAGTTAAGTTTCTTAACTATTTTGTAGAAGTTTTGAAAACTAATAGAAATGTAATAAGCCTTTATAGCTCATAGGTTACCACGTGATTATGACAAGTAGATACATATGTGTATCTCAAGGTTACAAGATAACCTGGTTTTCATATAGCTAGCCTTTTTTTAATTCTTTAGAATTTATTTAATATTAAAATGTCTCCATGGTTTTCATCTGTATTAATTTGGCATTAGATAACTTGGATTATTTCCTGGAAATACAGTAATTTTCAAATTCTTTGTGTTTTCTTTTTAAGTCATGGAAGAAATGTAATCATTACTGAAGGGTACATGTAAACACCATATCCCTATGGAGAATATATTTAAGGATTAACATATTCATTCTTTCTCCAGTGGTTTGGAGGCACTTCTTACTGTTCCTGATATCTTCCTCTTTCTTGGTTATTCCCTCTTTTCAAGTAGAGTCCATCTTTAAGAAACTTCCATAGAGAAGGTACTTTGAAATCCTTACATTTTGGCAATGTTCCTTTTCTGCCCCCACATTTCATGGATACATTGAACTTAAAATTTTAGATTGAAAAGTAATTTTTCCTCAAACCATTGAAGGTATTGCTCCATGGTCTGGTAGCATTTTGCTGATGAGAAATTTGAGGCTGATGTGATTTTTATTCTTTTAAGCTAAGTCGTTTTTCCTCCCTATTAACTTTTATGATTGTGTCTTTATGGTTGTTGTACTGAAATGTCACAACAATGCATTCGATATTGAAGGTTGCTTCTCCAGTATCCGTTCTGAAGCTTCCTGTTGAGTGGCAGCATGTCCCTGTCCTCTTTCCCATAATGACCGTTCAGGGATGGTATTAATCCAGGTGAAAGCCAGTCACAACATGGCATTCTCCTGACTATGGCGATTGGATCAGGGATGGTTTTGTTAACCTATGTGTACCAAATAGAATGAAGCCTAGGATGAGAGATGGTTGGCAAAAGATAAACACTTTCTCTAGTACAGAAGGATGTGTGGATGTAAGAGCTAGAACTGCTATGGCTTTTTGTTTTTGGATGGAAGAAAACCTGATATCAAATCTGACACAAAACATAGCAGAACCCATATGATTGCAGTTTGAGGATGGCTCTGTTACATCTTCCTTTATTTGATAATTTGCTCTCCTGATTCTCTCTATTCTCTTTTTCTGTTACTCTCACTGATCAGATGTTAGACATCCTAGATTGAATCTTCATGTCTCTTGTCTTTTTTCACATTATTTTCTACTCTTATGTCATTTTGTTGTACATTATGTGAGATTTCCTTTTTAAATGCCCTACTTTCTTAACAATCATATTTTCGGTATTCAGTAACTTTTAATTGTTTATTGATTGTTTCTTTTTTATAACAGCTTATTTCTCCTTCAATAGATATAACATCATTATATCTCTCTTAAAATACAAATTAGTTTTTTTAAACATCATCTTTTGTTTCCTAAAATACTAATGTTTTCTTTAGGGCCTTTTTTCTCTTATTTTTTTCTCTTTCTCTTTCTCAGCTGTTTTGGTTGTGTATTCATATCTAAGAATAAGGCAAGAGCAAAGCTGATTGTGAACATTTTTGATTTTAGAATTTTCATCCCTACATCTCACACTTGTTATACCTGGAGTTCAGGATAACGTAGCCTAGTTTGTTTTCTTCCTTGGCTTTCTTCTCTTCAGTGCGAATAGTAGGTTACAGCTTCTTATGCTGATTTATCAGTCATTGTTCCTTCTTGATCTACTGACTCAAGAAATTTATTGAAATCCTTTTGCCATTGATGTCTGCCCCTGCCTGCCCCACATTCTCTTTGTTTTCTAGAGGTTTTACCTTTGTTTTTATTTTAATGAACTCTCTTCATCCAGAAATCTGTGTTAATTTCTTTCTAATGGAATTCATTTCATATTCTTCCCAAAGTTGAATATTCAGTTTCAGTCTTCCTCTTCTAATCCTTGCTACTTTTCTTATCTCATATTCTTTTTCTCATTAGGCATTTTATCTTGGTGTTGATGATCTTAAATTCCTTAATTAACACTTATATTATAATTTGAATATGATAATGAGTAATTGTCTTTGTTTTTTTAAACAGAATGTTTACTTTTTATAGAAAGGTTTATAAATGATTTTTTAAAAACTAGATTTTAACTTAATATTTTTAGAAAATATCAATTGCCACTTTACTGTTTGTATTGGTTAGATTTATGTTGATTACAAGAGTTTCCTTCTTGGTTTGTCTCTTTTTTGCTTTATTCATTTGTTTTGTTTCTTCCATATGTGAGTGAAATCATTGGTATTTGTCTTTCTCTGACAGATTTATTTCACTTAGCATTATATTCTCTAGATCCATCCATGTTATTGCAAATGGCAAGATTTTGTTCTTTTTTATGGCTGAATAATATTCCATTGAATATATATGCCACCTTTATCCATTATCCATTCATCTATCAATGGACACTTGAGCTCCTTCCATAATTTCACTATTGTAAATAATGCTACAGTAAACATGGGGGTGCATATATCTTTTCAAATTAGTGTTTTGTATTCTTTGGGTAAATATCCAGTAGTGGAATTATTGGATCATATGGTAGTTCTATTTATAACTTTTTGAGGAACCTCCATACTGTTTTCCACAGTGGCTGCACCAGTTTGCATTCCCACCAATAGTGCACAAGTGTTCGTTAAGAAAAAGAGACTTTATTGACAATAACCTAAAGATAAGTTTGGCTTCAAGTAAACTAGATACAGGACACAAATTATATAATCAGAATCTTTTTTTCCCCGTTTCCACCTCTTTCTTTTATTTTCTGTTGATTCCATTCTCTGACTAGACCCTTATAGTCAGAAGATGGCTCCTGGTTACATTCTTCCTGGTTCAAATCTAGTAGGAAAAGCTCCAGTCTTTTAAAATAACTCAAAGGAAAACCCAATTATATTTCATTGTCACTTAGTGGCCTGACTTGTATCATCCGTGAGCCACTTGTTGGGAGAAGATGATTTCATTTGACTGGTAGGCTTAGGTCATGTGCCATTCCCAGAGCAAGAGATGGAGTCATGATTACTAGAACTATATTTTACTGTGGTTCTGTGGGAAGAACCCATTGGGGGTAAAGTGGGTCTCCAAATACAAAGCAGGCTATTGCTGGTAGAAGTGCAAACTGTGTCAGGGAGGTAAAAAGCAGCAGGTTTCCTGAAAAATAGATAGGTTTCAGCTGCTTACAAACTTGGGCACCATCCTAAATCGTTCTTCTTTCAGTATCTTGCTCCTTTCTTCCATCTCTTCTCTACCTCCTTCCTTCTTACCCTCTTTCAAAAATAGTTGATCATTGGAACCACAACAGTGAGCTTATACTCTGGGACTTGTATTCAGTTGCTCATGATTTCTCCACCTTAATATTCTATAGGCATGATAAAATCAACAAATTCAAAATTTACTCGTTCTCTTTCTGCACGAACTTGCTCCCTCTTAGTTAAAATCATCCTCATTTACCCTATCACCTGAGTCTAACCTGGAGCCTCACTACTGGATTTCCACTTTCTCTCAATTCCCATGCCAACCACTACTATTAGGTCTCTAGGACTTGTTGATATTGCTTCCATGACTTCTGATATCTGACCCTTTGCTCTCATTCTCACCATTACTGGTTTTTCACCTGTAGTGTGCAAGAGTCTCCTAAGTTGTTAACTTGCCTTCGGTATTGCCTTGTGTACCATTCAGCCCCTCTGCTATATATATCTGCATAAATACTTAAATAACCCAGTATTAAGACAAACAACAAACACATTAGCCTGACACAAAAGACTCTTTAAGAAGAGACCCTTGCATTCCTGCCTGTCTGATCCTGTCATTCCCACACAAATTTCTGGGTTCAAGTTATAATGAACTAATTAGGTTTCTGGGAGATTGCTTTTCATGTCTGAATCTTTGCCTGTGCTTTCCCATACTCTGATCTCTATGCTGAAGAACCTCTTCTCAGCTCATACCCTTCTATGAAATTGGCTCTAATTTATCTACTTCCTATCTTTTCCTTGTTTGCTTGTCTATACCTCTACGGTTTTTCTCATGATATTAGTAGGATTGCTTATGTGACTGTCTCTTGCTAGACCGTGAGACCCTCAAAGACATAGGCAGGGGTGCCTGGGTGGCTCAGTCGATAAGCATCTGCCTTCGGCTCAGGTCATGATCCCAGCGTCCTGGGATCGAGTCCCACATCAGGCTCCCTGCTCCACGGGGGGCCTGCTTCTCCCTCTCCCACTCCCCCTGCTTGTGTTCCCTCTCTCGCTGTGTCTCTCTCTGTCAAATAAATAAATAAAATCTTAAAAAAAAAAAAAGACATAGGCAGTACTCTTCATTTTTATATCTCTAGTGTCCAACAGTATTTCTGGCAAGTGGATGACTTTTAAAGGATTGTTGAACAAATTAGTCCAAACTTTAACAAATTATATTTTATATAATAATTTATCTAATTCAGGGGAGCCACAACACTGTTACAAAATACGATGTAAAACCATTAGTAAATTCATTTTATTTTTGTTTTTCCACTTAGAAGCTTGCATGGAGTAGGCATCATTGTGAAACTTTGCAAAATAAGATATCCTATCAGATTTGGCAGTGTAACCATTAAGTGTACCAAGAATAATTTCCAGCTCAGAATATTTTATAAAAATGCTGAACAGACACTTCTTCAAATTGTTTTTGGTATCTGCATGTTAGAAAACATGCTTATTATGGTGGAAAATTGCTCTGTGGATCTCTTTTCACTTTGAATCTTGGTGAAAAAAACCCTAGATGGTTGGGTGGCTTGAAGCAAATCCAAAGGGTTTAGAGTATGAGAAACATATAAGAGGGCCTTAAGATTTTCAGGGAGGACCCAGACATACTGTTAATTAAACAGGCAGCTAGCCCTGTACAGATTGCTCCTGGCTCTTCAGCATTGCACAGCTTGCCTCAAGCCCTGTCAGTTCCCAAGATTTTGGACATTAAACCTGGTCCCTTGGCACAAGAAATGTTTTGCTAGTATCGATTCTGGACCCCAAACAGAAGAGTTGGAATTAGCACAGACAAGTGTCATTTTGACTCCCAGGTGTGATTTTATTGAGGCTGTGTTATCGCCGGCCCTTCAGACAAGAAGGTCAAGCATGCATAAAAAGCACATGATGGAAGATCTGTCTGGAAATAAAATGTTGGATTATACTTGTCAATTATTATAGTTTGTAAACTTATCACAGATCTAGAGTCTTCATCTGTAGATTCCCCCTAAAACCTAGAACATGTGACTACCTCATTGTAGCAAAATGATCATTCTGTCTCCTCAACCTTGAACTTTCTCCACTTGGTATCACTGATAATGTGTGAATATTAAACATGCACATGTATACTCTTTATTTTTTGCCTGATTCACTGCCTGTATAAATTCACTTGTTGACTTTTATGTCCTTGTATTCCATTCTTCTACAAACTGTAGATTTCTATTTTAACATCTACTCTATATATTTTAAAATATGTTGGGTATATTTGACTTGTCTTTCAAGTCTCTGTTGTCTGTGTCCTATTGACTTTTTGTCTTTTTTCCTGACTATTCTACCATTTATTTTGTAAGAAACTTTTTGTAGATATCTACTTTGGAGTTGTGTTGTCTAAGACACTAGATGTATGTTTCTGTCCTACAGTCTTTTACTTCATCTCTAGACCTGTAGTTTACCTTGTCTTTGTTATATTGTCTATTAAATGTCTGAGAAAATATTATCAAAACTTAAAAATATAAATTACTTTATTCATTTATTGTCATCCTTAACATGTTTTTGTAGCACAGGACTTTATTGATAGTCACACAACAATATGATAGATCTTAAACTGGTCTTTTTACATCTACTCCCCCCCCTTTTTTTTTAAGAGAGATGGAGCACATGCACATGCAACCAGAGGTGAGGAAGGGCAAAGGGAGAAAGAGAATGCCATGTGGGGCTCAATCTCATGACCCTGAGATCATGATCTGAACTGAAATCGAGTCAGACTCTTAACCAACTGAGCCAACCAGGTACCCCATGACTTTCCGTTTTAAATTGGGAACATCTTCATTCAGCAGATTTGTAGTTCCTAAATCATACAATAGCCATAAAAAGCAAAGATAAGATCAATAAATATTTAGAGTTTTTTAAATTATTATTATTGTTAAGAGATGATTCAATGGAGGCCTTCTCTGTGACATGCTGATGTGAGAAAAAATTGAGTGAATCCAAAGATTGTATTAATTGACCTTGACTTTTCCTGTTAACTTTAACTTGATACTACTGCAATTTAGACTCTTTTATGTCTTTCATTCTGCAAACATTAATAGGATGCTTATAATGTACCAGTAGTGTAAAGAGATGTATGAGACAGTCTCAGCCTTCACAGAGCCTGAGGAGATAAGACACATACACAAAGAAAATACTACAAGGTAGAATTACCATTGGAGAATGCAATTTAAAGGGCTAGAGGGATTCTGAGGAAAAAAAATCTTGTGTTGGGGCATTGGGAGGACCTTATGGGGGAGATTACATTTGATATCCTTGAGGGTTGTTTCGATTTTGACAAAGGCAGCATGGGTGATTGGCTTAAAGAATGTTGCAAATTAGGGGCAGAGCTTAGCCAAAGTCATGAAAGCAGGAAATCATGAGATATATTGGGGAAATAGCAAGAAGTTCAATGTGGCTAGAGCTCAGAGTTTAAGGAGTAGTGGAAAATCAGTCTGAAAGGTTGATTGAAGCAAAAAGAGTGCCTTAAATTTTAAGCCAAGGGTTATTTAGGCAGTAGAAAGCCCCTAAGGTGGTATTTTCCTCAGTTTAATGTGTCACACCATTTTTTTTCCCTTTAAATGAAAGAGATTAGAATAAAATAGAAAAATATCAAAATGCATTGTACATAGTAAGGTTAATTATATTTTGTGAAATGTGCATTCACATGTGTGTGTATGCATGTATATTATGTGTATTCTAGGCTGTTAAATTGTTAACAGTTAAACAAATTTGAGAAGAAATGGATGCTTTCTTAGAGACATATAAACTACCAAAACTGAACCAGGAAGAAATAGAAAACCTGAACAGACTCATAACCAGTAAGGAGATTGAAACAGTAATCAAAAATCTCCCAATAAACAAGAGCCCAGGGCCAGATGGCTTCCCAGGGGAATTCTACCAAACATTTAAAGATGAATGAATACTTATTCTTCTGAAACTGTTCCAAAATAAATAAATAAAATAGAAATGGAAAGAAAACTTCCAAACTCATTTTATGAGGCCAGCATTACCTTGATCCCAAAACCAGACAAAGACCCCATCAAAAAGGAGAATTACAGACCAATATCCCTGATGAACATGGATACAAAAATTCTCACCAAAGTATTGGCCAGTAGGATCCAAGAGTACATTAAAAGGATTACTCACCACAACCAACTGGGATTTATTCCTGGGCTGCAAGTTGATTCAACATCCACAAATCAATCAATGTGATACAATACATTAATAAAAGAAAGGACAAGAACCATATGATCCTCTCAATAGATGCAGAAAAAGCATTTGACAAGGTACAGCATCCTTTCTTGATTAAAACTCTTCACAGTGTAGGGATAGAGGGTACATACCTCAGTATCATAAAAGCCATCTATGAAAAACCCACAGCAAATATCACTCTCAATGGGGAAAAACTGAGATCTTTTTCCCTAGGGTCAGGAACAAGGCAGGGATGTCCACTATCACCACTGCTATTCAACATAGTACTAAAGTCCTAGCCTTAGCAATCATGCAACAAAAAGAAATAAAAGGCATCCAAATTGGCAAAGAAGAAGTCAAACTCTCACTCTTTGCAGATGATATGATACTTTATGTGAAAACCCAAAGACTCTACCCCAAAACTGCTAGAATTCTTACAGGAATTCAGTAAAGTGGCAGGATATAAAATCAATGCACAGAAATCAGTTGCATTTCTATACACCAACAACAAGACAGAAGAAAGAGAAATTATGGAGTTGATCCCATTTACAATTGCACCCAAAACCATAAGATACCTAGGAATGAACCTAACGAAAGAGGCAAAGAATCTGTACTCAGAAAACTACAGAATACTCATGAAAGAAATTGAGGAAGACACAAAGAAATGGAAAAACGTTCCATGCTCATGGATTAGAAGAACAAATATTGTGAAGATGTCTATGCTACCTAGAGCAATCTACACATTTAATGCAATCCCTATCAAAATACCATCAATTTTTTCCAAAGAAATGGAAGCAGAGGTGGATTGATAAGGCTTGATGGTAGCTTAAATGAAAAGATGGTATTTAAATAAAAAGTGATAGGGAGTCTATATAAAGTACTTTGTAAACTAACAGTTCCAGTGCTAATTAATTCAGATTTCACTGGGCAGTGTTGATAATCAAAGTGAATTACAATAGCTATATATTACAAATATTACGATATTAAATTTTACAGCCCCCTATCTTTGTCATCTCTTTAATCTGGTATAGGATGGTATAGAAGATGCTTCATATCAAGCTGGGGTCATTTAATCAAGATTAACTCCTAATAAATGTTAGTCTTACAACAGGTGTTGGCAAGGATGTGGAGAAAAAAGAACCCTCTTGCACTGTTGGTGGGAATGCAAACTGGTACAGCCACTCTGGAAAACAATGTGGAGGTTCCTCAGAAAGTTAAAAATAGAACTATCATATGATCCAGCAATTGCACTACTGGATATTTACCCAAAGAAAACAAAAACACGAACTCAAAAGAATACATGCACCACTATGTTTATAGCAGCATTATTTACAATAGCCAAGTTATAGAAGCAACCCAACTATCCATTGATTAATGAATGGATAAAGAGGTGATGTATCTATACATACACACACACACACACACACACACACACACACACACACACAGGAATATTATTCAGCCATGAAAAAGAATGAAATCTTGGGGTGCCTGGGTGGCTCAATCGGTTAAGCATCTGCCTTCAACCCAGGTCATGATTCCAGTGTCCTGGGGTGGAGCCCTGCATCAGGCTCCCTGCTCGACGGGGAGACTTCTCCCTCTTCCTCCACTGTTCCCCCTGCTTGTGCTCTCTCGGTCTCTCTCTGTCAAGTAAATAAATAAAATCTTTAAGAAAAAAAAAGAGAATGAAATCTTGCCATTTGTAATAACATGGATAGAGCTAGAGAGTATAATGCTAAGCGAAATCAGAGGAAGATAAATGCCATATGATTTCACTCATAGGTCGAATTTAAGAACAAAACAAATGAGCAAAGGGAAAAAGACAAACCAAGAAGGAGACTCTTTTTAACTATAGAGAACAAACTGATGGTTACCAGAGGGGAGGGGGGTGAGGAGTGGGGAGATGGGTGAAATAGTTGACGGAGATTGAGGAGTGTACTTGTTGTGATGAGTACCCAGTGATTAAAATAAAAAATAAATAAATAAATGTTAGTCTTGATGGTCCTTTTAATTGAACATTTAATTTTTTTCATGTTATATGTGGTACATAGCAACCAAAATATTTTATCCTTTTTTCTCAATTCTAAATAAAATCACCTAGTGTGAATTCACAGGAGGAAGCAAAATGTATGATATTAATGAGTTTAACATAATAATGCATTTAGGTGGGATTTAAATTATCATAATAATTGCATTGAAAAGTTATTTACTGGTTTTTACCAGTAAATTACTGGTAATTACTGGTAAATTACTGGTAAACCAGTAAATTACTGGTATTTACATGTAAAATATAGTCTTTTTAGCTTTATTGATATAATTGACATGTAATATTGTATAAGTTTAAGGTGTACAGTGCTTTGACTTGATACATTTATAAATTGCAAAACGATTATCACCCTAGCATTAGCTAACATCTCCATTCCATCACTTAAATTACCATTTCTTTTTTGTAGTGAGAACACTTAAGATCTACCTTTTTAGCAACTTTCAAGTATTTAATAAAGTATTACTAGCTGTAATCACTATGCTGTACATTAGATCCCCAGAACTTGTTAATCTTATAGCTAGAAATTTGTACCCTTTGATCAGCATCTTCCCATTGACCCCACCCCCCAGCCCTTGGTGACCACCACTCTAGTCTCTGTTTCTCTGGGTTTGGATTTTTTTAGATTCCGCATGTGTCTTTCTCTGACTTATTTCACTTAGTATAATGAGATATATGTAAATCACATGTTCTTTATCCATTTATCTGTTGATTGGTTAGGTTGTTTCCATATCTTGGCTGTTGGGAATAATGCAGCAATGAACAATGGGAGTGCAGATTATCTCTTTGAGATCCTGTTTTCATTTCCTTTGAATATATACCCAGCAGTGGGATTGCTGGGTCATATGGTTTTAGTTTTTTTCAAGAACCTCCATACTGTTTTTCCATAGCAGCTGTACCAATTTACATTCCTACCAACAGTGCCCGGGTAATCCCTTTTCTCCACACCCTCACCAGCACTTGTTATCTGTTGCCTTTTTGATGATAGCCATTTTAACAGATGTGAGGTGATATCTCATTGTGGTTTTGATTTGTATTTCTCTGATGATTAATGATGTTGAGCACCTTTTCATGTACCTGTTGGCCATTTGGATGTCTTATTTGAAAAGATACCTATTCCATTCCACTGCCTATTTATTTGGGGGGGGGGGGGGTTGTTGTTTTTGCTGTTTTGTATTGTTTGCTAGTGAATCGTATGAATTCTTTACATATTTTAGGTATTAACCTTTTATCAGATATATGATTTGCAAGTATCTTATTCTATAGGTGTCTTTTCATTTTGTTGATTGTTTCTCTAGCTATGCAGAAGATTTTTTTAGTTTGATTTAGCTGCACTTACTTACAAAATATAAAGTCTAAATAGGTTCTGTAGGCTTTTGGGCATCATGTCAGATTGAACCTGGCTTCAGGCCTGTAAATTAATTGACCCCTTATATTCCATTTATGGTTTTCCTCTCACTCTATAATTTATCCTTCAAACTCCTGCCGGATTAGTTTTACTAAAGTGTAGATGCAATCACATTCCTCTCTTCACCAAAATGTTGCTTACGATTGATTTGTCAAGTGCTGTATTATATGACTTCAACTTATCTTTCATCTTTTCCCAGTATTCCCCTACATAGAACCTACTTTCCATCTATACTAGAGTATGTCAGAACTCATTTTTCCCCCCACAGTCCATGTCTTTCCTGCATAGTACTGTGTTATAGGCAGAATAACCTTTCCTCTCCAATTGCTTCTTCACATGTCATCTCCTTTTGATATTTTCCTTCAAATGCCCCTACTGAATGTAATATCTTCCTCTCTGGAACCTTCATATAACATTGTGTTTCTCTTATAGTACTTAATCTATCTCGATATACAGAGCTACTAGGTTTTGTTTTGTTTTGTTTATCTTGTGGATTTTTGTTTAAAGATTTTAAGTACCTTGAGAAGCAGGGATTGTATTTCATTTTTTATTTTTTATGGGACTTTATACAACTGTTGAACTATACAGGCATTGTGTTTAACTATACTCCTCTGGAATTCATTTATTGCATCTGTAAACTATGGATATATCTTTTTTTATTTATCTGTTTTGAGAATAAAGGTGAAAATATATGAGAGTCTCTTTAGGTTTCTAGGAAGAAAGATGCTGTATAAATTAGTTTTGTTTTATTTTTTGTTGTTGTTTTTGTACGCTGCCAACTACATGTTAGTGCCAGGTCTTCTTTCTTCTTTATTCCATTGCTTCCAAAATAATCCAGTGAAGCTAAATAAAGTCAGGTTTTTTTTTTTTTTTCCATTACATACAAAGTTCCATTAGTGCATTAATATTAAGTAGTAGCTGCAAGTTGGCATTGAGATGAGTGTAATTCCTCTTGACTTTATTAGTAAGTTAATACAGAGAAGAAAAAGAATGGTAATCGTTCAAATTGTGAAAGAGGTTTTAATACAGGCAAATTTGTATTTTATATTAGATTGAATTTATCTTTCTACATTTGTTGCCTTTAATTTTTGGCCCTCTTGAGTCTTTTTCAGACTCTTTCATTCAGATAATTGAACCTTCTAAGGACATGTGGAATTGATGTTTTCTATCTAGTTACCTACATGAATAAACTGACGCATGGGTCGTTTCAAAAGAAAATAGGGAAGTGAACCCAAAGATGACAAAGGTTTTTATTTATAGATGCTTTCTTCCAATCAAAACTTATTTTGGCATGTTCTTTTAAGATTTAATCCTATGCTTATCCTTAACATCTAAGCAGTGTATTTTCTATTAACTCATTTATAAAAAGCCTCAAGCAAGAACTTCCATTTGAAAGTTACATGAACTGACTTTAGAGAATTTAAACTTTTGAAAGAGAATATGAAAAATTAAGAGATTTTTAAAATGGCTCTTTAAATGTCCAGTAGCAATAGAAAAGGGCCATTATGTGCAATCCTGTATGTGAAAGCTATTACCTCTCAGTGCCAGTGGAATTATGTCGCAGTTATTCATAACATCTACAGTGCTGGGTCATGTGGTTATTTTGTATACTTACACACATTGGGTGCTTAATGAGCAATTGTTAAATTAAACTTAGTGAACAAAATTAAGCCCATCTAACCCTGACAAAATTCAGCTAATATTGTTCCTGATAGATTTCTATAAAAATACATTGAGAAATCAGAAAGGCAGAAATTATTTATCAGACATTTATTAACTTCCTTATACAGAATTCTTTGCTTCCTAATATAGGATTGGTTCCAGAGCCATTGAAATGACCCAAGGTCTATTTTAAGACCAGTTGCCTTATGGATTCTTTCCTACGTACTAATTTTGCTGGGAAATGAGGAGGGTAGGGAGAATCATCGTTATTTGGTAAATAATTCACAGTCTCCCTTTTGAGCTTTTCACGATTTAGCTCTTTTAATAATTTTTACTGGTCTTATAGTCATTTTGGTGACTTTCTTAACCCTCACCAAAGTTCTACTGATTTGAGTGGTCATATAACCTGGACTTGGTCATAGAAAGCTAATAAAAATCAGTCTAGTGGAATTCAGTGCAGGATAATGTGATATAAGACAAGATTTCTTAATCTAGGGGAGAGAGGTGTTTTTGAACTCTGAGATTTTGTGCAAATTTTTTGTATATGTACATTTTTCTGGGAGAGGTCCAGATTTTTATTATAGTCTCACATTGGTCTCTTCAAAAGTCTAATAACTACTGTTTTAGCCATCAATTTCAGAAAATCTTGTAACCTGAGGGTATTCATGACTACCCAACTGAGGAATCAGTTGGCCTTTGAGCCTGTAGCAGTACTGTGCTAGGTGCTATAAGGTCAGAGGGGCCCTCTAGGGCTTAAAAAGAGTAAAGAGGAGACTAGAATGGAGGTGGCACCTGAGAACAGATGAGGATGACATACATCTCTCAAGAAGGATATTAAAATTTCAAAGAGAATAGAGTGCAAAGTGGTATCTTAAAATTTCAGGTAGTAAGTGATGGGGACCAGAGAAGGAGCAATAGACTTGGGGACCTGTACATGGTTTGGCTGGCTCATAATAGACCCTTGGGTTTTGTGTTGAAGGAGAATAGGGATTCAAAAGGTGATTTCCTTAAGTGTAGCTTTCATTTTTTGAATTTCTGTTGTGTTTAATGACTTGAGGGAAGTTACTACGTTATGCCTTGTTTTATATAATTATTTGCATATACAGTATATCTTCGTTGTTAGCTTATACCTATTAAAGGCAAAGACTGTGTGTTTTTCAATTTTGGATACTCTGCAGTGCTCAACATGAGGCCTTGTCCATATGAGATGCTCAAAATTTTTGTTATACATTTGCTCTAAGGGTGCTGTTGAGGATTTTTACCGTATCTTTTTTTTTTAAAAGACTCATTTATTTATTTGAGAGAGAGAGTGTGCACACAGGGCCGAGGGCCAGAGGGAGAGAATCTCAAGCAGACTCCCTGCTGAGCATGGAGCGTAACACTGGGCTTGATCTCACAACCCTGAGATCAGGACCTGAGCGGAAATCAAGAGTTGGACGCTTAACAGACTGAGCTACCCAGGTGCCCCAGATTTTTACCATATCACACATTCAACTCTATGACACTCCAGGGGTGGAATTTCTCCTGGTCTTTGTAATAGCTTTGCCTTACTATAACTATTGGACAGTTATTATTGTGTGAACACTGTAAATCATGCAACTCATTCTAGTTTTCTTTTTATATTAATTGTTAGAAAGCCCAGAGCCATGTGATTTTTTTTTCAATTATTTCTGCATTATAATTTAATTGATGTTGTTTATGCAGCACTGTCAGGCACTGTTATACATTATATATATTATATTCTAATTTATCTTTATCAACTCTGGTTTATTTTCTCTATTTTGCAAATAAACTGAGATACAGAGAGGTTAACTAACTTGTCCAAGATTACACAGCTAGAAAGTAGTATGATACGTACTTTTAATCACTGTGTTCTTTTGCCTCCTAGCACGATCTCATGTTATCATGCAGATATTATCATATAATAGTACATATATAGTACATATATATAAACCAATCAGGCATGTGCGAATTTACAGTGAGACAGAGGGGTGGGCATGTGGTTTGATAAGGGGAAGTGATGTTATTGAGTCAAGGATCAAAGTGATCTATCTGTGTTTGATCTCATCTCATTTCATAGCTCTCAGAATTATTTTAAATTGTTGCTACTTAAAGTGTGGTCTAGGGGCTGGTGCTAGTCCATGAAGTAATTGTTGTTGGTCCAAGGTCAGCTATTTATAGAAATGGAAAATAAGCATTTGGAAACTTTTATAGTTGTTTGAGAGTAATTTTGTATCTGAGTCTAATAACAAAAAATGCTTTGTATTTTATATCTTTTTAAAATTTCTTTTTTTTTTTGTAATTTATTTTAATCGTATTTTACAGACATTTCTGTCTTCAAAATTTTGGAAAGTAAAAGAAAAAAACCTTGTCTTTAACACAGTTTGAAAAGCACTATTCTAGGTAACAGCTTTAATCTATGGTTTGTTTGAAAAAGAAAAGACATGATCTATAGCTTGAAATTATATTCTAATCTAAATCTGTTTCTAAAGATAAAGTAGGAATTAGTATATTTGGCTACTTTGTCAGTTCCTTGGTTCTGTGAGAAAAGGCCTAATTGAGCTCACTTGGGGGAGAGGGCATTTTTCATTTTTTTCTTATGCTTAGTACTTTTCTCAAGAATGACACATTTTAATTAAGTCCTTGATCCAGGGTAATAATAGCATGAGGAACCTGTCCATCATCTATAGTTACAGTCTGTTTCCATGACTTACCAAAATAGCTAATAAGACAATTAGCATTTTTTGTGTGTGCAAACTGTTCCCTGGAATAACAGAAAATTAAAAAAGAGAGAGAGAGACAACAACAAAACAGTACTGTTAATTCCAGATTAATAGATTAATATAATAGATTTTCCATTTATAGAAAATAAAGGGAGCTTCAATGAGATAATATTTAAACCAGTTCAGTTTTTAATTTTTGTTTTTGGGTAGGTTGGGAAGTCTCCTTCTATAATATGATATGTTGTAAAAGAGTCTCATATGAAGTTACCCACCCTGATACGGTCTTTGAATGTCTATATAATTACCATCTACCTCTTCAAACTAATCTCTTTTTGGGAATCCTCTATTGTAGCATTTGAGAAGAATTTCTCACTATTTTTTTGATTTTTAAAAGCTGGCCTCCAAATAGAGAAATGGGCTAAGGATATGAACAGGCAGTTCATAGAGAAAGGAATCCAAATGGCCAAAAAATGTGCAACCTCACTAACTCAAAAATGCGGCTATCACTTTGGCAGGATTAAGAAATAATACTGGTTTTGAAGCAATGGGTATCCTATGTGCTACCAGCAGCCCTATAAATTGGTTCAGCCTTTTTGAAGTAATTTGGCAGATCTCATCAGACCCAAAAAATAGACTCTCTGTACCAAGCATTTCCACTTTGGGAAATTTATTCTAAGGAAATAAAGATGTATTCAAAGATTTATAAATGGCTGGCAAACTGAATTATGGTGTATCTATATAGCATCAAAATGAAATTATAGAAATACATCTGTGTATGTTATTTTTTTTTTTTTAAGATTTTATTTATTTATTTGAGAGAGAGAGAACATGAGAAGGGGGAGGGTCGTAAGGAGAAGCACACTACCCCCTGCGCAGGGAGCCCAACGCAGGACTCAGTCCTGGGACTCCAGGATCATGACCTGAGCTGAAATCAGTCACTTAACCAACTGAGCCACCAGGGCACCCCAACATCTGTGTATGTTATTAAGAGAAGCAAATAGATTACCAAATACCCTGAATGGTATATGATTATATTTTTGTAAAACTTATTTGTAGAATATATGCATAGGAAAATAATTGAAGGACATATTTTAGATCTGCATATACAAAGTAATAAGAATGATTGTATAATTTTTGCACATTTGAATTTTTAAACATTTTACCTCTAATGACCATACATTGTATTTAAAGCTTCTTTGTCAAAGATTTGGCCTCCATTTTAAAATGCACAGAATGGTATAGGAAGAGAGGAAACCTGAGAATCAACAGGATGTCGCCATTCCCTAGGTTCTTTGCTGAAGGTTCATGAGGAGCCTGTTTTTCTTTCAGAGCTTGTTCTTGAAAGCTGTGTTTGAGTTTTATGGTTGTTGTGGGGTTTTTTTGTTTTTGTTTTTTTTTCCTGTGACAAATGCCTATCATTTTCTAAACAAGAAAGGCAATGTCCCAGTTAGGTGTGTGGAGTTCTTTTCATTCACTCTCATTTCTGTCGTGTTAATACTGAATAAGCAGAGACAGCCTGACTGGTGGTGAAAGATGGTAAACCAGCCTGAGGGCTTTTTCTGGTCAGCCCTAAACCTCTGATTGCCACGTTTTCCTAATTTCCCATTTCCAGGGCATCACTAGAGTGACCTTGCTTGCTGAATATGATGCTCCGAATCTCCAAGATTTTCACATGCATTTGGAAGTGGGCAGTCAGGCAATTGTTTACAGGACTCCAAATGAACTGTGCACTCACAGCAAGTTTGATAAACACACATTTCCTCCTTTTATCAGTGAGATTGCAGAATGTGAAGTATGAGTTTCCAGTTATACTCATTCCCCTCAACCCTTTTCCTGTTTAAAAACTTAGACATACTAATTGGATGCTGATCTGTCCCTGTTTTTTAGTCTGTTTACTGATAGTTGACGATTTATTCTAATACTTACCTAGGCAAGGTTTGGCAGTTCTTTAAAAAATAAACTTCCCATGTATTCAACTTAAAGGAGATTCATCCCAAGGAATGTAATGTGAGCACTAATTAACAGTAATGACTGCTAATCACTTTGCTTTTTATACTCCTTTAGGAGCACTGCTATTATCCAATGTAGTTAAGTAAAATGCTTGTATATGAATCAACAATGCTGCATCCTTTTAGCAGCTATTGCTCACAATCAAGCTTTGCATAAATTAGAGTTAACTAAAATTGATTTTAATATGCTGCATTTCTTTCTACAATAGTAAACTAAAATATCTAGTTAAATACACTGAATATTAAAAAGACATTACCTGATTTTTTTTTGCAGTCATACTTAAGGTAGATGAAAAGCAATATTGCAAATAAATTTTCTAACAGCTTATGACATTTTCTCTTATATTTCTCCAAAATTGCATGTGACATAGGCACAGCAACATTTTAATTTTGTTGTAAGCATTTTATCAGATCAATGAAAATCAATAGGCTTGTGTTTAATTTTTCTGAATTTGTGCATTTACTTCCTAGAGGATCTTACAGTTTCTTTAAATTATATAGCCCATTTATATAAACTTGGTTCATAGGATTGTGCATTCAGTGTTCATTAAAAAGGGTTGTTTTATTATGTTTGGTGTGTTATTAGACTATTATAAAAGCTTTCTGTTTATTTACATGCATTCAGCATACCTGCAAACCACCTTGTCTCAGGAGGAGACTAAGCGCTTAAAACTCATAAATTAATAATTTAAGGGAGCAGTACTCAAGTAGCATTTTGGTTAACTTAATAAGTTACAGCCTTAGAGTCAGTGCTGCCCACTTTAACAATGCTTTACTTTTGACTTTTATTGGCTGAAAATAACTTGTTAAACCGAGGCTTTTGTCATAAAATGAAATCTACGTACCATCTGAAGCCCCTGCCCCCTTTTTTGATTTATGAGTAGGTTGACATATTATTGAAGAATTTTTAACACTTTCACAGTTCTGCGCTTTGATTTCAGAGAAGGTGCTAATCTCTCTGGAAGTTTGAGAGTGACAAAATGAGTTGTATACTGTTTTTCTAGGGAATTTGAGATTCTTTATTAGAGGCCTTAGTTTTATGATGACACCTGTATTAATGTTGATTTATCTAATATGTGATGTGGTGTTGTGATCTGATATGCATTAATGGAGTATCCTCCTTTCTCATTTTACATGTTATCTCTAGTTGCCTGGCCATGATATAATTCTTACAGCTAATGTTAGTGTTTCTACAGAGGTTAAGCAATTTGAGACATTATTTTTAAATTACCAAAATAAAATAACTTTCTTTCATTTTTGTATTATTTGTAGTATCAGAAATCTAAATTTTTGGTGAATAAGCAAGTGGAAAAAATTAAGTGGTAGTGTAATAAAAAGCTTTATATTTTATATACTAGTCTTATTGTAATACATCGCAAACATGTATTAAAAAAACCTCTGGCACTGTACTTAATTAATTTAGTTTCAAAGAATTGTAGCAGGAATGATGTGAGAGAACAGAAAATGTACAGAAGCTTAATTGAATGCTATTCATATCTAATTATAATATTTGTGAGTTGTTAACTTTTAAATTTTGTATCCCAGTACTATTGCACAATAGCACGAAAATGCATGTCTATGAGGAAAAACCTGCTTTTTCTATTTTGCTTTGAGTTTGTTATGTGTGTAACAAAATTACGTTTAAAAACGGTGAGGATTTCAGTTTTGATTCTTTTTTTGTTTTGTTTTTTTTTGCAATGTGTTTACTTTCACGCAAGAGTGATTGATCTGTAGCTGTCATTTTACCCAAAGAGGGGACAAATGGAATTGGCCTTTTAGACAAAAGTATGCAAACAGACTGCATTCTTTCTGTTGATAGAATTATGGAAAGATTGCATGAGGTGCCACATTCATTTTCCTATTGATTGTAAAAAGGATTCTGCAATGGGCTCCTGTTTCCATTGGATAAGGAGGTGCTATGATTAGTTACCTTTCTCATGAAAGCACTACAAAAGGAAATGCAAAATGTGTGCGGTGCAGTGTTCTCAATTTGACAGTTGTTTTTGTTAAGTTTTTTTTTTTGTCCCAGTGAAGTCCAGCCTATTTTAAAAAAACATACATTTTGGTTTTATCCCTTATATTAAGCTTGGTAGATTTCCATGCATTTGACCCTTTAAGAAATTGTTATGTTATAGTTTTTCTAGGCTTCTATTGTAAAGCTTCAAAGCTGATGCAACAGTGCCCTCTGTAGTCTTTTAGTGAACAGTAGATACATGTAGATGATTTGAAATATTCAGGTAGGAAGCAAGATATTTAAATTTAATTTTTGTGCAGACAAGAGACTCCTTTTTCCTAAGTAGACATTCTTGTTTTTCACTAGC
This sequence comes from Phoca vitulina, assembly GCF_004348235.1. Lineage (NCBI taxonomy): Eukaryota > Metazoa > Chordata > Mammalia > Carnivora > Phocidae > Phoca > Phoca vitulina. The sequence continues at coordinate 4,575,250 of NW_022589723.1, read as the reverse complement.
GGCTTTACTTTAAACAAAGGGAACAAAGGACCATTCTGAGTTTTCATTTAGAATTATTGGCTACCTCTTGTTGTTACCCAGTGGTAAATCTCAAGTTTTATCAGACATTCATCAGAGTAATTTGAGATAGAAGGAATCTTACAAGCTGTACTGTCTCTTCATGAAATATCTTTTTGAAGTTGAGTTCCAATAGGAGTATTTTAAAAAATAATTTAGTTCCTTTGTACTCATGTCTTCTATTTAATTAGAGCCTAAGTGGGCTGCCTAGAACTTAACTTTTACTTGTTCCTGAATTGGGCAACCCAGTCTTTATACAGGACATTATTTAAATTCAAACCAAGGGAGTTACACAATGTCTAAAGTATTTGTCATTCATTAGCATTGATTTAAATTTTAGATTTGCCTTCCTTTCTTTATTGGTTACCTATTTGATTATATATATTGATAGCTAAATTTTTCATTGTAAACACAACTTTATGTGAAGTTATTAGATGATAATAAAAGCAGATGTCATATTTAGCTGTGATTAGAAGTGAATAATCGATGGGCTAAGTTTATTTTGCTTCTGAAAGTGTTTTAGTAAAAAGGGCATGGGCCCAAATCCTAGCTTCTCCATGTATTCACTATGTAATGGTGAACACATTTCTGAATCTCTGAGCCTGCGTCCTTATCTGCAAAATGGGAGTAAAAATAGCTTATCTTTTGAGGTTTTTGTGAGGGATTAGATATAATATATATTAGTTGGCCAAGTTATTATAAATGCCCAAATGGTTACTTTGTTCCAAAAATCACAGCGTGAAGGTAAATGGCATTGTTTTATACAAGGAAGTTTTAATAAAAATCTAGAACACATTTAATGTACTTTAGATTTTTCAGAAATTTCCATCTCATAACTTCTGATGGTTTATGTGAATCCGAAAGCTGACATGGCATTTCTTGGTAATGTGGACTGATAAAATGAGGTGCACATTAACTTTCAATTCTTTACAGACTTCATCCCCAAACTTCTTAAATAAGCCATGTTTATAAACTCTAGTGGACATTTACCTACAAACCAATATTTGGCAACATGTGAAAACTGATAATAAATGAAACTCAAGAAAAGAGTCTTTTTTTTTTTTCCCCTTAGTGTATCTGAGAAAACTTAGGATACTTTTCATTTGCCTGTGTTGTCAGTAGTAGTCTAGAGCCTTTCTTCATATTTTCTAGGTAAGTGGATTTTGCTTTCTCTACCCAGTTACAAAAAAAGACTGATTTATAAAAATAGATGAAACTGGAGCTTTTCTGGTTGAAGTGGAGATGGGGGCCTAAAGTCTGTCTTTGAAGGAACAAAGTTTAGAAACCACTTTACCATATACGTATATGTGTGTGTACACATATGTTCTCTCTCTCTCTCTTTTGTGCAGAGGCTTTGTTCTTCTTTGGTTTGAATTCAAAGCAGCTAATTCTTTACCTGGCACATAAAAGATGCTCAATTAATATATGCTAAATACAGAATTTTTTAAATATCAGGCCTTCCCTTATTGACATAGAGGATTTGAGATACCATATGTATTAAAATGCACAATTTAGTGTGGCATTGCACTATTAGAGTAATTGTTTCTATGTGAACCATTTAGGCAAGCACATTTCAAGTGTAATTCACTAATTTATTTTTTAGAAATTAATTGTGACTACAAATAATAATGGGAAATGAATAAAAAATATTCAGAACTTGTCTTCAAGATGATTAAAAGCTGTTGCATTCCACAGTGATGGATTTAGCTATAGATTCAGACACTTCAAGTGACCTGATGTTAAAAATAATCTTGCACAAAGAACTTGTGAATTGAATTTTCTCAACATTGAGTAAAGCATTATTAATATGAAGCACAAATAAGAACTCTTATTTGTGCTTCATATTAATTTTGAATCCTGAGTTTAATATTATAATAAATCACATTGTTTTTAGTATATTACTTGGGTTAAAATTGAGAACTGTGCAAGTACCTTTTTTTTTTTTTTTAAACATTATAAAGAAGGAACCAATATTTTAAACCGATAGAATGAGACTGAACAAGCTTTTAATAAACCAAATATGGTAGTTTAAAAAAAAAAAAAATAGTGACCAGTTGCAGTAAGAATCATGTTTAAAATTAAATTCTGGTTTATAAGACTGACAAGATGCTGTCTACAAAAAAAAAAAAAAAAAAAGAATAAGGTATTTTTCTTTGCGATGAAAGTACCAAATTAAGAATCTGCTTAATTAAAATAATGATAAATGTAGATTACATTACTGAAGACAGTGAAATACAGCTGCTCTGTCTAGTGAGAGCCTGCATAATTTACCAAGACTGTACAAAGAAGCAATGGAGCAGCCACTGCAGACTGTTAGAGGAAATGTCCTGTTTATTCCACATACATTTCTTTTTTTAATTAAAATGTCAATGATAATTTTATAGCAGTCCTCCAAAGAAATCCTTTAAATTTCTTCAAGGTAGTAGAATATGAGACGAGATCATTGCTGCTGAATGAAACAGATTAAACCCAAGAAAAAGTAACATTTTATTCTTTTTTATTAATTCAGCTTTCTTTATTATGAGTTAATATTGAAGTATGTGATTATTTTTTTTAACATGAGTCTTCCATGAGAGAATCGTGGCAAAATCTTTGAATATACATTTTATTTATTAATCTTTTTGAGCCACAAGCAAGATTTGGATGGGGCTATAAGTAGCATTGCTTATACATAAAGATATAGGTATGTATATTGTGGAATTCTCAGAGTGGGACAGACAGCTCTGGGTATATCAGGATTAACTGGATGGTATTTCCTCCCCAACTCCATCACTGGATTGTAAGAAGGGACAGTATGTTGCATGTATCAGTGTCTGGAGACCAAAAAGGTTGAGAACCCGTGTTACACTGTATATTTTCATCTTTTACTTTAATGATGTCCAATGATATCTTTATAATTACATATATTTAGGGAAATCAATATTGTGTGTAATAAGAAATGCTTTTTTTTGTTTTGTTTTTTTGCCTACAAGAGATAAGTGGGGCTTCTGAAGTCAGACGTGTCTGTGTTCTAGGCTCTACCACATGCTACCTATACAACCTTGGTTTAGTTAACTTCTCTACACTGTGGCTTTCACATTTGTAAAGTTGGGGTTAGCGATAGTGCCTACATCATAGGATTGTCATGAGCATTTAATGGGATAATCCATGTAAAATAGATCATAAAGGAAGCTTCAATAAATGTTAACTATTACATTAATAATAATAATAATAATTTTTTTTAAAGAATTTATTTATTTATTTGACAGAGAGAGACACAGCGAGAAAGGGAACACAAGCAGGGGGAGTGGGAGAGGGAGAAGCAGGCCTCCCGCAGAGCAGGGAGCTGGATGCGGGGCTCCATCCCAGGACTCTGGGATCATGACCTGAGCGAAGGCAGACACTTAACGACTGAGCCACCCAGGCATCCCAATAATAATAATGTTAACTAATGTTAATAGTATTGTTAATATTATTAATAATATTATCCAAGTCACTAGATAAAATGTTTCTCTTGCATGGGAGCAATGGAGCATTGCTCATTCTTAACTAGTTTAATAAGATCATTTTTATCTGTCATGGTTTCTCTGTTGATCTGGTTCTTAGAGAAGCTAACTGTCCTTCTGTGAATTCAGGAATAGTGTGGTAGAAATTCTCTTGTTCCTTATTTTGTCTTTGTCTTTCCTCTTAGTCATTCATGTATCAGTTGCTTTGGCATTGGCAAATATCAAGTCAAATTTTGTGCATTTCAGTATGTTTGTTTTGAACTTTGCTTTAGCTGGATACCAACTGGAATTAATTGAATATTTTCCACAGTTCAGTTTTTCTACAGGGGCCCATCTACTAAAATCTTCTTCTTGGGAAAGCTTTGTGGGCAGAAAATGGGCACATCACCAACATTTTGAAAAGTTTATATGAGAAAACAATATGAGGAGGAACTTCGTCAGATGATTTTATTCTATATGCCTTTTTCTTTGAACTTCAATAAAATGATAAATTCTAGAGGTGCAAAGATAAGAAGTCACACAGTATATAACTGTTATTCATAATGTTTACACATGCTGTATGAGTTGCAGAATGTTAATATACATTTTTTTTTTCTCTTGGTTTGTTGCAGGCTTTTTTCTAGTTGCTGGAGATGTAGATTAAGGCGCAGTGCCTATCTCAAGGAGGGAGAAGGTTACTGCTATGTGTTCATCACAGTTATTATTTGTGGTGAATTCTTTGCTCTTTTGAAAATATTCCATATTCCTTATAGTGTACCTCTTTGTTCTATGACTTGGCATTCATCCTTCCTCATCTGGCCATTGTTGCTGAGTTTCTCCTAAGAATCCTGTGATATTTAAGGCTCAGTATTGCACTATCTGTGCCTGTTTGAGAATTATACTTTTGATTCTTGATTTGGCTTATACTTTTGATTGATACCTTGAAATAATTTATCATTTATTCTTAGCCAGTTCAGTCTTACAGTCTCTAGGTTTCTTCCTTGTCCTGGTCCTCTCCAATAGAGAGCAGATAATTACATATTAGCATAGTTTTTTAATGCTTCCACCACAGTACTACTATAAGGTGTTTGCCAAAATGTGAAGTATGATTTAATACTAAAATTAAATCAAACTTTCAATTCAGTGTATCCCGAGATCATTAATTAGACTGTATTTACTTTCCTATTTTAAATTAGTTGTTTTGGAAAGCCAGTAAGTGCCCCCCACCATTACTTAAGGAAGCATCTTCACATTTATTTCAGACATTCTTTAGGGCCATCATAGACTAGATTCTGTCAAAGGCTAGGTAATATTATAAATTTTAATTTTAGGTTAGTATCAGTGGGTCTTGTTTTCAGATGGAGTTTTTAAGCATTTATACTTACACAGAAATTCTGTCTTCATCTTGATTAGCCTGATTTTTCCTTCATGTTATTATGCATATTCTTTCTTCTCAGACTGTTATTTGTGTATATTTTAGACAAAACAATGCTATATAACAGATAAAACTAATCTAGTTTGTGAAGATTTTACATAGTTAGAGGATGTAAACTTATGTTGATGTTTTCTGCTTTATGGTTAATTGATAATTACCAATTCCCTACTGTGTGTAAAATCATTGCATTCACTGCATTATCTGTTTTATATAATGCCTTTAGCGTGGCTACTCTTGAACACATGTTTTTATTGATTTGAAATGAACTGATCCATCAAGCAATCTGAAATAGAAATAATTATGAAGCATTTACAACCAAGGAACGTTAATGGAAAGTATAGTAAATTACAACAAACTTACTAATTAACAAAGTAGCTAAAATATTGTTTTATAAAAGATGCAATTTGTGGATTATACACGTTTTTAAGTATATAATTTTCATTATCTGCACAGTTTAAAGATGTTTTAACTCTGAAAAGAAAAAAAGCAGTCTTTGTAGAAAACAAAATGAGGATCTATAAATTGTGTTTTGTTATGATTTGATAGTAACCAGTTTCTTATATTTAACCCAAGATTTGGAATAAGCCTCCTAAAATATATAAATATAAATATATTTTACTTTCTGCAACTATTTGATGCTTTTGCATAGTAAAAATAACACTGGCATTGATGATATCTCCTTTGCTTTCTTTGTGTAGTTATTAGATTCTAATAGATTTGACTTTTCTCCATTCTTTTATTATACTTTCATTGTCTTTATACTTACCTATCTGTGTTTTTCATCTGTCTTCTACCTTTCAGGTAGTCCAAAAGCTTCTTTCCTCTGGGACTAGGTTCTTAGTACTCCTCTTGCAGACACACATACTTTCTCTATTTAGCGAAATAGCTTTGTTGTAACTTTGCAGCGTTCTCACCCTTGTTCTTCATGCCTTGTTTTTTTATCTGAATTACTCATTAATATTCTTTGATACTTACAACTGTTTTTTAAATTAAGGAAAAGACATGAAAGTATAAAAAATATGAAGATCTTACTCAAAATTCAGTCATTCAGAGTTAACATTTTGACATATTTCTGCACATATATATTTAACATACTGTCATAGATACACACACACACACGTGTATAATCATTTGTATATATAACTTTGTAGACTGCTTTCTTTTAACTTAAAATATCAGGAGCATTTTTCCATGCCATTAAAACCTCTTTATGAATATAATTTAATGACTACTTAATATTCCATCATGTAGCTGTATAATAGTTTCCTTAATGATTCCCTAATTTTGTAAATTAGGTTGAATCTAATTTTTAGTATAAATTATAACACTTTGATGTGGGAACATCAATTATTGTCTACATTTAAAAATATTAATTTCTTAGGACAGATTTCTAGATATATAATTAATGGATCAAAGTATATGATTACTTCTAAGACCATTGGTACATATTGCCTACTTGATTTCCATAAATAATATACCTATTTATGCATGCATTATTTATATTTTGAAATTCTAAGTCTTTGTTTAATGTATCTGAAACCTCAACTTGGAATTCTATTTTTACAGTTCCTGGCATGTGGTGAATACAAGCTGGGAGTAGCATTCTGCCCATCTTTGACTGAGTTTTACTCTTGGAACAAAACCAAAGAGATATGTGTTAGGGCAGCTCAGTCATGTAATGCAAGGCATAGGGTGATTTTTTTCCTCCCCATATTGTGAGAAGTCATTTTCCAGTGTTTTAATGGGATTACATTCAAAAGATGATCAGTTGAGAAGTGGGCTGAATTTTAGTATATTGTACACTAATGTGCAAAGTGGATGAACACAGATAAAGACATAGTAACATATATATATTTTTAAGTTCCAGATATAATGTTAATTATAACTCATTTTTTCTGACAGGTTCTATTTTGTGACTAGCCACATTGTATTCTCTGGCTATCAACTGGTTTATTTTCTATTGGCATCATTAAGTTTGGCAGTATTTAGAAATTATTTCTAATTTTTTCATTAAATAAATACTGATAGACTATTGGATTAATCATAGGAGATTAATCATTTGGGGTATATATTTTTAATATCAAGCATAATCTTTTAGGCATATTTCACACTCTACAAATTATTATTGCAGGTGTAAGCCATGACTTTATGTTCACTAAATATCCCATAGAAAATATCTTATGCTTCCTTATATTATTAATGTTGGCTATTTTTATTATTGTCATTAAAAACAAAACAATAGTGCTACTATTTTGAATTTAGCGGACTTAGTATAATAACAGTAATAGTACTGTAATAATAGTAAGTTCATTTGTAAGAATAAAACAGGTAATGTTGATTTTTATGGTAATTATAACTAAATGATTAGACTTTGGAGAAAGAATATTAGATCACCTTTTTGGTATTATAACTACCTTTTGCTGTTGGTCTCTTTGCTTTCTCAGAACTAATTCTTTCTGTGTTTACTTGTATTGTTACATAATTAGTATTAGGGGATAACAGCTTCTGTGACATACTCTGTTTATGTTATACTTATTTCTTGGTAGTTTCTTGTTAGTGATATGACCAGCATTCCAGCACACTTGGGCTTGTATGTATAAGAGGGGCCTGTGGGAGTGTTTTTGAGGGAGATATTGCTGCTTCTCTCCAAGTGGCTGGGTTTTCACATTGTTTCTTCTCCTTTCGGGCTCTAAACATATCTACCTTTGTGCACTGTGCATACTTCGTAGTTCCATTCTCTTCTGATTCTTTTTCCTGTCACTTTCATTCTGTTTTTCCCATCTTCCTCTCTCATCTGCTATATGCATTTGGGCATGCATATGCACACCTCCCTATACGTGAATTTTCAAGTGTTTAAAAACAAAGATTGCAGGGTCTAGACCTAATTTAGTTGCTGAAGTTTTAATTTATATTTTCTCCCTGTTTTCTCTTTCATTATTTAAATTGTGGTCATCTGTAACATTTAAGGGTTTTTATGAGTACAAGCTGTTCGTCCTTAACTGCTCTCTGTCTCTCAATGAAGAATACACGGTGCAACTAGAACAAAATTTAGACCAGGGCTTCTGAAACTTCAGTATGTAGATGAGTCATCTGGGCATCTTATTAAACATTCAGGTTCTGATTCGGTTGGTCTGGGTGGAGTCTGACATTCTTCTAACACTTGCCTAGGTGATGCCAGTTCTGCTGATCTGAGGCCCTGCTGTGGGTGGTGAGGTTTTAGACTCTGGTTCCCTTCTAACTGAAAGTATCATTTATTTAGAACAGAAATATTTGAATTTAAAGGTCAGTTTGTTCATACACTTGCTGTAAGAGTCTAATATCTACAAGGATGAGAGCGTACATTTTCTTTTAAAATGTAATTTGCCATGTTTCTACAGTTCTCTAATGTAGGCAGTTGTAGAGCCTGGTGATTTAAATGATCTGCGAGTCTTGGATATTCTGTGATGGCCCCATGTACAGCTTCCCTGATTTAGTTTGCTGCTTAGTGCAGACTAATGATGATGTGTCTTGGGGCTTCTTTTGGTGATGAGATTTAATGATGTATCATCTCCCACTGAAAAACTTCTCTTGTGCAAGTTCTGGGAGTGAGGGTGAGAGATGGGAATTGGGACCAGGGATGGAGGCGCCAGTGTAAAGGAGAATTGGGTTACAACAGAGAAACGCTTTGTTCTTTCTCATTCCTATGGTTAGCACTAGGAGAACCATGGACAGCTGGATTGAAATAAATTACCTGATGAAAGTGAGAAAATCACCCATTACCTACACAGGAGTTGTTCCCATTATGCTTCTAAATAAGATGTGTTTCATGTCTTTTAAATAAAGAGATCCACACAATTTCCTGTACAAAAATGGACAGCTTCCGGCAATAAGGACGTATCAGAACCTGCAACAGAGTGACTAGAAGATGGGCTGATTTTAGAACAGAAGTGCTATGGCCAGCTTCTGCAGGTTGGCCCGTTATTTGCAATCCATTAGTCACCATCAAAACACCTGCATCTTTAAAGTGGGTAATTGTAAAGTAGCTTGAGTTATAACATTGTTGAGGAAGAATGATCAGATTATCTAATGTAGTTGGTTCCTGAGGTGGCTGAAGCCACGTAGTCTGTTATACACTCAAAGGAAGAAATGTGGGAAGCCTTTCCCTTGCCAATAAGCACCATGTTTGAAAATTAATTGTATTTTAATTTATGACCAAAAAAAATTTCATCTAGCATGGATTTTGCTTTTTCAAACCGTTTCAACCATTATTTTAGAACTAGGTACAACATTTAAGTTATATTTCCAATCTTATTTGTCGATGTATTTTCAATGAATATAGATTGCCCTTTCTTTAGGCAGCCTACATTTAAAAAGCTTATGTTTTGCCATAATACAGTAGAATTATTTGTGGTAATGTTACAAGTCTCTAAACTGCATGAACATTATCCTGCTGTTTTATTGTTTTATAATGTAAAAGTAAATGCAAGTATTAAGAAATGTGCAGTGCTGTCAGGCTCCTTCAGGATTTAAGAAAATTGCCCCAACTATTGAAGAACTGAAAATAATCTTTTAGGTTGCAAAGAGCAGTTGTTATAATATTGCCTAACATTTTGCTTTCTTTTTACTCTAACCATGGTGGTGATTTGAGTCAAATGCTAGAAGAAACTCAGATTTTATTTGATTTCAACAAACTGCTGTTGCTTTGTAAGAATTACATATAAAACATCATGGTTAAAAAATAGGAATAAAATAGAGGACTCATTCTTATTAACTTTGCATAAACCTGAACCATAAATCTGTTTCTTGCAATGCTAAAAATTTCACAGCTCAACTTCTTGATCCAATTTATAAATTTGATAAAATAGGCATAAATAGTATATGTTAATCACAAAACTGAAATTATGTTGCCCTGCAAGCTCTTCATAAAAGTGAAACAAACATACATATAAAATCTTAAAGCCATACCTTCCAGAAAAGTTCTCATGAAGCATTTTGGATTTTTAAAATGTAAGGAAGGAGGTATTCCTTATGGTTTAAGCCTTTTTCCTATCTGTTTTAAAATATTTCCATTTAAATGCAGATTTTGATTTTCTATCTGGGACTAAGTAGAAGCCATTCTATTACACTACTAAAAGAATAATCCACTTTAACACAACATTTCTCCCTAAAGGGATGGTCTTTTCTAGTCATAAGGTATTATTTTTCTTAGAATGATATTAACATTCATGATGTAGCGATTTTATCTTGATTTGAAAGATGTTTTGTTCTGGCAGTAAAAGGGATTAGGAGAATGTCCTTTGTATCCTGTTGCTAAAAAAAAATAGCCTTACCTAGCTCAAGATTAGGTATTAGTAATTTTCGAAGAGTTTTGGGGTGGGTGTATGGTTTATACTTTTATAACATTAAAATCTTTAAGCCCAGCAAAATGGAAATGACCAGATTCATTTAATGGAATTCTTAAACATTGGGTTGTACAAATATATTTTTTAACAGATCAAGTAGCATGTTTGAAAATTTCTGAACGTGTTACAACATTTTTTTGCTTTCATTTTCTTTTGCCTTGTAAAGAAGCCTTTTGGGTACATAAAAAAAAGTGTTAGAGCAACTGGTTACTGCATTCAGTGTCATAAATGTGTTGATTTTTTCTCACCTTCTAAATTTATTAAAACTTTAAGATAAAGAGGGATTACATTAATTAAATGGAACGTCTCAGAAGAAGAAAGGCTCTATAGGCCTCTCTGCTATTTGTTGGGCAAAGTCTTGGCGTGCAGAATGTAGCTATCCAAGGCTTAAAGCACGTTGGGACCCTGTGTAGGATGCCAGCACCATGCCCCTAGGCGCACTGTCATTCAGCCGGTGGATTAATTAACCAGAGGCTGCAGAGGCTCGTGTTTTCAGTCAGCCCATTCTTGAGGCAGATAATGCAAGGTTTTTAAGACCTTGAACATTCAAAAAAGTTTTTTTCTTTACAGAATCAGTGTGTAGTGACACTTATTCTAGGAATCTTGAAATATATATACGGTATAAGATAGATAGATAGATAGATAGATAGATAGATAGATAGATAGATAGATAGATAGATGATAGAGGTATTTTTTCTCTTTGCATGTGAGTGATTTTAATGGATTAAAAACTTTAAAATCCAACCAGAGTATGACATGTATAACCCCTAAGGAGATACTTTTTCTAGTGGCAGTGTGCATCCTTAAAACTTCCTAATTAATGGATTTATTAAATTACACTGAGTAGTGGACTCTTAATTATGATTAAGACTTAGGAGATTTCAACAGAGTCAACTTAAAAAATACATTTTTGTATCTGATCGTAAACTATGCTCATTCACATTTTCATTAAGATTACTTTTTATCTTTAGCAAGGACATTTCTATTCATACATGCATAGAAATATTTCAAGATGAATGAAGATTTTTACACTATAGTGTTTTGTTTAAGCAACAGTTTTAACTTTTAACATGTCTTACCTGTATATTACATTCATCTTTAGGAATGAATACATTAAATTTGTTTTTTTTAGTTTAGCTTATTTTATAATTATATTAAACATTATTGATAGCTTATGGATAAAATATTAATAACTATTTTTTAAATATAGAGCAAGGTCTATGTTGATCAGATAATGTTTTATTTGTGCCTTAAAATGAGGAAAGAACGAGGACATAGCTAAATGCAAAAAAAAGCATGTTTTCATTTTAATTTTTTTAGCAGTGTAGATACAACTCCCTCCCCCAACCCCCAGCCTTTTTTCCCTGACACTGTCAATTTGTTAGCGTTCTCACCGGAATTTATTTTGTTGTAGTAAATAAAAGACAAGTCATTATTAAACAGATTTTGCTGTTAATTCAATGTATGATTACCCTTTGCCATAGGTACTTTTAAGGGCTTTTATCCAAAATAAAATTCATTAAAAATGCAATTAAAAAAATCTATTGTTAATGACTGCTTGAGTGACTGGCTCATAATTGGCTCATTACAATAAAAAAGCAACTGTTTAAAAATCCTGACAATGAGATACAGTACAGAGTGAACAATTCATTGTAAGGCCCTATGTGATTACAGGATCCTGAAGGTGAAGCAGAGAAGCATGCAGATCTGAGACTCCAGTACAACTTTCTCTTTTACACCAGTACAGTGAGTTCAGGTCATGACCTAGCATGGGCTGTCGAAGTAGGAGCCCCTCTTATTTACAGTGTCTCACACTGAAGAGTAAACTTAGGTAATATATTCCACTTTAATGCTAGCACTCAGACTCCTCTTTGTTTCCCTTCCCCAGAAATCTTTTCAGTTGACTTAGATTACAAAGTTGTAATCAGGAAATCTTTAGTTCTGTTGGGGCTAAACTAACAAAGACAATATTGTCATACAAGCCATCATTATTACCTGCCCTTTTGTTAATGCAGGGAAGCATGTAAATAGCTCTTTTTCAAGCTCCAGAATTTTTATTTAAGCATTCCTAGAGATTTGTTTGTGTTCCAGTATTTTGGAGATTTATTATTTGTATTAAATTATTTTTAATTAATTAATTTTAATTCGTTGTATTTTTAGGCTATTGATCCTAAATAAGATAAAAATATAAATTTGGTGATGTAGGAGGAAAAGTAAATTGTGCACGATAAGGTTTTTCTTAAAAACTCAAAGTTTTATTTCTCTTTTGTGTCTTGGACTTGGCATACTATGGTTTTAATAATGAACTTTGCTATGTTGAATGTCAGCTGTTCTCTGTAGAGTATAAAATCTTAAAAATCTGACAAGTGTAAATAAGAATGGTTAATAAATTTCTGTTCAGAGTTCCATATATAAGGCAAAAATCCTAAGTTCCAACAGTAGTTTAAAGGGTGTTCTTTAATGAGCCCTATATTTCCAAAATGCTTTTCCTGTTTAAGGCTAGAAAAACAGTAAAAGTTTAAAGACTGATCACTCCTGCTTTTGTTTAGTCTACAGCAGCAATATTAATGTTGCCTTTGTGTTCTGGTGAGTGACTTAGGTGTAATTTTTCATTATATGTATTAAAAGTTGAATTATTTTGAACTCTGAACTTAGACCAGCCCATATGTGAACCCTCACATATAAACAACACAGTAACTTTAGGATCAGAATCACTCAATACCACTCATATTATTAAATGCAATCAAAGAATGTTGATACTAGAATTTAATATAAATTAGGAAAAAACTGTCAGTGAGATACTCATCAGTTTTTAAAGAAATAAGACATATTTAATTAACTTCATCATAGTGTAGATAACCAAACTGGGTATTTCATCATTTCCCTACTCTGTGCTACTTTGAATTCCTCTCATCACCTTATTTTGTAATCTTTACTTTTTTTTTTTTCCTTAGTAGAATTAAGAGGAAATGCTTGCAGAGGAAACAACCATTTAAAGCATAGTGGAGGGGTGACCAGGTGGCTCAGTCAGTTAATTGGCTGCCTTCAGCTTGGGTCATGATCCTGGAGTCCTGGGATGAAGCCCTACATTGGGCTCCCTGCTGAGCAGGGAGTCTGCCTCTCCCTCTGCCCCTCCCCCTGCTCATGCTCACACGTGCTCTCTCTCTCTCAAATAAATAAATAAAATCTTTAAAAAAAACATAGTGGAAATCACATTGCTTTATGGTTGAGTTTTTCTTTAAAAATTTACTTCATGCAGTTTACTTTTATTCTTGTAAGTAAAACTTAAGAGGAATGTGTTTCCCACACTTGAGGCTCAGCGAGAAGCTTCAGTCCACCTCACATTTATATTTAGTCGGGCATGTAAGCTGATGTTGTTGTGATTTATAAATATGATTTAATAAGCCATTTGGTAAATGCCATGACTGTGTCATACCAGAGCCAAAATATTTTATATATCAAGGAATCAGTGTGGGGAAACTATTGAGACTTAACACTTCACTGTTTAGTTCATGGGGATATTTTGTAGTACTTACACTTTGACGACTATTCATTATCAAGTTTTGTGGCTTAGAGATAGGCCTAACATTTATGGCTTCTTTTTGTTTTCACGTATTTTATTATTAAAGATCGCTTGTTTAGATGGTAGATTTCTTTGCTCAGTGGCACTTCAAGAGAAAGGGTCTGTACTTGTATTAATATTTAAACAAAAATATGCTGTGTGTGTTGCTAAGTTTTTAGGCATTTCATGGGCAAATAATGATTAATTAAGATTATGGTGTTTCCTATGATGTATTATGATGTATTAATTTCTTCCCATGTCCAGGGCACATTGATTTTGAATATTAAAGAAGAGCTACATCTATTCATTCATCATATGTGTTCTGAGTGACTGCTCTTGTTCTGGGTACTGAATACAAATATCAATAAGATGATGTCGCAGCTCTCTGAGAGCTCATAGTCTAGATTATTAATGACAATACAATCTTATATTGTGATAATAGAGTTATTACTTTTTTTTTAACAAATATTTTGGGAGCATAAGAGGTAGGAGAGAGAGATTAGCTTTTACCTGGGGAAGGGGCAAATGGGCAGTGGGATAATACAGATGAGTAATGATTCATCAAGACAAGAAGATTAAAAATGATTTTCCAAACTGAGAGAACATTATGTGTGGCGCATGGGATGTGACAAAGTATGGCACATACTTCTTAAAGTTTGGTGATTGGAGGGTATGTAAAGGAATGGCAGGAGTAGGAGTAAGAAGGTAATTTGGGAACAGGTTATGACGAACCTTGTGTGCTTTACTGAAGAATTTGTAAACCCCATTCTGTAACTAATGGAGAGTCATTCAAGATTTGTAAGTTAAGAAGCAAAGTGGATAGAGTTGTATTTTGTAGTAGGGTAGAGGAAGCACAGGAGAGGAGAGTTGGAGGCTGGGTCTTTCAGATATATTGAGATTAAGGTATCTTAAAATAGGAACTAGAAAAAATAAATAGGGAGAAATCAAGACTAGATAAATTGATGGTAGTGATCATCAGCATATAATTTATAATCAAAATCATGTGAGTAAGTATGGGGATAAAGTGTTGCATAGTGGGAAAGAACATGGACTCAGATACCTGGTTTCCCAGCTGCCACTTTCCAGCTATGTGACTTTGAGCAAGTTATTTTACCTCACTGTGCCTCAGTTTCTTCTTTCATAAAATGGGGATAAAAATTGTCTACCTTATGGGGTGCATGGCTGGCTCAGTTGGTAAGCATGGGACTCTTGATCTTGTGGTTGTGAGTTCAAGCCCCACCTTGGATGTAGAGATTACTTAAATAAGTAAACTTAAAAAAAAAAAAAAAAATTGCCTACCTTATAGAGTTGCTGTGAGGATTGAATGAGTTAATATAGTGTTGCTTATTATTATTGTTACATGCTGTTATTTAGGGTTTAAAATAGGTGTTTTGTTTTTCCCCCATGAAGTGTTCTGTTAAGGAGGAAGAGATGGCTGATCAATAGAAGGAAAGAGTTTTGTAAGATGAGAGAGATTGGGTTGTGTTTATCAATTAAGAAAAAGCAGCCAATAGAAAAGTTACTCAAGGTACAAGTGATTGAATAAGATCCAGAAGATATGGAAATGATTGTGTGCAGAGCACAGGTTGGTGGGTTAGCTCTAGACAGAAGAATATAGATATGTTTAGAAATGAGAAATGTAATAATAAAGGACTATCCATCCAGCAGCTGCTATTTTGCTCTGAGATCTTAGAGGCAAGGCCATCTCCCTCAAATGAGTAGAGATGATGGAAGTAATTAAGGGATTTGAGGAGAATTTTAAATATTTGGAACGATCTCTTAGGAGAAAGGAAAAGGGGACTGAGGATTGCCAAACTGCCCAGAGCCCATGTGTGGTTGGAAACCAGAAATTTGAAAAGGAGACAATCTTTCAAATTTAATTTTAGTTAAATTGAAAAGAAAATTAAGGATATTTGGTAGTAAGATCTCTCTTTTAGGAAGTTACTTATATCAAAGGTAAGTAATAAATGTATTTTATTATGGAATATATAAATAAAGCATTTCAGAAATTATTACAGACAATAAATGCTAAGTAAAATTTCTATGAGAATCACCCTCTATACTTCGGAGGGGAGAATGCAGCATTACTATGCATTTAAACGAGTATAGCTGCTCAAAGACAATATTTTCTGGGCAACAAACAACAGATGATGCAGTCACTCTATGATGGTCACTTAATATATCAGTGATGAAAGAATCACATGCCAGAAAACAATTTATAGGGCACCTGGGTGGCTCATTTGATTGAGCAACGGCCTTCGGCTCAGGTCATGGTCCCGGGGTCCTGGGATCGAGTCCCACATCAGGCTCCCTGCTCAGTGGGGAGGCTGCTTCTCCCTCCCTCCCTGCTGCTCCCCCTGCTTGTACTCTCGCTCTCTCTCTCTCTCAAATAAATAAATAAAATCTTTAAAAAAAAAATGTATAGAATCAAATGAATAGTCCTCCCACCCTAGCATTAGTAATGAGACTAAGTAGACATAGATGCCTAGACTCCCCACCTAAATGAATTAAAAACAAAATGAGACATCCACAAATAAGTTAAATGTCTGCATAACAACAAAGTGTTGCAGTTTTTCTGTATTATGTAAGTTGTTTCAAGAGTTATTTCATTAGTTTTTTTCCAAATATTCCTTTTTAAGTATTTCTCCTATATTTTATTTTTTTAAGATTTTATTTATTTGACAGCGAGACAGCGAGAGAGGGAACACAAGCAGGGGGAGTGGGAGAAGGAGAAGCAGGCTTCCTGCTGAGCAGGGACCCTGATGCGGGGCTCCATCCCAGGACCCTGGGATCATGACCTGAGCCAAAGGCAGACACTTAATGGCTGAGCCACCCAGGTGGCCCCTATATTTTATTTATTAAACATTTTTTAGCATGGAGAATAATCTTTAGAATACTTTCGCTTAGTATACATTAATTTATATTACAAAGGATTATTAAATACCCCAATGTCAATTACTCACTGTTTTTTAATTGAGTGCTTATAGTTTGGATTCATAAATAGAAAACAATCAAAACTCTGAATGGGAGATTATTTGTCAATAGAGGAAGAGAGATTGGAAATAGAAATGCAGAGACTGATATTTTGTTTCATTTCCTCTCACTCTGGTAACTACCCAAAGTCTCATTTAATCCTTAACTTTTTTTCTTTTTTAAGTTTTGATTGACAAAAATTTCAAGCATGTATAAAAGTAGAGAGAATAGCATTATGAATCCCCACATAGCTGTCTCTAGCTTCAATAATTTTCAACATAGAATGCTTCACTTAACGTGTACAGATTCCTGTGATGTCTTGGTGCCGATATGATAATTAGCTGTATCTTAATTATAAACATAGAAAAGCTCATAGTAGCATCTAAAATTAAACATCAGTTTGCATAAACAGGCTTTGAAGGAGTAAGTTTCCCGCCCCCACCCCCCAATACTCTAAGTGAGCATTTTAAAGCTATTGTTTTCCACTTGGGGCCATTAAAGCATCATAATTCTAGGTTATTTATCAAATGAGAGATTAAAGTCAAGTTAAGAATATCTACTAACTACATGATAAGAATTGAACTTATTTTGGGAATGTTGAACTTAGATTAGTTAAGGTCTGGCTTGAGAGCGTCTTTGACCCATTGAATAGTCCTTCTTACCCTGATGATGAAAACTCTTGAGAACTATTTTAAAATACAGCCACTCTTAGAAGTATATGAACAAAATTTGAATCAGAATAGCTTTCTACTTTTCTTCAGAAGATAAATGTAGTAATTTGAGTTTCTGAAGTTTCTTAATGAAGGAACAAAAATATGATTAGAATTTTATTTTATGGTTAATTTTTCAGGAACACATTTCACTGTATTTATTTGAACACAAACAAATAGCTGGGTTAACTTTCCAGAAAAGTAATATGCAACTAATTTTTCTATGTTTTTCATCTTTTATGTGAAACACGATGAAGGTTCCTAGAAAAAGTTACAGTTGTCAGAAATTGACCCATGTCAACAGTTTAGAGAACTAATTGAGTTTTTCAGCTGAGCTAAACATTAATGCTAACAGGAAGGCTGCTCTGGCATTCATGAGCATCACTTTGCTCAAAAGTAAAGAAACATGATATTAATGAGAGGCATAGTTTTCAACAGAGTGTGATATAAATGTGAGTGGAAGCTTCTAATGTTTTTCCATATCTTAGGTTGTTATTACTGTTGATAATTATGAAGTTGAGGAAGCAATTTTTGAAAAGAGAGGGAGCAATGAGACAGGGATAAAAGGGGAGAAATAAGTGGGCAATCTTCTGAATGGGGAAATTCATAGAATGCATACTCAAACTAAGACCCATTTTTATTTAATGTTAAAAGTTAATTATCACAAAAAGAGAGTACATGTTAAAATCTGCTAGCTTAGAAGAGTTTATTCCTAATAGAAACAAGATGCTGGAAAATAGCCAGGTTTGTGTGAGCAGGGTGGCTTGTCCATATTTGAGCTTCCCAGTTATTTGTTAAGTGAATAAATAAATGCTAGTGAATAAAGCACTGGGAGTTTAGCCTTCGTGTGAGCAAGTATGTAGTAAAATAACTACTGCTTTTAGGACAATAGGTTGAATTATTATTTAAATCATGACAGGGATCCCCAAGTCAGTATAAACTTGTTTGTAAAAATAGACCTGGCATTCAGTCTCCTTGATCACCAGGTTGCATTGCTAGCAGATGCAGTTCTAAGAAAAGATAGCGAATATCAAATTAAAGTGACTTGGATCATATTGGGCTCCTTGTTAGTATGCTGAAAATATTCGCAAGGTAGGGAATATTGCACCCTTCCGTTGACCATAACGTTATGATTCTGCTTATGGAAAGTATATGAGGTTCAAGACTGAAAATAGGAAGCTTCTGATCAAGGGGGAGCCTATCGTTGTCTTCCCAGGATAAGATCCATCAGCATCATAAGGGGTCATTATGATAACTGATTATGTTGTGGTGTAAAAACAACAGATCCATTATTCTGTAAAAATAGAGGGCTTACTTAAAGGGTAGGACAAAATAGTTTCTCATATTAATCATAGAAGTGAACCTAAAATAGTATGTCAACTTTAGCTTCACTTCTTACCTCGCAACTTCTTGACCTCTTGGCACTATGGAAAACAAGTCACACCATTGCAGTCTGTGACCTTGCTGACATCCAGAATACTGGATGGTCCCTTTAGCAAGCTGGTTGTTATGGGCATGTTATTGCCAGGAACATCATTCCTGCTTCTGTTGACACTGCTGCAGCTATTGGCAGGGTACTTAGTGAGTTAAATGGGAAGCTCGCCAGCATGACACCCTTGCCCCGATGACCAATAGGCAAACCTGCCAGACAGTTTCCAAGAAAGTAATAAGGCAAGCATCTGCCAGACCCATAACCTGTGGTTTCCTTTTGCTGCTGTAACTGGTATTCCCCTTAATACTTAAACAAGCTCACTTACTGGTATGGCAGTGATTTGGCCACGCTATTGACATTAGGGGCTTAGGGCCTCTATCCCATACTAGTAGGCAGGGACCATCTCTCTTAACTCTTCCCTCTTGCAAAACCATAGAAAATATCTATTTCAAATTTAAACCTTTTGCCAGATTTTTATAGGAGTGGGGTAAAGGACAGAGATATTTCTGAATTCTGTGTTGTTAATAAAATTTGCACTTGGCCCAAATTTGGTAGGTTGGGACAGAGGAAGTATTGACATCAGTCTAATATGTTTTTTTTTTAAAGATTTTGTTTATCCATTTATTTGACGGAGAGAGAGAGCATGCACACAAGCAGGGGGAGCAGCAGAGAGAGAGGGAGAAGCAGGCTCCCTGCTGAGCAGCGAGCCCAATGTGGGGCTGGATTCCAGGATCCTGGGATCATTACCTGAACCGGAGGCAGATGCTTAACCCACTGAGCCACCCAGGTGCCCCTCTTAATATGTTTTTATAGCCAAAAAGATACATTAAATCTCATAATAATCTGGAAAAGAACTTGGGGGGTGGAAGAAAGAAAGGAACGAAGGGAGAGAGGAAAGATTCTACTTTTGGATAAACTCTGAAAGTCCTGCCCTTAGACTATTTCGTTTGATTCTGGTCATAACATCTCAAGTGAAGCTTTGTTCATAACAAAGGGAATTGGAAAGGAGTGTAAGAAGGATGAACAAGTTCATTCTGTATTTGGTATTTTAGAGCTGGAAAGAGACAAATTTAGGAAAATCGAGAAGTATAGAGTGACTTTCTCAAGGAGTAGCAAACTATAGGAACTTGCTATTCTAAGAGGTATATAACATTGTGGGGATGGCCAAATAAATAATCCCAGTAGGTGGGATATTTTATGCAGCCTTAAAGTAGGTGCTAAAGCCTATATTTTAACACATACAAGCCTATAACAAGATACCAAATTACATACGCACTTTAACAGCATCTATGTAAAAGCAACTATGGATAGAGACTAAAAGGGAATATAACAAAAATGTAAGAATTTGGGCTGTGTTAGATAGGAAATTGTAATTTGTAAGAGTTGGCATTATGGAAAAAAAGTGATAACGTATCAGGAAGTGTCTGTTGTTTGGAATTATATAGAAATTATTAAGGATCCAATTGTGCCTAATCCCACAGTAGAATGACCCATTCCCATCAATAAGGAAGCATGTACTTCCTGCTAGCAGCAGTTTCTTAACTGTACTTCTTGGGAAGTGGAGAGATGTGGGATGGAGTGAGGGAATGAGAAGAAGATTCCTGGATAACCTTAATCTTACGCTTTGATAACAATGTGACAACCTGTGCAGAAATATGTTTCTTACGGTAGTCAAGGAATAAGGGAATTCTCTAATTCTCTCCCAAGAAGTGATTTGATTTTTCAGACTGAGAGTAGGGAGGAGAGGAAAGATGAGGAACAGGAAAGAGAGAAACTAGTACCCGTATCAGCTCATGACCTTGCCGTTAAAAATGAGGGACCTGAGACTCAGAGGGTTTTGTTTTTTATATATTTTATCATTCTAGATTTATCTGAGAAAAGCCTCCTGAGAGCTTACAAATACCCAGGAGCATAGTTAGAAAGGTATTTGAGATAATATGAAGGGCATGAGTTTTTAACTTCTGAATTATGAGATGTCTCTAAACCCAAGAGAGAAAAGGTACTAACTGTTAAGTTCAGCAGTGATCTTGCACAATGCTGGACTTTATGGTCTCATGTCTACTCAAACTATAGAAAGTGAAGAGGTTGGTTTACAGAATGATGAACTAATACTGCGTAGGCTTTCTTCTAGTGTTGAAAAAAAGAGCACAGCTCCCCAACTGTGAACTATAATACACCATTTTAACAGATAGTTCACTTGGTCTATTATCTTCAGCTCATGTGGTATTTGGTATTTGTAAACTGTTCTACTTGTATTATTTTTACACTATTGGGCAATGTTAGTAGAATAGTAGTTTTTTAAATATCCGATACTTTCAATAAATAGTTTTGAAATGATACTGGATAATTTTAACTAAGTTTGAATTAGTTCCATTTTGTGCTTTGGATTTCTTATTTATCTGACAGAGAGAGACACAGCGAGAGAGAGAACACTAGCAGAGGGAGTGGGAGAGGGAGAAGCAGGCTTCCCGCGGAGCAGGGACCCCAATGCGGGGCTCAATCCCAGGACCCTGGGATCATGACCTGAGCCGAAGGCAGACGCTTAACGACTGAGCCACCCAGGCGCCCCTGGTTTTATTACTTTTAAATGATTTTTGAGTCATCCTTTTCTCTCCATTTTATTGAGGATTGATTGAAATTTTGATATATTGGCAGAGTTAGTAGTCATTTTCTTTTCCTTTTCCCCACAGAATGTAGAGATTGACGAAAAGGGTTTGTTGTTTTGGTTTGTTTTTACTAGGAATGAGTTAACCATGTTACGGAGCTCTTCCTTCTGACTACAGATATGGTTGTAAAAACCTTGGGAGTACCCTTCCTGGGGCAAGCAAAAATGCTGTATGAAAGAGGAACATATTTTAAAGAACAGTCAATTCCAACTTTGTTAGATAGCTTTGTATCTTGGTGTCAGTGATGGTTTCTAAAATGTGTAATGGTTGAAAATTCACTCTTGAAAAACAGCAAAAATAAAAATTTCAGTATAAAGGAAAACTCACAAACCATTTCCTGATTGCATGATATAATTTTATAGTTTGATTTCATTATATTTCTTTTCATTCCTTTACTTAACATTGAGTACTTCTTGTTTGACAGGCCCTACACTCACTGCTAGGAGTGTAATGGTGAGCATCTGCTTAGCGTCTAGTAATTAATGTCTATGTTAATTACTAATTAATTACATAACTAGTTATTAGTGTCTATAGACATTAATCAAACAAACCACCTAAAACAGAAAATTGCATCTATGACAAGTGCTACAAAGGAGAGGTAGAAGAGGCCATAAGAAGGAATTTAAACTGGTCAAAGATTTGGAAAGTCTTTCTTTTTTGTATTTTAAAGATTAGAGAGAGAGAGAGAAAGGGCAGGGAGCAGGGGCAGAGGGAGAGGGAGAGAGAAACTCAAGGAGACTCTGCACTGAGCTCAGAGGGGCTTGAGATCACGACTTGAGCGGAAACCAGGAGTGGGCGCTAAACCAACTGTGCCGGCCAGGTGCCCCTGGAAAGGCTTTCTTGAAGTGAGGCTTGAGTGTTAAGAGGTTTTTTCAGTTGGACAGTATCTGAGTGAGTGCTGGAAAGGAAGAGTTTCCATCCCAGAGATGGAAACCTAGCAGCAGGAGAGCGGCCTGGCGAGCAGCAACAGGCTGGGAGAAAGGCAGTATGGCCGCGGTATATGGAGTGAAAGCTGAGACTAATGTGTGAAGAGTCTGGAGAAGTAGGTGGATTTGGGTAGCAGTCACATAGGTTGTTTTGTTTGTGAGTATTCGTCAAGCTGTCCCCTTTGATACACTTTTCCATATGTGCATTATACTTCAAAAATGAGGTTTGAGTGCACTTGAATGAACAGTTTAAGGCTCCAAAGTTTTATACAAAAGAGCACCTTGGAACTCTCTTATATCTACTCCTGGTCACAACTCTCCCTTTACCGAGGGCTTCCATCACCATAGGTTATTTTTATCTTTTCCTAATATCATATAGTCAGCATCACAATATTTAGGAGTTTGGCTCCTTTTGATCCTTTTATGGCTATGAGATACTTCTGTGTTTGCACGTGGTGGTAAAATGTGCACTTTTACTGTAGCACAATATTCTAATGTATGGATATACCTTATTTTGCTTATTTCTTCTACTCTTGATGGTCATTTGGGTTATTTCCAGTTTAGGTCCCTTACAGAAAGTGCTGCTGTGAATACTTGTATGTATCTTTTGGTGTTGCATATGTATCCATTTCTGTTAGGAATGTGTATAGGAGTCAAATTGCTAAGTTACAGGGTATGCATACGTTCAGCTTTATTAGGTGCTACCATATAGCTTTCCAAAATGGCTGTACCAATTTATACTCCCACCAACAACATGTAAGTGTTCCAGTTGTGGGGCGCCTGGGTGGCTCAGTCGTTAAGTGTCTGCCTTTGGCTCAGGTCATGATCCCAGGGTGCTGGGATCAAGCCCCACATCAGGCTCCCAGCTCAGCCTCCTTCTCCCTCTCCTCCCTGCTTATGCTCTCTCTCACTATCTCTGTCTCTCTCTCAAATAAATAAATAAAATCTTAAAAAAAAAAAAAAAAAGAGTTCCAGTTATTCTACATCCTTGCCAGCTCTTGTCATTGACAGTTAAAAAGAAAAAAGTTATTCTGGTTGGTATAATGTTGGGCATTATGGCTTTAATTTGCATTTCTCTGCTGATATTGAAAATTTTTCATATTTTTTTGGTCATTTTGATATTTTTTGGGGGTAGGGCCTAGTAAAGTTTGTTGCCCATTTTTCTATTTGATTTTCTCTGATACTGATTTAGGAGTTATGTTTTTGATACAAGTCTTGTCAGGTACATGTACTATAGTCACCTCCTTATCTGTGGGGGATATGTTCCAAGACCCCAGTGGATGCCTGGCACTGGGGATACTGAACCCTATACACATGGTTTTTTCCTGTAATACATACCTATGATAAAGTTTAATTTATAAATTAGTGACAGTAAGAAAATAACAACAATAACTACTAGTAGAACAATTCTAACAGTATACTGTAATGAAAGTTATGTAAACATGGTCTCTGTCTCTCAAGATATCTTATTATACTGTACTTACCCTTCTTGTGATGGTGTGAGATGATAAAATGCCCACATGATGAGATAAAGTGAGATGAATGTCATAGGCATGGTGATGTGGTATTACGCTACTGTTGACCTTCTGATGATATGTCAGAAAGGAGGAACATGTGCTTCCACATTGTGGTTGACTGCAGGTAACTGAGACCAAGAAAAGCAAAATCCCCAAAAGGGGGACTCTCGTACTACAAGTATCTTTTAGTCTGTGGTAGAAAGGTATCTTCTACTTTTTTGAGTAAACAAATTTTAAATTAGCATTTCTTTTTTTTTTTCCATGATTAGATAAGGTGTTTTTATGCCTTGTTTAAGGAATCCTTCCCCAACCCCAAGTCATAAGCATACTCTCCTGTACTGTCTTTTAGAAGCTATTGTTTATGTACACATTTAGATGTACACTTGAAATTTATTTGTGTATGGTGTGAACTAGGGGTAAAGATTCACTGTTTTTTCCTGAATGGAAATTCATTGGTCCCAGTATTATATATTGAAAAAACCTTATTATATCGCATTATCATTTTTGTTATAAATCAGGTGGCCATATATGTGTCAATCTTTTTCTGAATTCTCTGATTTCTACCATGGGTTCTCTGGAATACTTTTTGAATTATTGCAGCTTTATAACGAGTCTTGCTATCTGGTAGTGTAATTTCTCCACCTTTGTACTTTAAGAGTGCCATGGCTGTTTTCAGCTATCTTAGAATCAAGTTGCCAGTTTCTACAAAAATAATCTGCTGGGATTATGATTGGGATTACACTGAATCTATAGATTAATTTGAGGAGAACTGACATCGTTACAATATTGAGTCTTTAATACGTGAATGTAGTATGCCCCTTCATTTATTTGGATCTTCTTTAATTCCTCTAAATAATATTTTGAAGTTTTCTATGTAGAAGTCATGCACATATTTCTTTAGACTTATGTCTGGGTGTTTTTTGATGTTACAGCCAATGTTTATTAGTTTGCTAGAGCTGCCATCACAAAGTACTACAGAGTGGGTGGCTTAAACAACAGAAATTTATTTCCTCATAGTTCTGGAGGCTAGAAGTCCAAGATCAAGGTGTCCATAGGGTTGGTTTTATTCTGAGACTTCTCTCCTTGGCTTTTAAATGACACTCTTCTCTCTGTATCTTTACATGGTCTTCCTTCTCTGTCTGTAAGCATGTCTGTGTTTCTTATAAGGACACCAGTGAAACAGGATTAGGGCCTACCCACATGACCTCATTGTATTTTAATTACCTCTTTTAAGACCCCGTCTCCAAATACAGTCACATTCTAAGGTACTGAGGGTTAAGGACTTTAACATATGAATTTTAAGGGGACACAATTCAGCCCATAACACAATGGTATCAAATTATTTGTTGCTGAAATACAGACATACAATTTCTTTTTGAATATTGATCTTATATATAGTGATCTTGCTAAATTCACTTATTCTTAAAGTGTTTCTATTAATTATTTTGGATATTCTCCATAAACAATCATGTCACCTGTGAATAATGACTTTTATCCTGATCTCAGAATAAAAAGCCTTTAGTATTTCACTATTAAGTAAGATACATGCTATGGAAATTTTGTAGATAGTTTTTACCTGATTAAGATAGCTTTCTTTCTATTGCTCATTGCTCATTTGTTGAGTTTTTTAATTTGTTTTGTTTTAAAACATTTTATTTTATTTATTTAAGAGAGGGAGAGGTGGGGGAGGGTCAGAGGGAGAGAGAGAATCTTAAGCAGGCTCCACACCCAGCAGAGAGCCCAAGGTGGGGCTCCATCTCACAGCTCTGAGATCATGACCACAGCCAAAATCAAGAGTTGGATGCTTAACCCAGTGAGCCACCTAGGCACCCATTTGTTTTGTTTTTAATCCTGAACTAACTTTGAAGCTCTTAGACTATTTGAATCTTAATTTTTGCTATAATGGAGAAAAGTTGATAGGATTTACTGATGGATACTTTTGATATGGAAAACAGTAGAAGAGAGGAATTTTTTGTTCATTGGAAATTGAAGTTTTGTGATGTCTCCTAGTTTCTGTAAAATTTGAAAGGAATGATTTGGAGGAAACTGGGAAAATTAGTTTGAAGTGTGTTTCATTGAAAAAGTTAAAAACTCAGCTATCTACTCTTTCAGAATCTCTAGATATTTATGATCCACATTTTAGTATTTTAACACAATTTTTGTTTCTTTAGTTTTTGCTACACAGGTATCCAATGTTGTTATATAATTTATTTTCATTTACTAATGAAAATAACTGCTCCAGTTTCTTTTATTTCAGAGTTTGGCGCTCCAAAACAGGTGAGAATGTACAAAAGGTTAAACTGTGCTTTGCACAAATTGTTATGTTATCATTTAGAGCCATCTGGAAATCATTATAAAGTATGTCACAGACTGTACTTTGGGTCATTGATATAGATGCATGACAAGGAGTAATCATAATGGTAGCTATAATAATAGTAGTTAGAGTAGTAATAACTAAAGGTAATATTTTTTGAGCAATTAAATATTGCCTGCTTTTGGGGCGCCTGGGTGGCTCAGTTGGTTGAGAGTCCGACTCTTGATTTTCACTCAAGTCATGATCTCAGGGTCGTGAGATTGAGCCCAGCAGGTTCCACGCTCAGTGGGGAGTCTGCTTAAGATTCTCTCCCCCTCCCTCTGCCCCTTCCACCCCCAGTCTCTCACTCTCTCTTTCTCTCTGTCTCTCAAATAAATAAGTCTTTTAAAAAAATTGCCTGCTTTTGAGCAGACGCTGTTCTTTGTGATTTACATGCATTAACAAAGTCCTTAAAATAACTCTCACAATACTATTTTATCTGTCGTTTTTACGGATTAGAAGACTGAGGCACAGAAAGATAAGTAACGTGCTTCAGATCACACAGCTAATAAATGATGGAGTCATGATTCGATCCCAGAAAGTTGGCTCCAGAGCTTTCTCTAGAAGGCTGTGATATGTTATGCTGGGATAGAAGTTTTTAATTTTAATAGAATCTTAAAATAGATGGATAATAATACATTTTAATCTCAGACTCAAAAAATACAGCAGGAGCAACAAAAATGTTATTAAAATTCTTCTACATGAAATATAAGAGCTCTCCACATTAAGACATCATTATTTGCCCCCATACATGTGCTTGTACACTGTTCCTCTTTCCTGTCTTTCCTAGACCATCTAGTCTGACTCTGCCCCAACACTCCTTCCTACACCAAACTACTTCACATGCTTTCGGTATCAACAAAGCTGTCATGCAGTGAAATTAGATGAATGAAGAATCATAGTCCTAAGTTTCCAAATGATAAAATAGAATTGAATAATTTAATCTCTAAAATCCTAAAATGACTAAATCTAACCTAGTAAGACTCTTAAAATGCCTGTAATAACCCTTCAGGTATCCCAGAATGTCCCATTCTGCTCCAGCCTCGTTCTCCCATTAAACATGTTTTCCTTCAAGGATTATATGTATGAGATAAAAGCTTTTTTGTGTTGTTTTAAATCCAATTCTTTTTGTTATTGTTTCATTACTAAAATTTTAACTACTGCTTTCTACTCTTTTTTTTTTTTCATTACACATATCTATGGGAATATTATTATTAGTTCAGCAAATGAGCCTGGGAGTCTAACCATTATTTAAAATAGATTTGTAAAACGTAACTTTTTTGTGGTTTGAAGTTTGTATACACTCTCCACAAAACACAGACACACTTGGTATTTGTGGCTGTTTAATTCATATATTTAGAAATAGTGAGTGAGCCAATTAGCTCTGTTTTGTCTGTGACTATAGATTAAATTTAACCAAGGAGAACTATCTCAAATATGTTTTATTTTGTTTGCAAATGAGAGAATGTTGGTAGATCAGCATGAATCCACTATTCTTGGGTAAAGAATTTAAAGTTAGTGGCCTTCTCATGGTAGAAAATAGAACCATCTTTTTTTTTTTAATGTTAAAGATAGCACTAAAAATCAGATCAAAGTAATTTACACATTTGGATCTATATTTGTAAGTTCTGTATATTGTCTAGGAAACCGAAATACTGGAATTAATTATTCATTTTTTTCAATACCTTTACTCTGGTTTTTAGTGTAGTGGTTATATGCCTGGACTCAGGCCAGTTTGCCAGGGTTTAGATCCTGATGCCATATGGCCCTAAGAGTTCTTGAGCAAGTTACTTAGTCCCTCTGTGCTTCAGTATTCTTATTTGTAAAATTAAAAATAAAAGAACATACCTTATGAAGTTAGTGAAGATTAAATAAGATAATACATTTAAAACTCTTAGCAGAGAGCAAGTATTTAGTTTAACAACTCTAATTGTTAGCAGTGCTCTCCAATTTGCAAATCTGTCAGTGGTAGTCAGTGGAAATATCCTTTATGAGAGAAAAAATGTTTCTGAATCTTAGGAAATCTTATTCCTGTGGTTTGCTATTACTGATAAAGAGGGAGAGAAATTTTATGGATTACCTCGTAGCACCCATATGATCAATAATTTTCATTTGTTTCCTGGCAAATATTCTCATGTCTGAATGAAAAACTTGAGTAACCTAATAGGTGAATTAATTCTCTTCTTTCACTGGCCTCATGTTTGATGTTGACCATGACAGTCCGGATGATTAATTGGCAGAACCACTGAGGAAGTGATTATAGGAAGAACTTGGAAGAGCTTGGTTTAGGATACTAACTTCAGAAACAGTCTACTTTGTAGAAAATTTTTCTTTATCTGCAAATCTGGTCACTTTACTTTGGGTCAAGTCAGATAGTCAGCTAACCTTATGGTGTTCTTGTTTACTCTGTGCCAGGAACAGTATGTAGATATCCATTAATTTTCTCTTCCCTAGTGTTGTACAGACTTTTATCTGTCTACATTCTTCCATTCTTTTAAAAAATATGTGTGTGTGTGTGTATATATATATATATATATATATATATATATGTCTTTAAATTCCCAAAGCAAGCTGAGATGGCACAGTGTGTTTAAACAATGTGGATTTCGTCAGACATCACATTCTTCCAGATATATTTTTCCAAATGGAAAGATGGCTCAACATTTTCTATTATTATTTTAGATGAAATGTTCTGCAATATGTTGTTGACATTGTACTGAAGTAAATACTGTATGCTCAAGTCTCTCAGGGACCCTCATGAAAATGAGATGCATGTCCCAGGAGGCTATCTTAGAAGAGAGAAATTCTAAATAAAATAGCATGAATGAAGTGGCACACATGAATTTATTATGAGAAAATATTCTTTCATGTAATACTGGACCTAAAGAAGAGGAAATGTTGACACGACAGATTGCTATCCTTATATGGCTCTATGTGGTCACATATACATAATAATTTATATTTTTTTCCTTTTTCAGTCAAATATACTGAAGGTATTTGTTTTACAGTGGTGGAACATAGTTCATTTATTAGCTACATTCCACATTCATTTGATCTACTACACATCTCTCATCATGACTGGCAATTCAGGCTGTCCTTTCTGTGTTATAGTTTTGTTTTTCTTTAAGAGGACTAAGAGGGAGCCACACAAATCTCAGACTTGACTGGTAAGGGAAGTGCCAATTAAACCGAGAATTGAGGTGTGGTTGAAAAAGGGCTAGTGAGCCTGGAATAGATTTAGTCCAAGTAGAGAGATAATTTCCCAGTCTTCTCTTAGCATTGACTGTTTTCTTTAAGTTTGGGTGGCCCTTCTGCATGGGGGGCATTCCTTCTGGGCTTATGCGTTTTCAACCATTTTGTCTAATTGTTTATTTGCCAAAAATAGTTTATTTCTTTTTGCAGTTTTTTAAAAATAATCATTATTAGGTTTTTAAATTCAGAGGAATGATAAAAACATCTTGGAATCCTATAACCCAGGTAACCCTTGTTAATGTATTAAAAAAAGATGCATTATTAGACGATAGAACTGCACATGAAGGTAGACTTTGTTTTCCATCCTCCCAGAGCCAAACATTTAATAGTTTTTGCATATTGCACTAGAAAAAATGGTTTTCATATTTCATCTTTTAGTTTGTAAACCAAAGGGATCTCATGCTATGTACTATTGAATACCTCAATTTTTTTCCCCCCACTTACTATATTAAGGACATCTTTCCAAATATTTGCTCTGGGGTAGATATTTTTGATGTCTCTTCAGAGAAATTTAAACATGAGAGAGATACAGGCCTTTTCCTGCAGGAATTTAGAGTATAAGTTTTGGTTATAACTGTAGTTAGTATTTATTAATATGCATAATATTCTATGTGTGTAACATATTAGTTAGGTTTCTGGTTACAAGTGACAAACCAAGTTAAGCTAGGTTAAGCTACAAAAAAACTGTTTTAAGCAATGAATCATGGAACACTACATCAAAAACTAATGATGTGATGTATGGTGATTAACATAACATAGTAAAATTAAAAAAAAAACTTTTAAGGAGAGAAGGGAATCTCATGAAACTAGGATTAGGGTTTGGAGCACTTTGAAAACTTTCTCTTTCTCTTTGTTTATCCACTCTGTTTTCTCTCAGTAGATTGATTTTCTCAGATCCGCAGGTCATGTAGTAGAAAACATGGCTGCTAATAGTTTCCAAGGTTATAACTCTCTTTTCAAGAGCCCATTTTAGGCTGAGATTGAAATCTCTTCATTCCAATTTCAAATTTCTGAGAAGTCAACTACTACCCAGCTTGGAGTGCCCATTATGGAACCAATTAGTTATTGTCATGGGGACTGAATCATCTTGTAAAAAAAAAAAAAATCACTGTGGTTACCACATAGATGGTGGGTGGGCAGTTTGCAGAAAAGAGATGCTGGACAGACAACTAAATATGTATTTACTACTTTCATTGAAATTACAAGTTGTTAAGTGATTTTATATCTTGCTGTGCACAAAGTTGCAGTGTCAATCTTGTATTTTTAGGGAATTTAGTAAAATTCAAGTCTCATTATTTCTGAATTACAGTGTCTATGGTACTCAACCAGATTTCTTAATTCCATTTTTATTATAATTTCCTTTCCTTATCATTTTTCCCTTTTATAGTTCCACAGAACTGAATTTTACATGATGTGGAATGTATTCCTTTTTCTTTTTTTCTTATATTTAATTACTTAAGGTAGCTAGTGATTTGTGATCTCCTGAATTCCGGAACTATCTAGAGAAGGACAGTGGGTACTGGGAAGGGCCCTCAACTAAGAAGCAATCATCTGCATTTGAGCTTTGAATTCACTACCTTCTCATCATTATCACTATAATCTAAATTTAGCAGGACCTAAATTTAGCAGTGCTATAGTAAACTATCAAATTCATCACAGGCTGTTGTGAGAAGGATCAAATAAGATAATATGTATGAACTTACTTCATAAATTCAGAGGTGTGCTATCCAAACAAGTTATTATTACACATTTGACTCTGACACAGAGAGAGTGTAGCATGGGAAAAGGAAGTCTTACCTTGCCAACTGATCAGAGACTGATAAAGGCATGTGATTTGGTAGAACAAAAGATAGTTGAAAAGAACAGTTGGCCACATTATATGTATAAATGTGAAATTAGATTAGCAATTAAAAATTGTTTATATCTGAAGATCATCCATGCTGAAGTTTTGAGCAGAAGATGAACCATCGAAATAAATTTATCTTCATAATGACCTGATCTTGTAATGGAGTTGACAAAGGAGAGTTAAGACCATTCGGTTATTTTGACATAGTAACATAAAATGACACATGAATTGTGTAGTCATGACTTAAACATTAATATGTCAACACAAAAAAATCTCAGTCCCCTTCACCAAGAATTCCTAATTCTAAACTTTTGATGTGTTCTCTATGTGCCGTCCAACCCCCATCCCCCTCCCTAGCACTATGGAACTCTTTGGTTCTACCGCATACTAGCTATGTGACCTTGGACAAGTTATTTAACCTCTCTGTGCCTCAGTTTTCTCATCTTTAAAATTGTGAAATAGTAATACCTACCACAGAGGATTGTTGTGAAAGTTAAATTACATTAATACATGTTAAGCATTTAGAACATTGTCTCCTGTGTGGTAAGTGGTCAATAAATGTGAAAATGATCAGGCTTTTTTCATTTAATGATATTTTCATTATCTTGCTACTTTGTAGAAACTTCCTTATATTTAGTTTCTAAAAATAGTATTTTCTCTTTGTTTTTGAGCTTTTTGTCGTGGAAAATTTCAAACTTACATCAAAGTAGGATGAATAGTGTAACTAACCCAATTACCAATCACCTTGGTAATTGTATTTGGCAGCCTCTAAGATGGCCCTCAATGATCTGTGCTTCCTAGCATCTGTGGCCTTTTGTAATATTCTTCCTTTGCATGTGGGCTAGACCTGGTGACTTACTTCTAACCAAAAGAATACAGCAAAAGTGATGGGATGTCACTCCAAGATTAGGTTACAAAAAGACTGGTTTTGGGGGCGCCTGGGTGGCTTAGTTGGTTAAGTGTCTGCCTTCGGTTCAGGTCATGATCTCAGGGTCCTGGGATTGAGTCCCACATGGGGCTCCCTGCTTAGTGGGGAGCCTGCTTCTCTTTCTTCCTCTGCCCCTTACCCCCGCTTGTGCTATCTCTCTCTCAAATAAATAAATAAAACCTTTAAAAAGAAGAAAAAAAAAAAAAAGACGTTTGTTTGTTTTTATCTTGTGTGCTTCCTTTCCTGCTTTAATGCTCAATCACTTTGAGGGAGGTCAACATGGCAAGGCACTGAGGAAGGCCTCTGGCAACAGTCAGTAAGAAGCTGGCACTGTTGGTGTAAAAGTCCATGAGGAACTGAATTCTGACAGTAACCATGTAAGTGAGCTTGAAAACAGATATTGCCTCTCTTGTATCTTCAGGTGAGATCATTGCCTTAGCTACAGCATGATTGCAACTTCATGAGAGACCTTACACCAGAGGTGTCCAGCTAAGCTGTACTTGGATTCCTAAAGCACAAAATCTGCAAAATAATAAATACTTCTTGTTGTAAACCAATAAATTTTGGAGTAATTTCTTATGAAGCAATAGAAAACTAATATTTAACCAACTTTAAAAATTATCAGGCTATTACCAATCTCGTTTCATCTGTGTCTCCCTACCCCTTATTCCTTGTTGATGATTTTTTTTATAGCTTTATTGAGGCATAATTTACAAAATGCTCTAAAATTTACCCATTGTGTAATATAAGATCCATAACTGTATAGTATAATGATTTTAGTAAATCTACAGAGTTGTTCAGTCATCACCATAATCCAGCTTTAGAACATCTCCATTCCAGCAAGTTTCTCTGTATCATGTTTCTCTGTATGGGAGCCTTTGCTCCCATATCTCGACCCCAGGAAACCTACTTAATCTTTTTTTTTTTTAATTATGTTATGTTACTCACCATACATTACACCATTAGTTTTTGATGTAGTGTTCCATGATTCATTGTTTGCATATAACACCCAGTGCTCCATTCAGTATGTGCCCTCTTTAATACCCATCACCAGACTAACCCATCCCCCCACCCACCTCCCCCCTAGAACTCTGTTTGTTTCTCAGAGTCCATAGTCTCTCATGGTTCGTCTCCCCCTCCGATTTACCCCCCTTCATTTTTCCCTTCCTGTTACCTTCTTTTTTAATCTCCTTTCTGTCTCTATGAATTTGCCTCTTCTGAACATTTCATATAAATGAAATAATCTAATATATAGTCTTCTGTGTTCAGTTTCTTTCATTTACCATGATGTTTTTTAGGTTTATCCATGTTGCACATTTGCATTATTTCATTCCTTTTTATTGCAGAATAGCATTCCATTATATAGATATGCCACATTTTGCTTATCCATTCAACAATTAATGGAAAATGAATTGTTTACAGTTTGGGGCTTATATATATATATAATGGTGCTATGAACATTCACATATAAATTTTGTGTACATATATTTTCATTTCTCATGTATAGACACCAGATATGGAATTGCTGGATATAGGGTAAATTTATGCTCAACTTTCTAAGGAATTGCCAAACTGTTTTCAAACATGGTTGCACCATTTTACATCCCTACCCACAATGAATAAGGGTTTTAGTTTCTCCACATTCTCCTCACCACTTGTTATTGTCTCTCTTTCTGATTGTAGACATTTTAATGGGTATGACTGGAATCTCATTGTAGTTTTAATATGCATTTCCTTAATGACTAAAGATGCTGAGCATCTTTTCATATGCTTAGTAGCCATTCATTTGTCTTCTTCGGTAGAATATTGTCATTTGTATTCTTATCATTCAGTAGTGGTGGGGCGTGGGAGGAATGGGGTAGCTGGGTGATGGACATTGGGGAGGGTATGTGCTATGGTGAGCGCTGTGAATTGTGTAACACTGATGAATCACAGACCTGTACCTCTGAAACAAATAATACATTATATGTTGAAAAAAAAAAAAGAAGAAGATAGTAGGAAGGGAAAAATGAAGAGGGGGAAATCGGAGGAGGAGATGAACCATGAGAGACTATGGACTCTGAGAAACAAACTGAGGGTTCTAGAGGGGAGGGGGGTGGGGGGATGGGTTAGCCTGGTGATGGGTATTAAAGAGGGCACGTATTGAATGGAGCACTGGGTGTTATATGCAAACAATGAATCTTGGAACACTACATCAAAAACTAATGATGTATGGTGATTAATATAACATAAAATAAAATTGAAAAAAAGAATTCTTTATAAAGTGTGTATACAAATCTTTTATCAGATATATGGTTTGCAAATGTTTTCTCTTAGTCCATGGCTTATCTTTTCATCTTTTGAGTGTGAAATTTTAAAATATGAGGAAGTCTAATTTGCAGTTTTTTTCTCTTATGAATTTTGCTTTTGGCGTTTTTTTAAGCTAAGACCATTGAGATTTCCTCTTGCATTTACTTCTAAATGTTTTATAGTCTTAGCTCTTACCTTTACGTTTGAGATATAAATGTATTTTTTAGTATTGTTTTGTGTATGGTCTGAGGTAAGCTTCCAAATTAATCACTGTGCATATGGACATCCCGTAGTCTCAGTACCATTTGTTAAAAACCTATTCTTTTCCCCATTGAATTGCCTTGGAAAGTTTGTCAAAAATCAATTGGCCATAAATATAAAGGTTTGTGTTTAGGTTCTCTTCAAAATCAGGTTTGTTTGTTTGTTTTTTAAATTTTTTTTATTTTTAAGAATACCTCACAAATGGTTTTATGTTCTTCTATCAGGAGACATACAATGTTTAATTATGTCTCTTTCTGTGGTGTTAACAACTGTTGATGATTGTTCCTTAGATTTATTTATTTAAAAGGATGTTGCACAATGTTGATATTAGTGATTCTGTCATTCCTTCTTTATTTATTAGTTGGAATATTCTATAAAGAGAGTCATCCCTTTGCCTATTATTCGGTTATCCAGCAGTTACCCAGTGATAGGGTTCATATGGGAAAAATAGGACAAATTCTTATTTCTTATCTTAAAAATAACATTTTCTTAAAGACAATGCCCACTCTTAAATATAAAGTGGTTTAGATTTTCTTATTCCATTATTTTAGTGGAATTGTTAAGTTAAATATTAGAATGGTATATATAAAATATGATAGTGCTTGTTTTAAACATTAAAGATTTTGTTTAAGAATAAAAATATTTACTATAGGTTTTACAGGCATTCTACAGGCATTGCTGTTTATGTAGTTGCTATTGGATAGAAACCTTTAGCCTTTAGATTTAATTGTTGTGGTTGCTCATTGGCACCTCATCACTGCAGAATAATTTTAGTTTATTAAGTCTCAGGAAGCTTATATTCAGTTTTAAATGTGAGTCATCATCAGGTCTCTGATGGAGGTCATCCTTACATAGGATTTCCTGAAAGAATTATCTATAAGCAAATGTTCTGTAAATATCTGAACTTTTAAAGTGAAAAACAAAATGCATATATTGGGCTACCAATAATTATCTACCTGATATTAGATTTTTTTTAGGTAATATTGTTATAAAGTCTTCTTATTGGCTTGAACTCACCCTAGGAGCAAAATTTGATTATTGCTATAAAAGACAAGTATTTAAGATTAACTTTTATTTTATTTTCTTCAAAGTTTAATATGATTTACATCAGTCATCACATACCAAAATAAATATTATCATTAGAGTAATTTTTTAAAAGACTAACATTTTCACTATTCAGGAACATACATTTAAAAACAGTAAAGTGTATTTAGAATCCAGTAACAAATAATTATTTTAATAAATGACATTATTCTTATTTTCCTTTCAGTTACTTGTAGAGGATGGACCTACTATTGCAATTATAGAGCCTCAACTAAAGCTTTTGATAATTTTCTTTTCAGTTAGAATTTCTAATACTTACAAATCATTATTTCTTTTTTATTTAAACAAGTTATTAACACTCTTGCATAGATTTGAAGTTGTGGAGCATTCAGAGGGACAGTGTTGTGACCATTAATGTGAGACATGCAGAGGTCAAAGGGAGCATGCACTAACAAACCCTGTGGTATGGGAAGAGACCAGAGAGCCCTGGGGATTGCTAAGAGCATCTAAATCAAGTCACCTCTTGGTAACCAGCTCAAATTTCATCTTGTAACCTTAAGATAATTTTTCAGTTGCTCTTTGGTGAACTCTGAAATGTGTAGATGTCTTGGAGAAGCAATAGCCTGTGTTAATTTTAAGCAGTTTTAGTCCTTGACGGACTTCCATCGTCACATTGCTGCTTATAGCAGTTAGGAAAGCAAAACCACTTCCTCTGCACTTCAGATAATTCTTTTTCTTTTTTTTTTTAATTAAAGTATAGTTGAAATGCAATCTTATATTAATTTCAGGTGTACAACATAATGATTTGACAGTTGTGTACATTACAAAATGCTTACCACGGTTAAGTGTAGTTAGTTACCATCTGTCACCATACAAAGTTATTACAATATTATTGACTACATTCCCTATGTTGTACTTTACATCCCCATGACTTATTTAGTTTATAACTGGAAGTTTCTCCCTGCTCGTCCCCTTCCCCTCTTTTGCCCATCCTCACCCCTCCCCTCCTAGATAATTCTTAAAGTAGTGGTTTCAGAGGGTCTGTGTTAAGTGTTTCAATGTATTGAGAATCCAGACTTAAAGATATAATAATCATATTTTTATGTGGGTAGTGAGTGTGAAATTTTGTTGGATAACTTTAATTTGTATGGGCCTTCGATATTTAGCAGCTTGTATTTGTTTAGAATTGGCCCAGTTCTCCTGTCATAGGTCTACTTCCTGAAAAGTTGCAGTTGATAAAGAGGAATGAGAATCTTGTTGCAGTTGAATACATTATCTGATTATAGTAGAAGAGAAGAATAAAGATAATGGAGTATTAATTTGAAATTTTCTTTGTTGGAAGGTTTGGGACTCCTGTTCTGCTCTATAAATGGATTTTTCATAGCTACTGCCCATTATGTCTTTCAATGATAATTTTCTATTCTTTTCAGATTTAGCTTCTTTCTTACAGTTGTTACTGATATATCAGTTTATAAGATAGCCTTCTGTAGTTAAAGCAATCTTAATTAGGAATCTGAGAACGCTTTGAAAATCATAATATACTGTGAAAGTTTAAGGGTTTGCCAGCCTCTCTAATAATTGTAGGAGTTTTTAAATCCTCTTATTAAAATAATCAGGACCCTGATAATATGTATTATTTTAATTGCTAATATTGAAAATAAATGACTGTTGGTGCTCATTGTTACAGGTTAAAAATGATCTGCTTTTTAATTAATTTAGGATTTTGCTATAGTTTTAGACTACTGCAGGTTTGTTTTTTGTGTTTTTTTTTTTAAGATTTTATTTATTTGACAGAGAGAGACACAGTGAGAGAGGGAACACCACCAGGGGGAGTGGGAGAGGGAGAAGCAGGCTTCTTGCGGAGTAGGGAGCCCGATGTGGGGCTCGATCCCAGGACCCTGGGACCATGGCCTGAGCCGAAGGCAGACGGTTAACGACTGAGCCACCCAGGCACCCTAGACTACGGCAGGTTTTTAAAAAAATGGTGAAATTTCATCATTGTAGACACTAGGTAGAACTGTGTGGATAAATAATCTTGAATTTATACATACCTTCCCCTAACAAACCATGAAATATTTGGTTTACTTGGTATAATTTTCGAAGTATCCTAGAAGTAGTGGTAATAATAAATTCTATAATAAGTTCTTTTTCAATTCTCCAAGAATCTAGTTTTAAGAATTCCACTTTCCTAACCCACTGTATAATTTTACTATCTTTATGTGGATTTGTTTGCATATGTATGTGTGTGCATGTGTGTTTGTGTGTATGGATAAAGTATCCCTAGCCTTTTTTCTAAATTACATTTTTTCTTTAATATTTTAGAGGAATTTGAATGTTGACTATAACATTTCTTTCCAGACAGACATTGTTACAGTGGTAAGCAGTTCTGTTTAGTTATAGGCTTATCAGTAACCTTTACACATAATGTGATATTGTCTGAATGTCTTATTTTGTTCAGCTTTCCCTGGCACTGATGAAGCCTAAGGCTGCTGTTTCTTTGAGTTACTGATAATTTTTTATCTGATTAACTGACACATTTAGTTGAAATCAGACACAGCCCTTAGGCTGGGCATGGATTTAATTTAAAAAGTATCAAAGGTTTGCTCTGTGTGCTATTTAATCATCATGTTTATCAGGCAAAGAAAAATTACCGGAAGGACCATAGGGAGAGGGTTATCTTAAGGAGCAGTAGCTTGGGAAATTGATAATAGCTACAAGGTAATTTACTGCTAACTTTTACATTCATTAATATAACATTTCCCGCTAATAATTACAGTGCATGTAATATACTAATTAAATTGAAAGCATTATCACTAATTTTCTTTTTGCTGAACCCTAAGATGGCTAGATAGGAAGTGAGAATGTGAAATTGAAGAAAACCCATGTAAGTCACACTAATTTAAACAATTGGTTAGTTGGCCAGTTAAGACATTTTGGAAACGGAAAATGAAACTACTATGAACGTTCAGAAAAACTCATTTTAGGCTGTGACAAGGAAATGAAATTTCTAAATGAATGAAATCACTGTGTACTGTAGTTTATAAAATATTACACTGGTCTGACCTGTAAAAGTAATACATCTACCAGGAACCAATACATCACTACTATCCAAGTGTATGATGGCACCACTCTAATGAATGAATATGCTGGGTTGATGAAGTACACTGATGCTATGGGGCCTTTGCAGTACCTTTGTTTGTTATATAGCTCTTAACACTGCTTAATATGACTCATTTTTAACTTGGAAAAATATTTTATGCTGTATAACAAAGCATAGTAACTCCATGTTAATATTTAAGAGAAAACCTCCCTCCCCTCCAAAGACCCCTTAACAAAACAACAACAAAAATATCTAAAAAAGGATTTATTTAAAATTTTATGTAATTCAGACAGTAAATGTTATACTTTGATATATACTTATTGTATAATTGTACATTTTAATCTAGCAGTAAGCCTCCAGGGTTTTTTCCCACTTTCATTAATGATATGCATAGGGTATAATAAAAGCTAAAATAATATCACTTCAGCTTGTATGAAAAATAAAACCTATAATTAAGAAGTCTTTGTAGATATGATAAAGTATTGTGCCTATCTCTAAATGTCTTTTGTCGTAATTTACGATTGTATTTGTTTTTATTTTGTTTGGTTTAGTTTTTGAAAGTCTCATGTTCATTTTTAGAACAGAAAATTTTAGTAGTTCCCATGGAAAGAAAATGTTATGAAAAATGAAAAGTTTTATTAACTAGAAATCTGCATAGTCTTTTGGTACCTACATTTCATAGATTATTTTTCTTAACACTTTTAGTGTGCTATAATTGTTCCATAATGAATATTCTGAAGACTAAATCAATACATTGGGATTTCTTTATAATACACATTGTTACTGGCAAGTGGGACTCAATCTAGTCACTCCCTATTGTACTTGATTAATCATAGGTCCTTGTTTTAAAGAAGTTTCAGCTCTGAGTAATCTCATAGGATAGATCTTGAAGACTTTGTAATCACAAAGTTTTTGTATATTTTTTCTGTTGTAAATTGAATATAGTGTATACTGTAATAGCAATAAACTAAAATCATCAAATAGAATAAGCAGAATCTTTGTGCTTCTGTGTGAACTTTTTTAAAAACTTAAGATTTTTAGATTGTGTTTAAATGAGTGTTCTAATTTTCTGGTGTTTCAGAATTAAAGATCATTGCTAGCATTTATTTATACTAATTTCTTTGATAACCTCTGGTAGGCTTTAGAAAAAGTGAGCCTGTGTTTCATTTATTTGATTTAACACAGCGGGACTGAGTCACAATGTACCTCTTCAGATCATGTTATTCCATCATCCTTTCTTTAGATGCAACCATGTTTATTAGTCTCAACAGCTCAATATCAAAATAATAGACATGAAAAGAAGTCTAAGCCTCTCATTTACCAGTGAGGGAACTGAGATCCAGAGAAGTTCGGAATCTTGGCCAAAGATCCACAGTTAGTGATTATCAGAAACATATATCCTATAAGATACCATTTCTGTTATGGGAACTCAGTCAGTTAGGAATATTTCTTGCTTTTATAAATCATCTAATAGTTTTTTTTTTTTTTTTAAATTTTTTTTATTGTTATGTTAATCCCCATACATTACATCATTAGTTTTAGATATAGTGTTCCATGATTCATTGTTTGTGCATAACACCCAGTGCTCCATGCAGAACGTGCCCTCCTCAATACCCATCACCAGGCTAACCCATCCTCCCAACCCCCTCCCCTCTAGAACCCTCAGTTTGTTTTTCAGAGTCCATCGTCTCTCATGGTTCTTCTCCCCCTCCAATTTCCCCCCCTTCATTCTTCCCCTCCTGCTATATTCTTCTTCTTCTTTTTTTCTTTCTTAACATATATTGCATTATTTGTTTCAGAGGTACAGATCTGAGATTCAACAGTCTTGCACAATTCACAGCGCTTACCAGAACACATACCCTCCCTAGTGTCCATCACCCAGTCACCCCATCCCTCCCACCCCACCCCCCACTCCAGCAACCCTCAGTTTGTTTCCTGAGATTAAGAATTCCTCATATCAGTGAGGTCATATGATACATGTCTTTCTCTGTTTGACTTATTTCGCTCAGCATAATACCCTCCAGTTCCATCCACGTCGTTGCAAATGGCAAGATCTTATTCCTTTTGATGGCTGCATAATATTCCATTGTATATATATACCACATCTTCTTTACCCAATCATCTGTTGATGGACATCTTGGCTCTTTCCACAGTTTGGCTATTGTGGACATTGCTGCTATAAACATCGGGGTGCACGTAGCCTTTCGGGTCCCTACTTTTGTATCTTTGGGGTAAATACCCAGTAGTGCAATTGCTGGATCGTATGGTAGCTCTATTTTCAACTTTTTGAGGAACCTCCATACTGTTTTCCAGAGTGGCTGCACCAGCTTGCATTCCCACCAACAGTGTAGGAGGGTTCCCCTTTCTCCGCATCCCCGCCAACATCTGTCATTTCCTGACTTGTTAATTTTAGCCATTCTGACTGGTGTGAGGTGGTATCTCATTGAGGTTTTGATTTGGATTTCCCTGATGCCGAGCGATATTGAACACTTTTTCATGTGTCTGTTGGCCATTTGGATGTCTTCTTTGGAAAAATGTCTGTTCATGTCTTCTGCCCATTTCTTGATTGGATTCTTTGTTCTTTTGGTGTTGAGTTTGATGAGTTCTTTATAGATTTTGGATACTAGCCCTTTATCTGATATGTCATTTGCAAATATCTTCTCCCATTCTGTCAGTTGTCTTTTGGTTTTGTTGACTGTTTCCTTTGCTTTGCAAAAGCTTTTTATCTTGATGAAGTCCCAATAGTTCATTTTTGCCCTTGCTTCCCTTGCCTTTGGTGATGTTTCTAGGAAGAAGTTGCTGCGGCTGAGGTCGAAGAGGTTGCTGCCTGTGTTCTCCTTTAGGATTTTGATGGACTCCTGTCTCACATTGAGGTCTTTCAACCATTTGGAGTCTATTTTTGTGTGTGGTGTAAGGAAATGGTCCAGTTTCATTCTTCTGCATGTGGCTGTCCAATTTTCCCAACACCATTTGTTGAAGAGACTGTCTTTTTTCCATTGGACATTCTTTCCTGCTTTGTCAAAGATGAGTTGACCATAGAGTTGAGGGTCCATTTCTGGGCTCTCTATTCTGTTCCATTGATCTATGTGTCTGTTTTTGTGCCAGTACCATACTGTCTTGATGATGACAGCTTTGTAGTAGAGCTGGAAGTCTGGAATTGTGATGCCGCCAGCTTTGCTTTTCTTTTTCAACATTCCTCTGGCTATGCGGGGTCTTTTCTGGTTCCATACAAATTTTAGGATTATTTGTTCCATTTCTTTGAAGAAAGTGGATGGTATTTTGATGGGGATTGCATTGAATGTGTAGATTGCTCTAGGTAGGATTGACATCTTCACAATATTTGTTCTTCCAATCCATGAGCATGGAACGTTTTTCCATTTCTTTGTGTCTTCCTCAATTTCTTTCATGAGTATTTTATAGTTTTCTGAGTACAGATCCTTTGCCTCTTTGGTTAGATTTATTCCTAGGTATCTTATGGTTTTGGGTGCAATTGTAAATGGGATTGACTCCTTAATTTCTCTTTCTTCTGTCTTGTTGTTGGTGTATAGGAATGCCACTGACTTCTGTGCATTGATTTTATATCCTGCCACTTTACTGAATTCCTGTATGAGTTCTAGCAGTTTTGGGGTGGAGTCTTTGGGATTTTCCACATAAAGTATCATATCATCTGCAAAGAGTGAGAGTTTGACTTCTTCTTTGCCGATTTGGATGCCTTTGATTTCTTTTTGTTGTCTGATTGCTGTGGCTAGGACTTCCAATACTATGTTGAATAGCAGTGGTGATAGTGGACATCCCTGCCGCGTTCCTGACCTTAGGGGGAAAGCTCTCAGTTTTTCCCCATTGAGAATGATATTCGCTGTAGGTTTTTCATAGATGGCTTTTATGATATTGAGGTATGTACCCTCTATCCCTATACTCTGAAGAGTTTTGATCAAGAAAGGATGCTGTACTTTGTCAAATGCTTTTTCTGCATCTATTGAGAGGATCATGTGATTCTTGTTTTTTCTTTTGTTAATGTATTGTATCACGTTGATTGATTTGCGGATGTTGAACCAACCTTGTAGCCCAGGGATAAATCCCACTTGGTCGTGGTGAATAATCCTTTTAATGTACTGTTGGATCCTATTGGCTAGTATTTTGGTGAGAATTTTTGCATCCATGTTCATCAGGGATATTGGTCTGTAATTCTCCTTTTTGATGGGGTCTTTGTCTGGTTTTGGGATCAAGGTAATGCTGGCCTCATAAAATGAGTTTGGAAGTTTTCCTTCCATTTCTATTTTTTGGAACAGTTTCAGAAGGATAGGTATTAATTCTTCTTGAAATGTTTGGTAGAATTCCCCTGGGAAGCCATCTGGCCCTGGGCTTTTGTGTTTTGGGAGATTTTTGATGACTGCTTCAATTTCCTTAGTGGTTATAGGTCTGTTCAGGTTTTCTATTTCTTCCTGGTTCAGTTTTGGTAGTTGATACATCTCTAGGAATGCATCCATTACTTCCAGGTTATCTAATTTGCTGGCATAGAGTTGCTCATAATATGTTCTTATAATTGTTTGTATTTCTTTGGTGTTGGTTGTGATCTCTCCTCTTTCATTCATGATTTTGTTGATTTGGGTCATTTCTCTTTTCTTTTTGATAAGTCTGGCCAGGGGCTTATCAATCTTGTTAATTCTTTCAAAGAACCAGCTCCTAGTTTCGTTGATCTGTTCTACTGTTCTTTTGGTTTCTATTTCATTGATTTCTGCTCTGATCTTTATTATTTCTCTTCTCCTGCTGGGTTTAGGCTTTATTTGCTGTTCTTTCTCCAGCTCCTTTAGGTGTAGGGTTAGGTTGTGTACTTGAGACCTTTCTTGTTTCTTGAGAAAGGCTTGTATTGCTATATACTTTCCTCTTAGGACTGCCTTTGCTGTATCCCAAAGATTTTGAATAGTTGTGTTTTCATTTTCATTGGTTTCCATGAATTTTTTTAATTCTTCTTTAATTTCCTGGTTGACCCATTC
Source organism: Phoca vitulina (assembly GCF_004348235.1). NCBI lineage: Eukaryota > Metazoa > Chordata > Mammalia > Carnivora > Phocidae > Phoca > Phoca vitulina. The sequence continues at coordinate 4,531,060 of NW_022589723.1, read as the reverse complement.
ATTCTTCAGTAGGATGCTCTTTAGCCTCCATGTATTTGAGTTCTTTCCGACTTTCCTCTTGTGATTGAGTTCTAGTTTCAAAGCATTGTGGTCTGAAAATATGCAGGGGATGATCCCAATCTTCTGGTACCGTCATCTAATAGTTTTTATCATTGAAAATGGCTGTATGTTTTTCGAGGTTTTTTTTAAAGATTTTTTTTTTTTTTTTTTTTTTTTTTATTTATTTGAGAGAGAGAGAATGAGAGAGAGCAAGCACATGAGAGGGGGGAGGGTCAGAGGGAGAAGTAGACTCCCTGCCGAGCAGGGAGCCCGATGCGGGACTCGATCCAGGGACTCCAGGATCATGACCTGAGCCGAAGGCAGTCGCTTAACCAACTGAGCCACCCAGGCGCCCTCGAGGTTTTTGTTAAAAAGTAATAAGCCTTCTCTTCTCCCAAATCTTTCCTTTTAATTTCTTCTGTATGCTTTGTGGCCTCTTATAGCAATGTTTTGATGTTTTATTTTATAAAAATTTGTGTTCTTTTCATTTACTGTTTTGTATTCTCTATTTATTTATCTATTTTTCTAGCAACAAGTAAATTCTTTGACGTCAGAGACTGTGGCTTACATTGCTTTTTAATATTCTTCCAGTTTTTTTCTTTTTATTTATGTTACTATTATTATTTTTATTTTTATTGTTCTGCTACCCTTATCCCTCTTCTTGGCTTTTTTTTTTTTTTAAGCCTGTCTTTTTTTACATTAATTTCAGGTTCCTCTGGTGCTTTATGTTCAGAAATTAATGATATTAAAACGTTAACTTAGGGGCATCTGGGTGGCTCAGTCGTTAAGCGTCTGCCTTCAGCTCGGGTCATGGCCCCGGGATCCTGGGATCGAGCCCCGCATCGGGCTCCCTGCTCTGCGGGAAACCTGCTTCTCCCTCTTCCACTCCCCCTGCTTGTTTTCCCTCTCTCGCTGTGTCTCTTTCTGTTAAATAAATAAAATCTTTTTTTTTTTTTTTAGATTTTATTTATTCGAGAGAGAGACAGAGATAGTGAGAGAGAGCACAAGTGGGGAGGAGAGGGAGAAGCAGGCTCCCCATAGAGCAGGGAGCCCGATGCGGGACTCGATCCCAGGATCCCGGGACCATGACCCAAGCCGAAGGCAGACGCTCAACCGACTGAGCCACCCAGGCGCCCAATAAATAAGATCTTTAAAAAAAGATAAAATAATAAAATAAAATAAAATGTTAACATAACTTTGGCAAAATACAAAATGCTTCAAAACAACATTAAAATCCCCTATTTTTTAGCATCTGTATCAGAAAAGTTTGCTTTTCTGAAATTGACCACAGAATATCAAAGACTTGACCTAAGAAATACATAATTCAACTTCATCAGTGTGTCCCCAATAGCATCGCGCCCCTTAATTGTAACTGGATGTGATCTCAGTCAGTGCTCAGTCTGGAAAGACCTTGGCAAGTTTGGAATACTGGCTCCAATTAGGTTCTCTAGTTTTATGATTTCTGAGGGCCTTTGATTGCAGGAAAAGTTTGGAGAAACTAAATGAATATTGATGTCTATAGCTTCTGAAACCATTACTGATCTGGGGTTTATTTCTAGATCAGCCCCACAGCTGGTATGTGACCCTGACCTAGAAAGTCACACCAGTGATCTCTTGGATGTATGTGCAGTTTAATGCTTGGAAAGAAGACCTATAAAGGACCATCTCCAAGTTTCGTTTAACATCCTATCTCTATTCTATACCAATATCTAATGTTTGCTAGCTGGAACCAAGATAACCGTGCATTTAGATTAAATGTACTTTACTATGTGTGCTTCATTATCCAGATGCAGAGGTGAAGCCTGAAGGAGAGATAAAATCAAGAATGATGCTAGCTGTTTAAGCTGTCTTCAGTTCTCTCAATTGTGATAGTTTGCAGGTAGCATGAGGGGCAGTATTCTCACTACCCGTTTCATAGGACTGGGCCTTTATGTCCCAACTTTTGATATCAAAGATCTGAATGAAGATATTTCATGCATTTACTTAATAGTTTTCAGTGCAGTTATAAAGCTGATATTCATTAATTAGATGATGCTGACTAATAATCAACCTTAAGAATCTTTTAATTATTTTAACTTCTTACATTTATATAATATTCCAATATGGTTTGAGAGAAACACTGTTTGGCTGGTGGTCAGCACTCTTTTTCCTCAGGAATGCTAAAATGAGTAACTAAAAGATGATCTACCACGAAAAATTGGCAAATAGATCTGTGTTTTGTCTTAATTGCCTAACCCTGTGCATGCCGTCAGCAGGTTAACCTTGAAATAATTCTGAAAAGTACAGTCTCTGCCTTGAAACTTTAATGTTATGGCTGGTGTGTGTGTGTGTGCGCGCGCGTGATACATGCACACGTGTCTGTGTGTTTATCGAGGGCAAAGAATTGTTAAGAATGTAACTGGTCTTCAGTATTTGCTTCTCCTTTGTGCAATTCCATATGTTGATGTGGCAACATTCTGCTAGAGTTTTAAACCTAGTGACTCTGTAGTTGTAACAGCACTTCAGGCAATAATATGCAGATCAGAGCTAATTGGAATTTTTCCCTTGAATTTTTCTCTCTCTTAGAGAGAGGGGGAAGAAATTAACTTGGTTTAGAAATCAGTTTCCTGCCAAATTTGCTAAGGGCAAAGATTTAGAGGATTTTATTGTTGATGTTGCTGTTAATTTTATTTATTTATTGAGGAGGCAGTGCATTCACCTGGTTCAGAATTCAAAATGTTCAGAATGTTTATGGGGACCTCCAGTTTGTAGTCAAGTGACAGAAGTTGTGGATAACCTAGGGACCTACCACTTGCAATTGGCATGTGAAGGGTGGGGGGAGGCAGTCTTACAGGACTGAGCCATTAACTGTGGGATCTGATGTTAACTCCAGGCAGCTAGTGTCAGAAGTGAGTTAAATTGTAGGACACTGTTATTGCAGAATTGCTTGGTGTGGGGAAAAAACCCACACATCTGGCATCAGAAGTACAGTGGGTGTGAGAGTGAAGGAAAAACACAGGAGGAACTGGGCTTTTCCTAATACAATGGTTATATATATTTTTTAAAGATTTTATTTATTTATTTGACAGAGAGAGACACAGTGAGAGAGGGAACACAAGCAGGGGGAGTGGGAGAGGGAGAAGCAGGCTTCCCGCTGAGCAGGGAGCCCGATGCGGGGCTCGATCCCAGGACCCTGGGACCCATGACCTGAGCCGAAGGCAGATGCTTAACGACTGAGCCACCCAGGCACCCCAATTATATTATTTTTAATCTAGGCTTTTCTTTTTTACTTTTTTAATGAAAGGAATACATAACTCAATGTTAAGTCCTTGACCTGTTAATGATGCCTCTGATTTATTTGCTGAGCTTATGAAAATCACAACACTTGCTTCATCTTTAAGCTGGCACCATGACTTCGTTCTTTTCCAGAATTTTCACCAGATTTCATGTAAAAATGAGACAACTCCTGTTTGTTTAATAATCTGCGTGGCATTTATTAATGAGCACATAGATTCTCTTGCTATCCCTGCCTGACTCCTAGCAAAGTATTTCTTAGTTTGAAATCAAGCATCTTAAAGACTGTTCCTCCTAAATTTCCATATTTGGTATAGTCAGTGAAGTTGTTTCTGTCATTTTCCAGATTAGCACTCAGAAGAAAAGAAAATTTCCAATAGCGCTGATAACCCTCTATTCTTAACCTTTTATGTGGCGACACTGGAAACCACTGAATTTTATGATATTTCTATATCTATTTAAAAGGATGATGTATTCTGGAATGCCCTTTATTAGACAGTAAGCTCCATGAATGTGCAGGTGATGTCTGCCCGTGTATTGCTTAATCTAGAATGCATATATAAACTCAAATAATGAGTAATTTACTGAGTAAAAAAAAAAAAATGTGATTTGTCTGTTACTGATTTTTAGACATTTTACTTTGGTAAAGTACTTTTTTTTTTCCCTTTCTTTAAATTTTCTTAAATAATTACATATTGTTAAGGTCATTGTACTGCTTGGTCCTGGACCTCTTTGTCTTCATATCCATATACTGGGTGCTGGGTGGTGGCTAAAAGAATCTAATAGAACTTAGAACATACATATAAAATAACTTAGGTAAAGGGCTTCAAGAAATGTACAGAGTAAGAGACGTAAGGGGCGTAAGGGAGGGAGGGATCATTTCTGATCAAAGGAACGAGGTGTGGCTTAATGGGTTGTAAAGAATGAGTAGGATTGTACTTGGTGGAGATTGGGGCCAGAGGATGGATAGAAAATTGCGAATGGAAAGTTGAGTAAGAACAAAGGTTGGGAGATGGAAATTAGCGTAGTCAGCCTAACTAGTAGATAGTTATGTAAAGGATTTATGAAAATAAATGTAGATTAGAGAGAGAAATTTATTTGGCAGATGGGGAATACAAAGAGCTTGATTTGGGGAAGATAAACCTGTTACTTGGGGCAGTTGGAGGAAGAAGAAATTAGAGGTGGAGAGAGCAGTGGAGGACCCATTGATATTTTTAGGGAGAGCTGAGAGGATCTGAACTGAGAGTATATAGTGAAATGCCTAATTTGCCCTACTTAGTGACTAGATATGGGGGGTCTTTGTATCTCAATACCTATCTGGCTCCAAGCAAGCATCCTCAGACAGTGGAGAGTCTAAAGTTACTTGTTTGTTTTGAGGCTGGGTGAAGTTAGTGACAAAAATAGAGAAATGAAGTAAAGGAGGTTAATTAAGCAACCAATATTTGTATTGCTTTTTATGAATATTTGAGTACTATCTTTTCTTTTCTGTTAGTTGCCTCACACAACCCTGAACTAGATATTATCATTTGTATTTCATGAAGAAACTATACTTATTAGAGTTAGATATATACAAGATTTTGTTTTTGGGTATGCTGTGAAGCTGAGCATTTTAATTCAGGTCTTCCCTTTTCCTGTTTTTCTTTTTTTAATAATTCACTTTATTAGCTTCCTTGGTTACATTTAATATCGTGTATCATGTATTCTTTTCACTGTAAATCAGTTTTCTGTAGTAATCATGGTATATTTAATTTTGTACATGTTTTTAAAGGAAAGATACAAACTTAAAAAAGCTTTTCTTCTGAGAGCATAATTAATGTTTATAATTGAGGTATAAAGGTAAGGGGTTTTCTTTTGTTTTGCTTTTTGAAGGACACCCATGCTTTAAGAGATTATGAAGGCTAGATACATTTTCTCATGACTTTCATTCTTGAACTAGATCATGTTTCTGTATGTTAGTAGAGGTAAGACTGAACAGGGAAATGGCATACCAGATTTTTTCCATAGTGGTGCCACCAATGTGTTCTGTGAACTTTAGGTACTAAACATACTACATTCCGCTCTGAGTCTACATTCCTTTCAGGCAGTTGCACCATGTCTTTTTAACAAATCTTTTTGGAATATATATTTTTACTTATTTTCTTTCTCATTGCCCATTTTATTATCCTGCTTCAGTTTGATTTCCATCAACACCAATTTATTAAAATTTCTCTTGTTAAGGTCAGTAACAACCAAATCAGATGGACACATTTTATTGTTTTTTTTTTTCCCACTAATCTTTCCTTTCTTTGACCTCTTTGTGATACTCAGAACTGTGGGCTTTCCTTCTTTTTAAAACCTTTTTGACCTTGACTTCTGTGATATTCCTCCCTCCTAGTTTCCCATCTGTCTCTCTGTCCTTAATTTTCTTTCAAGACCCTTCTTTCTCTGCCCACTTTATAAATGTTATGGTTCCTTACAGCTTCATTCTTCATCTTCTTTTAGTCCACACTTCCTTGCTATTTGATCTCATGGCTTCAGCTACGACTGATATACACATTTATATCGCCAGTTATGCCTGTTTTCTGAGCTCCATGCCCAACTGTCAACTGGACAGTTCTCACTGAATGACTAAAGGCCCGTAAGACTCAATGGCCGAAATAATACTCACAATATTCCTCCCCAAATGTGTGTTACTTCTTATAAAATCAAAGCCATTGCTCTCCATTGAGTGACCAAGCCAAAAACTTGAGAGCATTCTGGATTCCTTTCCCAGCCACATGCCACTAAAATCTGTTGGTCTTTTCTTATGTCACAGATCTGCCATTTCCTTGTTATCATCATAACTACTACCTTAGTTTAGGCCTTCATCATATTTTTACTTAGACTTCTTTTAGGGTTTCCTGAGTAGATGTTCTGCTTCTAACTATATACTTTTCTGATCAGTACTCCTACATAATCTTTTAAAAATATAAGTCTAGGGGCACCTGGGTGGCTCAGTCAGTTGAGCGTCTGCCTTCAGCTCAGGTCACGATCCCAGGGTCCTGGGATCAAGCCCCGCATCAGGCTCCGTGCTCAGCAGAGAGCCTGCTTCTTTCTCTCTGCCGCTCCCCCTATGCTTGCTCTCTCTCTCTCTGTCAAATAAATAAATAAAATCTTTAAAAATAATAATAATAAAAATAAAAAATAAATAAAAATGTAAGTCTAATGGTACAACAGTTAACACTGTTGTGTTATGTGTAATGTCCTTAACAATGCATGCTTATTGGGGCGCCTGGGTGGCTCAGTCAGTTGAGCGTCTGCCTTCGGCTCAGGTCATGATCTCACGGTCCTGGGATCGAGCCCCACATCGGGCTCCCTGCTCGGCGGGAAGCCTGCTTCTCCCTCTCCCACTCTCCCTGCTGTGTTCCCTCTCTCACTCTCTCTCTCTCTCTCTCTGTCAAATAAATAAATAAATTAAAAAAAAAAACAAAACAATGCATGCTTATTGATTGGAAGAATTAATGTTGTTAAAATGTTCATACTATCCAAAGTGATTTACAGATTCAGTGCAATCCTATCAAAATTCTAATGGCATTTTTCACTGATATAGAAAAAAAAAATCCTAACATTTGTGTGGAACCACAAATAGTCAAAGCAATCTTGAGAAAGAACAAAGCTGGGGGATAACACTTCCTGATTTCAAGCTATATCACAAAACCATAGTAATCAAAACAGTATGGTGTTGGCATAAAAACAGATACATAGGTCAGTGGAACAGAATAGATTCCTAAAAGAAACTCATGCATATATGGTCAATTAATTTTGACAAAGGAGCCAAGAATATACAATGGGGAAAAGATAGTGTCTTCTATAAATGGCATTGGGAAAGCTAGTTAGCCACATGCAAAAGAATGAAACTAGACCTCTATCTCATACCATAAATAAAAGTTAACTCAAAATGAGTTAAAGACTTGAATGTAAGATCTGAAACTATAAAACTCTAAGAAGAAAACAGAGAGGTAAACTTCTTGATAATGGTCTTGGCAATGATTTTTTGGATTTGACACCAAAAGCACAGGCAACAAAAGCAAAAGTAAACAGGTAGGACTATATCAAACTAAAATGTTTCCATACAGCCTCTGAAACCAACAAATGAAAAGCCATCCTATGAAATGGGAGAAAAATATTTGCAAACCACATATATGGTAAGTGATTAATATCCAAAATATATAAGGAACTCATTAAACTCAATAGCAATAAAACAACCCAATTAAAAAATGGCCTGAATAAACATTTTTCCAAAGAAGACATACAAATAGCCAACAGGTATATGAAAAGATGCTCAAAATCACTAATTATCAGGGAAATGCAAATCAAAACCACAATCAGGTATCACTTAGGATGCCTATTATCAAAAAGACAAGAGATAACAAATGCCAACAAGGATATAGAGAAAAGGGAACCCTTTTGCACTTTTGGTGGGGATGTAAACTGATAAGTCCACTGTTGAAAACAGTATGGAGGTGTCTCAGATTAAAAATAGAAATACCATATGGTCCAGCAATCTCGCTTCTGGGTATATAGCCAAAGGAAATGAAATTAGCATCTCAAAGAGATATCTCTACTCTCGTGTTCATTGCAGCATTATTTGTAGCAGCCAAGGTATGGAAACAGCCTAAGTGTCCATTGACAGATGAGTGAATAAAGAAAATATATGTGTGTGTGTGTGTGTACATATAATATATACATATATAGGATATACATATATATATACATATATAATATAAATATATATATATTATAAATATAAATATATAGGATTATATATTGGATGGAATATTATTCAGCCTTAAAAGAAAGAGGAAATCTTGCCATTTGCAACAACATTGATGAACTGGGAAGGCATTATACTAAGCGAAATAAGCCAGACAGAGAAAGACCAATACTGCATGGTATCACTTATATGTCAAGCTAAAAAAAAAGAAAAGTCGAACTCATAGAGTGGAAAGGTGGTTGCCAGGGCTGAGGGATGTGGGAAATAGGGAGAGGTTGATAAAAGGGTATAAACTTTAAGTTGTAGGGTGAATAAGGTTCTGAGGATCTAATATAGAACATGTTACTATTGTTGATAATACCGTATTGTATCACTGAAATTTGCTTTGAGAGTAGAATTTAAATGTTCTTAACAAAAGAAAAAATAAAAAGGAAATATGTGAGGTGACGGATGTGTTCATTAACTTGATAGTAAGAATTCTGAATTCTTTCAAAAATGTATGTGTATATCAAATCACCACATTGCACGTTTTGAATAGCTTACAATTTCATTTGTCAGTTATAACTCAATAAAGCTGGAATAATTTTAAATCATATAAAAATAATTCTCATTTATATGAGTTGCATTTTCAAAGTTATCTCAAACGAATCAAAGGAAATTTCCTTAGAAGCTTAAAAAATAAGTGTAGAAAGCAGCTTCTAAACAGATTGGATACTTTCTACCAAGCTGATTTGCTTAGAATTGAATACTTTTTGATTGTTGCTTTATTCTCCCAACAAGGATTAACAATTTAATCCTTTGTTTATTTATTTTGTTATTGTTGTTAAAGAGTTTCACAGAAGTCACCTTTCATTTTAGCAAGAAGAATATTTTTGGGAAACTCAATTGAAAAAGCTATAACTATAGTTCTAGATTTCTGTTCAGCTTCACATTTAGGTTGAATTTGGTCTAGGATGAACAGCAAACTCTCAGTTTCTGCTTTGAGGTTGGGACTCATATGTAGCAAACAGCTAATTTATTCAAAACTAGGAGTGTCATACTGTGGAGACTCAAACGTAAAATAAGGCGCTAGCTTTAAACAGAAATAAATGACAAATGATTATGATTTTCTGCAATTTCTTTGTCATTCAATTTTCAGCCTTAACAACTTTTTCCCTATTTAATTGAGAAAGCTCACAAAGGGAAACAATAATCCTACAAATTAGTGACCTAATACTCTGTCATGAGCTCACTGTTTAATGGAAGTACTCCAGATGGTGATCATTTTCCATTTCAGAAATGTCTTATATTGATGATGCTAAGAAAAACAAAAGCCTTTTAATAAGTCAAACAAAAATTTTAGTCAGAATATGTATCATTTGAAATCATTACCATTTGAAAATTCTCAGAGTTACTTTCAGAATTTCTTCATATAAAATAGTATTCATTTCTCTCTTTAGTTTTTTTTTTTAAACCTGGACTTGTGTAATTCTACTCAAGTGAAGAATTGGAAGTTTAAGGAAAAGCATCTAGTGCTTTACTGGCCATATAAATTTCTTGTTTAGTTATCCAGGCCCTAGAAAGTCATTGGCATTCACAAATGTTTCTTATTTAATAATGTCATGTTGCCAGAAGTCCAAATATCACCACTCAGAGCTCTAATGCAAGTGCACTTCTTTAATGAATGGTTCATATTAAAAATGTTAGAATGCTTTTCAGATGAAAAACACTTTAAATTCAGCAGATCATTTTTTTCTCAACAGGCAGGAACTCATTAACAGAATAATACTGGTAACTGAGGCATTTTTCAAAGAAAATAATTTCCCCGATAAATGCAAGCTGCATATCTTCTTATCTTTAGAATAAGTAGGTCTAGTTTTCATTTGTAAAAAAAAGGACAGCTTGTTTTCAGTTTATCTTGTTGTCTTTGTGAACCAACCTCTTCATATGGGGACAAGTGAATATTGAGTGAACAAATCTAATTTGGGTCTGGATTTCTACCTTGAAACCGTCCTTATAAACTTGTACTTATCGCTATTACCAGATGGCTGAATGCCTTCACCATCCCAGCCTCTGTGTTGGGTGCCTTTTAGCTGTGATATGGGAGAGGTTCACATATGATGAGAAAATCAGATCTGGTACCTTTCATAATAGAAGTCCCTTTCTATTCTTGTGTGTCAGTGTTCCTGATATTTAGGGTGCTGATTTTAAGAGTAGGCATTTATAAAGCTTTAGGACTATGGGCAGGTCCGTGTTCATACTTCTTTTGGTGATTAGAGTAGGACTAATGGCATATTAGGCCCTTATTAATTGGTTGTTTAATTATAGAAGATTCAACCATACAATCAGATACCAAATGAAGGTAGGCAATTAGGATTGTGTCAGTTACTTAGCAGATAAGTTTTATAATATATATTTCTTTTTAGAGTCAGACTTGTTTCTTTGAAGAAAAATATTTGGTGGATTTTGTACATAACTGGTATATTAAGGAATATATAGGAAGACAGTAGTAGGAGCAGTTATCTGTTTTCCTATAGTCAAGAAGGGCAAAGAATCAATATTTCTGACTACTCAATACTTGGGATATGATTTTTTTAAATGTATTTCCCAATGTCATTCCTCTCTGACAAGAATTCCTTCTTTTGTAGTTTATTATACTTTGTATAGACTTCTATCACTTATTTTATTTAAAATGTCCATTCTCCTGCATCCCTCATGGGATTTTAATTTCTTAAGGTCAGCGGCCATGCTTTTTTCAAATATGTTTTCCCCTTCCTAATATAGGATTGGTCACACAGTAGGGTTTTATTCACTGCTGTTTAATAAATACATGAGTAATTTTGCCTGCCAGTATATCCACACATGGGATAAATGATGAATACACATATGCATAAATGTATTTTTAATAATATTTCCCCTGATTGAAAAGGTAATACACATGGTATAAAAATATTTGAGAAGGTATAAAGTTATAAATAAAATAGAAACATTAAATACTATTTAGAAATAAGCACTATTATAATTTGGTCTATTTCTGGTCTTTCCATGCCTATGGATATTTCAAAAAAAATCCATATATTTTAATACACAACCTGTGGAAATTTTTTTCACTGAGTCTTATGTCATAAATAGTTCCTTATATTGCATAGCCTTTGAAAATATTTTTTTAATGACTGCTTTGTTTTTGCTCTTCTAAATGTATCATGGTTTAGTCAACCATCCTTCTATTATTTGAGATTTTAGGATTTTCAGATTTCTGTTCCAATAACATGAAGAATGTAAATCAGATGAATATCTTTATAAATAAACTTTTGTGCAAAGTTACAGTTATTTTTATAGACAAAATTTCTGGAAGTAAAATATGAAAATGCTGGGTCTAAGAATACACATAATAAGACTTCTTGATACATATTGCAAAATTGGTTTTCAGAAAGGATGTACTACTAACAACTTCATCTGTGGTGCATGAGCTTATGCAACTCTCCATATCCTAATCATCTTTGACTGTTAATCAAATTTTAATCAAATTACACCCACACATGTATATATTTGTTTGACAAAAAGTAATTCCAGCTTGTATTTTCTTTGTTCTTCTGAAGGTTGAAATTAGTCATTTATATTTATTCTCTTAAAAATACCTAGTAATACCTTTTCTCATTTTTACTGTTGGGTGTTAACCTGTTCCTTACTAGTTTGAAAGAGAAAGACATTAACCATTTGTCATATATGTTACAAAATGGTATTTTTATTTTTATTTGTTACCTTAGTTTTGTTTTGGATAACTGTTGAAGTATAGAAGTACTGTAATTTTATTTAATCAACTTCATTCAATTACAAATACAATTATTGAATATTCAGTGTTGTCCCAGGTACTTTTCTAGAGCTGAGGCTATAGGGAAACAGGATAAGTACCTGCCCTCATATAGCTGAAGACATACATTTAAAAATTAAATAAGAAAATATATGATGTAATTTCAGGTAATGCTATGAAGAAAATAAAGCCAGGGCAAGGAAATAGTGACAGGGGTAGGAGGGGATAGTGAGGAGGGAGTAGGACTATTTTAGAAAGAAGTCAGAGAAGGCCTCTCTGAGATATTTGAGCAAGACCCTAAAAAAGTGAAGGAATAAATTATGTAAATATCTACAGGAAGTGTGTCATAGGTATAGGGAAGGAAATTCTGAGATGTAAACACGCTTAAGTGTTTGAGTAACAATAAGTGTAGTGTGGATCCTTGGAATGAGCTGGAAATTAGGAGGTTCCAGGTCATTTAGAACCTTATATATTGTTCACAAGGAGCTTGTATATTACTCTTAAGTAGTATGGGAAACCATTAGAGGATTTTCAATCAGGGAGCATGTTCTGGCTTATATTTTGAAAGATCACTGGTTACTTTGTGGAGATAAACTATAGTGAGGAAGTGTGGACTTAGGGAAGCCAGTTAGAAAACTATTGCAATAGTCCAGTTGAGAGTGATGGTGATTAGGACTAGTGGTAATGGTGGAGGAGATGAGAAGTGGTTGGATTTTGGAAGTTTTTGGAAGATGGAGCTAATAGAACTATTGCTTGATTGGATGTAGGTCATAAGGGAAAGAAAAATCATGAATGACTCTAAGATTTTTGGCCTGAACAATAATATACGTGCAATGTAATTTCCTAAGATGAGGAGCCATATGGAAGGACCTCTGGGTACAATGGGTATACGTGCCTGAATCAAGAGTTTTGATTTGAATCTGTTCAAGTTTGAGATACTTAGTAGATATTCAGATAGGCATTAGAGCAGACATTTGGATTGTGGATCTCAGAGAGGCAGGAGTTACACAGATTGTATTTAGAGCCATACAACCAGATGAAATCACTGAGGGATGAATATAGCTAGAGAAGGGAAGAGAGCCAAGGACTGAACTCGGGGCACTTTAATTTTTAGAGGTAATGACGAGGACAAGGAGCCCGTAAGGGAGAATGAGAAACAGCCATTAAGGTAGGAAGAAGAATTCAAGTAAGGTAATGACAGAGAATTGACCATTGAATTTGGCAAACCTAGTGGTCACTGACTGACATGATAAGAGAGGTTTTAATAGACTGATGGGAACTCAGGGTTGCCTAGAGTGGGTTTAAAAGAGAATGGATGATGAGGAAATGGAGAAAAACATATACGCTCTTTGGAAGAGTTTTACTTTAATAGAAATAATGATACCTGGAAGAGGACATGAGTTTTTGGCAGCTATCACGGCATATTATATAATGATGAACCAGGAGTAAAAATTGATGGTGCGGGGGAAAACAAAAATAAAAAGGTTAGTCCTTAAGCTGTCTAGATGGATTGGGATCTCATGCAAAGGGATGCTTAGGAGCACTTAGGGCTTAGGAGACCATTTTCATAGGAGGAGGCAGAATCTATAGGTAACAGATACCGATAGCTTGATAGAGTTAATGATCCTTAGATCTTTCAGGCTTTTATGTTCTTTCTTTTCTAAATGTTTAGAATGGTTTCCCAAGAGTAGGGAAAAAAATCACCTATGCATTCTGGATGGTTATGCTTAATTAAAAACACAATACAACAAAAGGAAAGAAATGCTGAAGGTCAAACCACAATCCTCTGCCTTAAGAGTGCAGTGCTGATTTGTAAAATACAATTGCAGAAAAGTCTAAGAAGCTTACTAATATCTCCCAACTTAAAAAGACAAGGATTAGACATGCACTAACAGGGATTCAGACATATTCTGAAGGTGCTATAATTAAAACAATGTGGTGCTGACCCAGAAATAGTCAAATCAGTGGAACAGAACAGAATGTACACAGAAGACTTAAACTTGTATAGGAATGTGGTATATGATAAAGTTGACAGTGAAACTTGGTGGGGAGGATTCTCTACATAAAAAATGATATTGAACAATTTGCTGACTACTTAGAATGATAGAAATTTGGTCTTTGGTATGTCTTCCATGTACTAATTTGTTTTTATTGAGGCCTCTCTGCCAACCATACGTGTGTTCTTTCTTATATACGTAGTACCACGTGCTGGGAATAATGAAGCTGTGTTTGTGCCAGTTTGTGAGTATGTGTTTGCTTTTGCAAATGTCCCCTGTATCATTACAACTGGCCATATTGTTCAGATAGCTGCCTGGACTCACTTCTCAGCAGTCTTGCTTGTGTCTCACATTGACAAAGATTGGGGGAACCGGTGCTCTAGGCAACAAATGGCCCTGTGATGTGTGCTTAGCTGATTTTGTAAATATCTTTTAGCATTTTTTATTTACAAAACAAAGAAGATGATGATAGTCTACCTTAGAGCATTTTTAAAATCAATAACTAATATAAATGTTTAATGGTATTATGCACTGCTGTTTCTAGTACTCAGTGATGCCATCGCTGACTTCACTATTTCCTGAGTTGAACTAACACATCTATCATTGATAGTGATGATGTTCTAAGCTGAGTAGTGTCCACTAGTGTCTGAGCGCTCCTGTGGCTCAGCAATATGCCCGGCTATTGAGAGTGCAGTCTTTGTCTCTGACTTATTACTGACATTTTTATTTTTTATTTTTATCTTCTCTGCCTTTGTTCATCTAGATGACAAGAATGTAATTTAATATGTGTCCACTCTCAAAATTCTATGAAGTGTGTTGAATTTAGCAATAGATATTCATTGTTAGATTCATCAGTTATTTTACTAAGGACCTGAAATTCATTTTTTGAAAAATTTGGCAGTGGTACACGTCAGATATTTCATTCTTGCTTTCATCAAACATGACTGCAGCTTTCCCCACAGTGGTCATAACTAACTTATTAATTGGAAAATGCAGTGGTTCTTTTGAACTTTGTACAGCGTGTGACACTATGTATATAAGCAAGAGCACAGGTGTGGTTGGCAGACAGACCTCAATGTAAAGGCTGCTTATTCTGTTGACCAGCTGTGTCAACTTGAATGGAATGATCTTATTTTTTCACATATAAAATCAGTTTAATAGTATTTTGGATTGCTCTAAGGAATAACCAAGAGAAGATATACAAATTACTGAGCACAAATTTTGGTGTATAGTAGGCACTTGGTAATATCTTTCCTTTTCATCAGAATAGTATTTGTGCGTACACCATTACTCTGTCCTTGCTGCATCTCTTATTATCATGACCACTCTTTTCCAGTGTCTTCACTGAAGTCTCTTTCTTACATTTACATTTACAGTCCTTACATTTTACTGTACCCTCACAGTCTTACACTGAGCCCTCTTCTCGCTCTATGTCCTGCTTCTTGGGGTTCTTGTTTGCTCCTGCAGCTTTAAGTTCTCTTATATGCTGATAACACCCACATCTTTTTCTATACTCTCTTGAGCACCAGAGTATTCAATATACCTAATAGTCTTTTCTACTTTGGATACCTAGCAAACAAACTGAAAAAACATGCGCAAAGCTAAATAAACTCAGTATTTTGTCTTAAGACATGTAGTTCCTAGCTAGTAGTCACTTGGTCCCACCCTCTGTGTGTGCTTCTGGTCTCTGTGCTGATGGTTCCCAAGTTTTATTAATTTTGTCTTTAAATTGTTTTTGGAATTTAGCTTCTTATCTCCATCCTTCAATTCTTTCAGACTAAGCTCCTTCTCTTTCTCTACTCTCTAGTTTACCCTTAACACTGTCACCAGTCTTGTCGTTCCACTTGTAAATATGATCATTACTTATTTCTTAAAATCCTTAGCACAATCCAAGAGAAATGAAAATATATATTCACACAAAGACGTATAGGAAAATTCATAGCAGCTTTATTCACAAGAATCCCCAAACTAGAAGCAAACCAAATATCCATCAACAAAAGAATGGATAAACAGATGTGGTGTATCCATACAATGGATTAAAATGGAATACAAAGGAATGAGCTATGGATACACACAACATGGATCAATCTCAAAATCATACTCAGTGAAAGAAGCTAGAAACAAAAGGATATATATTGTATCATACTATATATGTAACGTTTGAGAAAGTGCAAACTAATGCACAATGACATAAAGCAGATTAGTAGTTGCCTGGAGCCAGGAGTGAAGGAAGGGTTGGACTGCAAAGAGGCACAAGGTATCATTTGGGTATTATCAAAATGATTTGTACCTTGATTGTGGTGGTAGTTTCACTGAAATATACATTTGTTAAAACTCAATAAATCGTACCCTTTAAATGGATACAGTTTATTGTATGTAAATTGTGTCTCAATAGAGTTATTTTTAAAAATCCTTACAGGGAAGGGCCCTTCATTGCCTTCAGGTTGCAGGCCACATTTCTGAACAGACTGATCCCAAACTTCCTTTTCTAGCCTTTTTCTCCTTCCATTTCTTAATATGTGCTTTCCACTGCAGTTACTCCATACTGTTGACCATCCCTTATATGTCAAGCCCCTTATTTTGTTGCTTAAGTGAATACCTAAAGAACAATGACAATTGGCATTATTGTTGGAGAGGGTTACACGACTGGTTAAGCTTGGCAATATTACTTTGGTGAGTACTGTGGTATAGTTCTCCAAGCTAGAGACTTGGGTTTTTGTTTTTTTTTTTATCTGAATTTTTTTTATTATGTTATGTTAATCACCATACATTACATCATTAGTTTTTGGTGTAGTGTTCCATGATTCATTGTTTGCGTATAACACCCAGTGCTCCATTCAGTACCTGCCCTCTTTAATACCCATCATCAGACGAACCCATCCCCCCACCCCCCTCCCTTCTAGAACCCTCAGTTTGTTTCTCAGAGTCCATAGTCTCTCATGGCTCATCTCCCCCTCCGATTTCCCCCCCTTCATTTTTCCCTTCCTGCTATCTTCTTCTTCTTCTTCTTCTTCTTTTTTTTTTAACATATAATGTATTATTTGTTTCAGAGGTACAGGTCTGTGATTCAACAGTAGAGACTTGGTTTTGACCATGTACCAAGAAGTTGTCAGTCTCTCTGATAGTATAGATTAATATAAATCAAATTTGTTTAAGACTGTGTAAACCAGAATGTCAGTTCATTCATTTATAATGTAAGCATTTGTGTTAAAAGGATGAGAATGCTTGTTTTGATGGATTAGTATAATCCTTCTGGGTCTGAAAGTAACAAGGCAACCTAAATTAAAGTCTAAAAGTTGCTCAGTGGTCATAGAATCGTATCATACGAAGGTGGTTTGAATGTGGCCAGATTTATAGATCCCGGGTTCTTGTGTTAACTATTTTCTCTAACACATTCATTTTTTATTTCCATTATGGCATTGGGTGGTTTATTTGGCTCTGTCTTCATGCAGCCTCAGTTTATCTTTGATTCTAGTAGTCATTTTCTCTGTTTCTTAGTTGACACTTCCACTGCTATTATTTTGCTACTATCGTTAATTTAGTAACTTTTTTCCCCAGGAGATATAGGTCATGGGTCAGGGCCTGAGCTTATTAGCTTCATGGAGTAGATTGACTATGTTAGATTTTTATCTTTTAAAGGTCTATTTTGCCTTTCCTTGAAGTTCGTAGTATGTTCTAAATGGTTAAGGATTCAACAGAAGTCTTACTTACCCTTGGTTTATTCAGGACTCACTATGTTGGAAAAGTTTGTTGTAACTGGACTGTAGAGTTGAGTGTTAAGGGTTATATATTAGTCATGGTTCTCTAGAGAAACAGGGAACTAAGGATATATAAAGATGTACAGAAAGAGATTTATTATGAGAGATTATCATCTGATTATGGAGGCTGAGAAGTCCTATGATCTGCCATTTGCAAGCTGGGGGCTCCAGAAAGCTGGTGGTGTGGTTCCAGTCTAAACCCAAAAGTCTAAGAACCAGGGCAGCCATTGATACAAATTTCAGTGCAAGTTCTAAGGCCCAAGAACCAGGAGTGCCAATGTCTGAGAGCAGGAGAAGGTGGATATCCTAGCTCAAGCAGAGAGTCAATTCATCCTTCCTCCACCTTTTAGTTCTATTCAGGACTTCTGTGGATTGGATGATGCCCACGTCAATGGTTAGGATTATCTTCTTTATTCAGTTTACCAATTCAAATTATAACAATCTCTTCCAGAAATATCCTCACAAATAATATTTTACCAGCCCACTCATGTTAACAAGTAAAATTAACCACCACAGGTTAGTAGGCTAGTGTTGAGGAGTGATAATGAGCAAGAAATTAATGCCCAGGAATGAAGGGTTTTGTCAGTCAAGTTAGGCCTTCATCCCCATTGTAGTAACAGTAGTGTGTGGGGGGTGGGGGGTGGCAGTAGTTAGTAGTAGTAATAGTAGAAGTAGTAACAGAAGTAGTTATAGAAGTAGCAGTAATAATGAAGAATATTATGATAATGACAGAAGAAAATATTTACTGACTATTTACTAGGTGCTGGACACTGTTATTTATCTGGATTATTTTACTCAGTCTTCACAGTAACACTAGAAAATAGGAACTATTATTATCCTCACTGTGAATAAAGAAACTGAAACACAGAGAAATTATGTAACTTGGTCAAAATCACAGAGCTAGTATGTGGTAGGGCTAGATTTTTAATGGGGGTAGTAGTAATCATGGTTGTTGAATAAGTCATTAGTTAGATCTATATTAAGATTATGATCTCCCAGATGGAGAACTTGACTGTCCTACCATCAGCCCTGCCTTGCACTGTGGTTGTTAACTTTCCTCAGATCACGAGTAGGCAGATCTAAATAGTGGGTTCATAACGTTTGACCTCAACTGTTTATTCTAAGTTATTTTGTATATTTTTCAGCAGCAAAACCAAACTGAGTCTTTAGCTTTATCCCTGTTTCTTGCAAGGGAAGAGCCTTTATACAACTGGACACAGTTTGTGTGTGTGTGTGTGTGTGTGTGTGTGTGTGTGATGGAATATATATATGATGGAATATTATTCAGTCATTGAAAAAGAATGAAATCTTGCCATTTACAACAACATGGATGGACCTAGACAGTATAATTCTAAGTAAAATAAGCCAGTCAGAGAAAGACAAGTATCACATGATTTCGCTCATATGGAGAATTTAAGAAACAAAACAAATGAACAAAGGAGAAAAAAAAAAGACAAACCCCAAACAGACTCTTAACTATAGGGAACAAACAGACTGTTACCAGAGGGGAGGTGGGGGAGGGGGGAGATGGGTGAAATAGGTGAAGGGCGTTAAGAGTACAATAATCTTGATGAGTACTGGGTGATGTATGAAAGTGTTGAATCACTATATTGTACACCTGAAACTAATATTACACTGTATGTTAACTATACTGGAATTAAAATTTTTAAAAATTAATAAAAGATTCTCACATTAAAAAAGGTAATGATTTTGGATTTTGGCCTAGTTTGGAAGCATAGTCCAAATTCAGTTCGGTATATAATTCTAGAGCTGATTAGTTAGGTATTACCAAATAGAAAATAAAAGAGAAATGATAGAGAATTCCAGAGAAAAAGTGTAGACTAAGAAGAATTAAATAATAACTATTTAGGGTGGTGAGCTTAAATGAGAATCATAGAAGGATGGTACATTTTAAATGGATAATAAATGGCAATTTATATTTTAACAATGTCTTGACTTAAAGTTAACTTGAAGTTAAAAGAGAAAAATACCAGTGGCTCTTGTCTTTTATTTTCTTGATGTATAAAGAAATACACACACACACACACACACACACACACACACACAATATTCAGTACTTGGCATTTTCTTATGGCAGAACTTATAAACAACTATATGGTATAGGAATATAACTGATTTTTATCTTTTGATGACACTGTCCACTACTCTGATCTGTGTATTTATTCAGGAACACTATGCCTTGACCTTTTCTAATGAATACAATGACTTTTATGAAAAGAAAATGACTAGGAAGTGAAGAGAAAGGTTATAAGCAAATGCTCTCACAGATTTGCTAAACTAGGGAAGTAAAGGAAATTGCTTTTTCCTGTCATCCTTATCTAATAGAATCATTTTATTTTGGGCAGATATTTCTTTATCATTTTGGAGGGGAAACTTTAAATTGGTTTTATCTCCAAAGACGTGAGAGATTCCTGTTGTGCATTTTGTTGTTTATGTATTATGGCATCCTATTAGGACACACTCGGTTATTTCAGTATGTCTTCAAGTATTACATATGTTTTTATGTGAGACACTATTGCTTTTCTTTGTAGATTTCCAAGTATGGAAAGAGTATAATAGTGAAGTCATCTCTCTGAAGTAGTTTCTTCTATACTCCATATGCTGGGGTGGATTTTCTTCTATGCCTATTCAGAGAATTTCTATTCAGTTTGTTATTAGTAATTACCCCCCAGTCACTTTCTTCACATCTGTTTTCTAGATAACAGTTCCCTAGTGTATACCTATACTGTATATTATTCTTCCCTAAGTGTACTATCTTACACTTCTTTACATTAAATCCCCTCTTAGACCTGTCCTTCTAAATCCCCAAGTTCTCCGCATCCATACATGTACTTGATTGATCTCCTCTTCATTTTTTTAATCTATTGTAGCTTTGTATCATTTGCAAACTTGATCATATTTGAATTTACATCTCCTCCATCATTAATGAGCACACTGGGTAGACTAGTCCTCTTTCCTATGAGACTCTGCTGGATGTAGTGCTGGGTATTCTCAGTTGTAACTCTGTTGATGATAATTCATTGCTTCCTTCTCATCATGGAATTTTTTATCCACTGTGCTATACTGTGATCCAGGTAATAGCTCTACCATCTCTGCTTCCTGGATGCTCCTGTTAATCACCTTTTCTGAGATACAAATAAAAATCATTGTGTCCCCTTTTCTACTTATGCCATTGCTTATTTTTTTTAAAGTTACTCAGTCTGAGAAAATATTGTCCTTAAATAGAAATTTCTCAAAAATTTCGACTGAACATCATCGAATCTTTAAAAATATGTTAAGTGAGAAAACATTTGAAAGTACCATCTAAATCTTGGCCTTCTCCACAGAAAATACTCTCTAGTTATTTGGATTTTAAGTAAAAAGAATAATTATTTTTCCCACAGCTGAGAGCATGACTTAAATCTATGTATTTTTCTGAATATGGATTGCATTTTCATAAATTATTCTGCTTCAAGATGGTTTTCTAGATGAGACACAGTTCTTTAATAATTTTCAGAGCATGATGCATAGCCACATGTTTATTTTTAAAGTTATATTTTTCTTTTATTTTCAGGAAAAAGAAGAAGTAGAGGGGATATCAGTAGGTGCTATACTTTCTGACTATCAGCGTGTTCGAGTAGAAAATGTGTAAGAGAACATTAATTTAATTTGTCCTATATTATATTTTATTTTATTTTTTAAAATTTGTCCTATATTTTTAAATTACATGTATTTTAAGAATGGGAATAAATTAAAAATGTAATTGTATCCAAATAATAAATAGAATGTATATTCTATATTCTTCATGGAACTACCTACCTATATTACCTAAATAACAAAAGTTGTACTTTTACTTTTTTTCTATCCTGCTATCATACATGGAGAAAACTCCAGCTTACTTACCATAAGGAAAAATAAATTATTTATAATAAAAAATCAGGACAAAGATTTTTAAAGTCAAAAGTATTGTTTTCAGTGTTTTCTTATTTGAATCAGTATACCTTTTAATCCCTTTTAACTCATCATCATTGGTAATAAAAATCAGGAGTTAGTAAAAGGAATGCAGTGGTATTTTATTTTTTTTAAGATTTATTTATTTATTTTAGAGAAAGGGGGAAGAGAGATGGAGAGGGAGAGAGAAACCCAAGTGGACTCCTCACTGAGCATGGAGCCTGATGCAGGGCTCAATCTCAGGACCCTGAGATCAGACCTGAGCTGAAACCAAGAGTCAGGTGCTTAACCTACTGTATCACCCAGACACCCCAGGAATGCAGTGATATTTTAAGGGGAAAAAAAGCTTATTAAGGAATCTTTCCTTCTTTGGTTTTTAAAATTCAACTCTTGGCCAAAAATATTCCTGTGATTAAAATACTTATATAACAAAGCCATTCAACTTTCAAGGACTTTTTAGATTATTGCTCTCTTCATCTTCTTCACCCTCCAAAGGATGTAGCACTGGTAAAACATTGTATCTCCAAATACCAAAATATTTTGGTATTGATCTATTTGGGATTGATCTATTCAAAAACCATAAAGTCTAATGATAATATTGATTACTTAATGTTGGCTTGCAAAACATCACCTGAATTTATTTTTCACTTTTAGTTTATTTGGATAAGTAAAATACTGTATAGAGACTTTATATATAATTATATTAGCAAAAAAGAAAATATGGACTCCAGTATTCATCTTGAGCACAACTTGACCTAGAAATAAGTAATTTTGCCATTCAAAGGATAAATGGAAATCAGAAAAGGGTTGTATTTGTGTGATAGTTTTATATTCTTGACAAAGAAGCATTCATATTGACTATCACATCAAAAACTTACATATTAATTGGCTTAAACTTTTTTTAATTGCATTTATTTTATCTCTAATTCTACAGTGAATTTAAGGCAGTCAAAAATCCAAAATTTTTAGGAGCATCTGGCTGTCTCAATCGGAAGAGCATGTGTTTCTTGATCTGCCAGGGTCATGAGTTTGAGAACCACGTTGGGTGTAGAGATTACTAAAAAATAAATAAATAAATAAATAAAAGTAAAACTTTTTTAAAAATCCAAAATTTTTTAAATAAATGAAAGAAATATAGGACAAAGCATAATTAAATGAAGGGGAATATGAGGATCTCATATTTTGGGGTATCAGTATCTTTGGAGAAGGGAGAGTGGAGGTGGAAGTGGAGGGAGGTCATATGTGTAGTTTGAAAAAGATTTCCTTACATTCTGCTCGCCTACATTTGAGAACGACTGATCTACAGATGGAGATGGATTGCATATCCCTTAAACCATATGTTAGAAATACTATTTTCATCAAGTTTTAGGTCATATTCTCTGAGAATTATTTAGTTTACAAATCTGTGTTTTTTAATAAGTCCAAGCCCACATGGTTTAATGGGTAGCCAAACTGTAGATGGGGCTGACATTTATTTATGAAAGTTAAAGCCAAATGAAAATGTGCTCCTGATTAGGAAGCTGCCTTATATCTATATGGGAGAAGGGTCCAGAGCATACCCATAGATAGAGGCAAGATTTTTCTTAAAACAATCTCAGGTGCACTTCAACACATGGCTAAAGTACTCTGATTTTAGAATAAAGCATATCTCCAATAATTTTATCCTTGGAAATTTTAAAGCAGTGTTACTAGGAGTCCATTGGTTTACAAACTCAGTTTTGAATTAGCCTGTCTTCAATTTGTAGTTTGTATTGCATTAGTGTATTTTCAAGATATAAAGTATTTAATAAATGTCACAAGCTCAAATGCAGTAGTGACTTACAGAGGAAGTGTATTTGAACCATGATATTTTGAACTGTTAAAGAATTTAAATAAGCAAAAAAGCTTGACTTAAGTCTAGAGATAGTCAAAAGATTATGGCTATCAAAGCAAAAACCAAGAATTTTACAATAAAGATAGGAAGAGAATAAGGTTTTTTCAATTAAAACAAAATCTTAGCTAAAAAAGGTAGAGACCAGTTTGATTGGTAGGCATTAAATGCTGGTGGGAGGACAGCTAGAATTATTATGCTTTTGTTACATGGGGACTTTCAGTTTTATTATTTTTGTGTTTATTAACCGCCTCAACATTGCAATAGATGGGACATTTTGCCAAGGGAAAGTATGTAAAACAGTCTGCAGTAGGAAGGTTTTGGTGTCTTTGAAAGTCAGGGTATATATACATGGAAAAAAGAGTGATATTTTTAAGGCCATGTATAAGTAAATGACCAAATATGTGGTATGTTTATTAAGTATTGGGTTTTCTGAAAGAAAGATCATTGTGGGCTGGAGTAGTCAGCCAGGCAAACTTATAGATGCTGGGTTTTAGAGCTGTTTTTTATTTGAAATCTGATCTCAGCCTCTTACTCTGACTTGGGCAAGTCACTTGGCTTTGACTGCCATTTATTGAATATTTTATCCAGGCACTGTACTATTTTCTTTATCTATACTACTTTTAATCAATTATAGTCCTCCTTGAGAAAGTGACATTTAAGCAAAGGCATGAAACAAGTGAAGAAGGTAGGAAGCATGGCTAGTATATTAGACAAGAGTGAGCAGGCTAGTGGTGGTGGGTTGGAGTGAAGGGAAAGTAGTGGGAGATGAGCTATGAGAGCTAACCAGAGTGAGATCCATGTAAGTCTATTGCAAGGATTTACACAGAGTGATGGGGAAAGTTTGAGCCGAGGAATCCCATGATCCATTTTATGTCTTAAAAGGATCACACTGATTGCTGCATTGAAAACTGATTTTAAAAGGGCAAAGACAGAAGCAGGGAAAGAAGTTAGGGGGATATGGACATGAAAGATACTGGTGGCTCAGACCTGAGTGTATTGATGAGGAATGATCATGTTGTGTGTTATGGTAGATTGGGTGAGAAATGTGAAGGGAAAAAAAAAAAAAAGAGGAGTAAAGGATGACTTCACTTTCTAATTTCTTAATCTTCTCAAGAACTTTGAAAGGAGATATTTTTGTTCCTATTTATGAACTAGGAAACTAAAGACTTAAGGTTTAGTTGACCTGTCAAAGTCATGCAGCTAGTGAGTGCCAGAGGAGGTTTCAAATCCAGATTTGTCTTGACTCCAAAACCTATATTCTTTCTATTGCACCATAATGTAAAGTATGTAATACAATGCCTACAGCATATTTGGTGCTCGATATATTGTACTTTTTGTTCTTCTTATTATTTTTCACTCGAAGGCAAATTCTTTTTTAAAATGTCAAAGTTAGAGAAGAATAGTTCATGTAACCATAGGTATTGTAAATTTAATCAATATATGATCATTTTATTAGGATAAATTGATTTGCCTGTTTTGCATATGCTTCACAATTTTGATACCCAAGGAAGTTCTAAGAGCAAGAATAATCATCCATCGGCATTTGGAAGCTTTTTAGCATAGATTTCTAAACTTAGAGTCTTACTAAAATTAATATTTCTAATCTGCTTGGAGATTTCATTTTTATCTGTTTATGCATAGCCTGTGGAAATTAAATATGTTTATGTTGTATATATAAACTTCATTATGCAAAACATGTTTTTTAAGCATTTTAAATGCTAAAATCCTTGAGAGAAGCATTATGTTTAGAATCAAAGTAATTGCTGTGGATCCAAGTATAGAACATCAAGATATCATCTGATTTTTTTCTTTTTATTTTATAGGTGTAAAAGGCTTAATCTCCAGCCTTTAGCTTACCTTTGGCAGAGAAACCAGGAAGATTTGCTCCAAGAGATGATATCATCTAACATTCAAGCAATCATCATCAAAGTAGCAGCTTTGGGTATGTAGCCAGACTTTCAAGGGAGCTGTCTGTTACCACACAGATAATCTGTGTTCACTAATATGCAGTTACAACAGAAAAGGAAGACTAATTTAGAATATAAAAATGTGGAGTCACAACTGAACAAATTGAGTAGGGGGAAGTTTCAAATGGGCTTTTGACCATTTACCAAAGTGATTACAAGTGAGCCTCATCATTTTCTTTTTTAAATGTACAGCCGTCTCTAAAATTGTTACTGTATTTTGGTCCTTCGATTTAAGTTCTTTTTATAGGATTTGGAACCCAGGTTCATAGGAAACAGGAAAAGTAGGTTGATTTCTTTCTTTTTTTCTTTTTTCTTTCTTTTTTTTTTTTTGAAGCTTCTTAAAATCTGTATTTGGAACATGTGATTTTTTCATATATTTTTTAAACATATTTTGACTATGCTAAAACAGAATGATTGGCTATGTGGTGTCAGAAATAAGCAGAGTAGTAGGTTTTTGTTGGGGTTGGTAGAAAATTATATTTGAGAGAATGTCATTTGATCAGTTAGTATAGACACAACAGGCAGGTGGTAATGTGATTCAAATATGGATATTACATACGAACACAATTTGTTGTTTTGAATTTTTATAATTATATTCACTTTCAAGAAACCATAGGGTTTGAGCTCAATGCATTTATTTCATGAACCTATTACAGTAAATGCCCTGGAGCCTCAGGTTTCTCAAAGCCTAAATCATGTACCTCATTTGCAAGTTTACATTGCTGATCTCAGAAATAACGAGGTCTCAAGCTGTGGAAGATTTTAAAGAAAAATTCACATTTTAAACAACATTAAAAGAAAGATCCCATAATATTTCTCCTTGGTAAACACGAAGCTACTCTCTCCTTGTTGAAGGTGAAATGTTGTCTTTAGTGGAAAGTGTTATATTGAGAACCTGAAGTTGATCTCTTCAGCTGTTAACAAGAGAAAGATCGAGATGGGGTATTCTCATTTTTGAGAAAAGGTTGCTCAGCAACCCTTATGATTGAAGTTCTCACTATAGATATATTTGTCCTATGAGTTTCTATATAGATCTATATAGAGTATGCTCTCTTGCTTTCTCTTTGTCTGTTACTCTTTCTTTTGGATTTTCTAAGATTGCCTACTTCTGTAATGAAGTTCATGTGACACCTCACTGGACAGTACACATTGTGTCACTTTTACTGGAATGGAGTGGAGAACAGAATGGATTAGAACCCAGAGAACCTATCTCATTAGAAAGAAAGAGCCATAAGATATAACCTTGCTGACACCTTTATTATAGTGTAACTGATACTGTGTATTTTTTTCATTTATATGGAAGTGTGTTTGCCTCTATGGAGGGGTTAGAGATGGTGTTTAACTATATTAAACTTTTGGATGAAGTATAAAACTGAGCTAATTTGTCTTCATCATTCCAATGACAAAAGTATAGATCTGATTTTAACATTTATAGCACATAGTTTCTATTGATTACCTAAAGGTGTGCAAAGAAAAAGTTATTCTTAAGAACAGTGTTAAGGAGGGCGCCTGGGTGGCTCAGTTGGTTAAGCGACTGCCTTCGGCTCAGGTCATGATCCTGGAGTCCCTGGATCGAGTCCCACATCGGGCTCCTTGCTCGGCAGGGAGTCTGCTTCTCCCTCTGACCCTCCCCCCTCTCATGTGCTCTCTCTCATTCTCTCTCTCTCAAATAAATAAATAAAAATCTTTAAAAAAAAAAAAAAAAAAAGAACAGTGTTAAGGAATGGTTTATTGAGTGGGACGTTATTTCTAAGGACGCAGAAACATAAATGATGTGAGGTAGGTTTCCAAGATTTCTTCCCCGCCTATTTGAAATTTTCAGGAAGGCTTTTAATCAAAAAGTGTGGCAATAGGACCTTTCCATAGGGAGAGGGATTCAGCAGAATTTTGTGGCCCATTAGATTATAGAGTGGACTTAGAAAAGAGTCAGTTCTACATGGATGAATAAAAATGTATTTCTGGGGGAGCCTCTGTGGCTCAGTCGGTTAAGCATCTGCCTTCAGCTCAAGTCATGATCCCAGGGTCCTGGGATCAAGTCCTGCATCGGGCTCCCTGCTCAGCGGTAAACCTGCTTTTCCCTCTCCCTCTGCTGCTCCCCCCTGCTTTTGTGCGCTTGCATACTCTCTCTGTCAAAAAAATAAAATCTTTAAAAAAATGTATTTCTGATAATTGTGTCACATAACCTTGGTCTTTTGTAGGCATCAGTGAACTCGTGAAATCTGCACATTAACAGCTTAGTGTTTTAAGAAGTTTCTGGGTTTAGACTTATTTAAAGAACCATGTGCACATTGTATTTAAGAACAATCCTGACTTTTAGAAATACTTTTTTTTAATTGTATGAGTATTACATGAAAATATTCTTGGCACATGTTAAATTTTTATAGATAAAGTTTCCATGTGTTTCTGTTCTCTCCTTTCCCTCCAGCCACTCCCTTTCCCAGAGATATGTACCAGAGTAATAACTGATCATCTTTCTAGATCACACTTTTTTTTTGGTATGTATATTTGTATGAGTAGAAATACTATGATTGTTTTATGGGTTTTTTAATATTACATGAATGGTATTATACTCTGTATTGGTTGACAACTTGACTTTTACTCAGCAGTATGTCTTAGGGATTTTTTTCTATGTCAGTAAATGTAGATTTACCTCAAGTAGAATCCTCAAACAGCTAGTGCCTTAGTAGTCATGAGCCTTAGACTAAAGGCTGCTATGAACCTGATCTAATAAATAACTTAACTCATGGAGAACAAAATCCTAAGCTATTTTTTCTTTTGCTTTTAAATTCCAGGATAGTTAGCATACAGTGTTATATTAGTTTCAGGTATACAATATAGTCAACTATTCTATACTTACTTAGTGCTCATCAGGATAAGTGTACTCTTAATCCCCTTTACCTATTTTGTCCTACCCCCTACCCCCACCCATCTCCCCTCTGATAACCATCAGTTTGTCCTCTATAGTTAGGAGTCTTTCTTTTAATCTCTTTTTTTCTTTGTTCATTTATTTTGTCTCTTAAATTCCACATATGAGTGAAAAATCATATGGTACTTGTCTTTCTATGACTGCTTTATTTTGCTTAGAATTATATCCTCTAGGCCCATCCATGTTGTTGCAAATGGCAAGAGTTCATTCTTTTTTCTGGCTGAGTAATATTCCATTGTGTGTGTATACTATATATATACAGAACACACACACACACCCACATATATGTATATATCTTCATCTATGGATGGACACTTGGTCTGCTTCCATGATTTGGTTATTGTAAACAATGCTGCAATAAGCAAGGGGTGCATAAATCTTTTCAAATGAGTGTTTTCATATTCTTTGAGTAAATACCCAGTAGTGCAATTACTAGATCATACAAGAATTCTACAAAATCCTGAACTATTTAAAGGAATACTATAAAATCTAATACATAGTAATATAAAATTCACAATGCCTTGCATCTAAATTATCAGGCATGCAAAGAAGCAAGAACATTTGATTGATACTGAGACAATCAGAATAGACCTAGATTTGGAATTAGCTTGCAAGGAAGTTAAAACAGCTCTTATAAGTATGCTCAGTATGCTCAAAAAAAGTAGAATTATGGTTATGACAAGGAAAATAAAAGATACAAAAGGCCCAAATACAACTTCAAAAATGCATTATCTGAAATGAACCATGTACAGCAATTAGACATTGCAGAAGAGATGAGTAAACCCGAAGACAAATAGAAACTGTCAAAAATGAAGCATAGAGGGAAAAAAGGGGACTGAAAATAATTAAGAAAACATTAGCGAGCTCTTAGACTGTATCAAGCAACCTAACAAGTGGTAGAGTTCCAGGAGAGGGAATAGAGAGAATATTCGAAGAAATAATGGCCAAAACATTTTCCCAATTTGATGAAAACCATAAATTTACAGATCCAAAATTTCAGTGAACACCAACAGAAGAAACATGAAGAAGATCACAAAGCACATCATAATTGAATTGCTGAAAACCAGTGGTAAAGAAAGAGTCCTAAAAGCAGCCAGTGTGAAAAGATTAATTTTATACAGAAAGTAAAGATAAAAATGTCAGCAGACTTTGCTTCAGAAACTATGTAAACTGGAAGATGATGAAAAGACGTCTTTAAAGTGATGAAAATCAATAAAAGTACCAAGAATTTTATGCTCAGTTAAAATAAATTTCAAAATGAAGATCAGATGAAGACATTTCAGATGTACAAAGGTTGAGAGAATTCATCACCTGCAGATCTGCATTATAAGTAATATTAAAAAGAGTTCTTTGGACAGAAGGAAAATAATTGATGAAATTTAATCTTATAAAGGATAAAGAGCAGTGTAAATAATAAATAGAGTAGATAAATTCTAAATCTATTTTAACTTTTTGAATCTCTTTAAAAGATGTGTTAAATTATTTAAAGGAAAATATATAATTGCAGTGGCACAAATAACAGAATGGGGGAAAGTATAGTGTATAAGATTCTTAAATTATACATGATGTATAATATTGTTTGAAGGTAGACTGTGATAACTTAAAGTTGTAAAATGTAAACTATAAAGAAACTATTAAAAAAAAACAGTCTAGGTAATAGGCCAACAGTGGAGAATAAATTGAATTATTGTAAGATAATCCAGAAGAAGACAAGAAAGGATTAAAAAAAAAAAAGAGCATAGAACAGATGAGACAAATAGAAAACAAAAAGTGAGATGGTAGATTTAGACCTAATCATTTTAATAATTATATTAAATGTAAATGATCTCAACACCTCCAAACAAGGGAGCGATTTTCAGATTTGAATAAAAAACAAAAAACTAAGGCCCAACAACTGTATGCTCTCTATAAGAAATGTGCTTTAATTATAGAAACATAGGTTAAAATGGAAAGAACAGAGATATGGTAATACTAATTTAAAAAGTTGAACTGGTTATATTAACATCAGATAAAGTAGTCCTTAGAACAATGAATATTATTAGGGATAAAGAGGGGCATTTCATCATGATAAGGGGTCAATTTATCAAGAGAGCATAACAATTTAAAGATTCATATACCAATAAGAGGGCTTTAAGATATACAACACGAAACTGATACAAGAAGAAATGGACAAATCCATAATTATACATGGAACTTTCAACATCTCTTTTCAGTAATAGTTAAATCAAGTAGACAGAAAATCATTAGGAATATAGGAAGTTTGAACAACACTACCGACCAATTTGACCTACTTGGCATTTATAAAATACTCCATCCATTAACAGCAAACTACATATTCTTTCCAAGTGCACATGGACCATTCACCAAGATAGACCATATTGTGGATCATAAAACAAATCTCAGTATATGTAATTATACTGAAATCAAGCAAAGTATACTCTCTGACCACAGGAATTAAATTAGAGAAATATATTTTACTGCTACAAATACACAGAAATGGACAAAAAATATTTCATGGACATAACAATATTAACACTCTCAGAGCAGTGGTGTCACTGAAAATTGTAATGGGCAATTGATACACTAGTTAATTAAAATGACTGGCTAAAAAAAAAGAAAAATATTTAAGGGTTAGTTCAACTAGTTAAATGGTTTTGTATAAAAGGAAGTAATGCCAAGACTCTGCTGGAAAGGTTTCTAGAATTAGGAGGTAGGAATGAGGTAATGGGGCACAGTGCAAGTACACAACTATATATTTTTTCCTATTTCATGGTTTTTCTTTTGTCTAGCTTGATCTGGTGGTCCCAGGGCTGACTTTAAAGTTACATGTACCAAAGGAAAGTATTATCAATGCACTAAACACAGTATTAATACCACTAAGTTTGACAGTGCATATTCTTTAAGACTCTTTAAGGTTATGTCATAGCTTCACCTATGTAGGCAAATTAAGGTCTGTCTGTAAACAGAGGGCCATGTGTCCTGTGATTCTTTATCTGTCAAATTCTCTATCAGCCTGGGAGTGAGTCCAAGGAGATGTGTTAACAAGGTTGTTGTTTTTACTGGCCCTGTGGATTTAGAACACATCTACAGAGCCAGAAAGACCAATCATAGGGGAAAGGATATGGGTCAAACAGGTAATAAATGGAAATGGAGGGAATCATAGGAGATAGAAAGGCACCTATAAGTGGATTACAATTCCATGGAGGAGTACAATCATGTGACCTCTGTGCCAGACCTCCGAGCTAGAGAATTTTATGTATCCCTCTCAGATCTGATGCTGACTACCTAACTGATGTCAAGAGAAACTCAGGACTTGTTTTTGCAGAGAAGGGAAGTTGCTGATGTACAAGCTCTACCTGAAGATTCCACCTGGATAATTTGGAGCAACTAAATGACAGAGTGCCACTTGATGACTCAATGTAGGGGTAGTTACCACTCAGTTACTGGTTTAAAGGCAATAGTTACCATTCTGATCATGCTTCTGCTGACTTGATAATTACTAATGAATTATATAGTGGGAGACTCTGAACAGTAGGCATAAATCAAAACAGTATGTTGCTAAGACATCTACCTAGGTATAATGGTAAACAGATTTCTATTGCCTGCCGTAATTTGGTGTAGTCCTTTGAATACAGAATATGTCAATGAAAGTGGAATTTATTTAAGGAAACACCACCCTTGAGGGAGATAGATTTGGAGGAGATATAATGAATCAGTATTACTGATAAGTCCTTTGTGGAGTTATGCAAAATACACTTACGGAAAACCTATGACACCCAGGCACAGCTGTATTTGGTATAATGTACCTATTGATGACCTCATTGGACTTCGTTATTTTTGTGTGCAAAAAATTTTCCTAAATTGCAGATATTACTAATATACTATGGTAATAACCCATGTTGTAGCTTGATTGCTCTTGCCTCCTCTGTGCCAGATGTTCTGTAGGGATTTGGGGTACTATATCAGACCAAAATAACGTTCCTGAAAGCTCATCATGATGAAGAGGACTTGCTAGTCCAAATAGAGACACTAGAGGGAGCCCTCTTCCAGGAAACTGGCTGCATCTAGAAATGGCCCTGGAGGGACAACAAAGCTTTAAATGACTGGACTAATAGAGTATTTACTTTAATGGAACATCATATCCATCAACGGTGCAGGAATAGGGCTTGTATCCTTGCCCAGGGAAGACTATTTAATATTCTAATCATTATGGCATTTGATGTTTTTAAAGGTCCATGATCAGGAGTATCAGAAGCCAAGCTAAGGATGCCAACTATGGGAATACTGTGGTTAGTCTAGATTATGGTGGGGCATTACTGGACAGTGTGGCCTTTATGCTTGTTTTCTAATGGCCAAGGTACCAGAGATATAAAGGGAATTTGTCTTTCCCATGGTACATTGGTTGAGATTGGACAGATAATGGAATGACACTGTGTTGTCCTGAAGAGAGCTTCTTGCATAATGACGTCTGGAATCCAATGACTATTAAAGCCTGTACTGTGAAGTCTGGGATATAGTTATATTCTCAAACCAGATGGAATCAAGAATTTATTGAACAGTATGCTCTGGTCACCACCCCAGTCACTGTGAATGTGAATGTGCATGAGAAGAGTTGTTTTTGTTGGGCAAGAAATGGAGAACGTTGCTATGATTCTAATTGACCTCACATGCTAATTTGGGCTGCAATATATCCACTGTAACAGGGAAGGACGTGGTCCTGGACCTCTCCCTGATTTGCTGTGTTTTTTCATTGCTGCATGGTTAGAGTTTTCTGAGCTAATTTAACAGAAACTTGGGACCTAGACTAAAACACAAGCATTAAAATGTAATGTATGACTGAACAGTGAGAACTCCAGAGGGATTTACTTCTCTGGAGGTATATGTTTGCGTTTCAAGGATGGGGGGATGAGGCCAGGATCTTAGAGACGTTTATTCCCCCCAGAGAGATTTTGTTTTGTTTTGTTTTGTTTTACATTCTAAAGTGTGAAGACACAAGTCTTTTCCTTTGTATTTTCAAGGAAACTCCAAAGGGAAGGGGAAACAATGGTCTCCTTTTTCCTAAGTAAACATGCAGATTTATTTTTTTGGGATTCCTTACCTTCTGTAGATGCAATTACTTGAAAGATTACATCTCATTCTCATCACCTTGCTCCTGGGATAAGAGCTGGCGCAGAGAAGAGCCAGAATGGTATTATCTACTTACTATATGTAAGTAGTAATAATCATCTGTTCTGCTCCAGGAAACCCATGTTAGCATTCAGCATGTTTATAAATATAGATATTAAAAATTTAGCAATATATGAAACAATCTCAGAATAACAATGCTGCTACTACTACCACCAATATGATTGTTGAGAATAGCTAAAAAGAACTTTTTACATTTGTTTTTCTGAATTTCCCCTACCATTTTTTTGAGTTCTAGATCTATTTGTTCTGAGCATAAAGCTATTATATACTGTATACTATTTTTTAACAGCTTTGGAGATAAATTAACATATGTAATCCACACATTTAAAGTGTACAATTCAATGTTTTCTAGTATATTCACATGATTGTGCAATTACCACCATAATCAATAAAAAGAAACTTGTATGCATTAGCAATCATTTCCCATTTTCCCCAACCTTCCCCTCGCATCTGTAGTCCTAGGCCCCACAAAGCTACTTTGCATCTTTATATCTTTATAGATTTGCCTATTCTATATCTTCATATATCTGCCTATTTCATGTGAATGGAATCCTATAATATGTGGTCTTTTGTGACTGGATTTTTTCACTTGGAATAATGTTTTCAAGGTTCATCTATTATTATACCATGAATCAGTATTTGATTTCTTTTTATTGGCATGTAATATTTTGTAATGAATTATCTTTTCCATGTATTGCTTTATTCATTTTGCTATTACTCTGTTCAGGGATTTTGCATATATGTTCCTAAGAGGGATTGACCTATAAATTGTTTTCTAGTAATGACAGGTGTGGATAATAAGGTTACACTGGCTTCATAAAGCTTTGTAGTTGTTTCTTCTTTTTTATTATCTGAAAGTTTTTCTGTAAGATTAGTTATTAATGTTTTCTTCAGTGTTTTGAAGTACTCATTGCTTAAGCCATCTGGACATGGAGCTATCTTTTGGGGAAGTTTCAATTAGAAATTCAATTTCTTTGTTAGATTGACTGTTTAGATTTTCTGTTTCTTATTTCAGCTTGATAAATTTTGTTTTTCCCAGAATTTTTCCATTTGTTCTAAGTTGTGAAAATAATAGGTATAAAGTAATTCCTAAGGTCTTCTCATTGTCCTTCATCTGTAGGATCAGTAGTGATGTCATCTTTTTCATTTCAATTGGTAATTTGTTCTTTTCCTTGCCTATATCGGTCTTATAGGGGTTTATCAATTTTATTAGTCTTTTGATTTTGTTGGTTTTCTATATTACATATTGGTTTTCTATTTTATTCCTTTCTGCTATCTTTATTATTCCTTCCCTTGTACTCTTTTTGGATTTAATTTGCTGTTCATCATTTCTAACTCCTTTTTTTAATTGAGATATAATTGACATAAACAACATCATACTAGTTTCAGGTGTACAACATAATGATTCAATATCTGTATATGTTATGAAATGCTTTCTAATTACTTGATGCATACATATACACTAAATTTCACCTTTGTTTTCTAATAGATATGTTTAAGCTATAATTTTTCCTTTAATTGAAGCTGTAGTTGTATTTTCATTACCAATTCAAAGTATTTTCTGCTTTGTATTGAAATTTATTCTTTAACCCATAAGTTATTTAGATACGCATTGCTTAATTTCATGCACTACTTAGTTTCCAAATATGAGGGTTTTGTATTTATCTTTTATAAAATTGATTTCTAGCTCGATCACATTTTGTTTAGATAATACACTCAGGAAATATTTCAGTTCTTGGAAATTTTGAGGGGATGTTTTTAACCTAGTTTATGATATAATAAGTTATTTCTCAGTTTTTTTTATTTTGTGCACTTTGTCATCAGCTTTTGATGACTTACTGCTTTTTTCTTTGCTTTCTACTTTTTCTATATGGAATATTTTAATGTTTTTTGTTTTTCTGGGAGGGATTAGCCTAATCTTTTGAAAAGCATTCTTTAACTTATTCTTTAAATATTGATATAAAAAATGCAATAACATCTTTTCAATCCTTCCTAATCAATATAAGGAATTTAAGGGGGTAGACGCATAGAAAGGCCAGAAACATAGTCCTATTGGGGATCCTTAGATCCCAGGGATACAAAGGATTGGCCTTTGATTCAAACTGACCTGCCGCATTTTTTCAGAAATATATTTGTTGGGTCTGATATGCACTAGTTTATAAGCTGGTAATAGAGATGAATATAAATATTTTCAGGACTATGTGCTCTGGTACTCTCACAGTTAATTTATATATTGTACAGCAGAGCCTGAGGCAGTACATTTGGGAATGTCACAGCCAAATAAAGACATATCTGCCTCCTTCCCCCCCCTCACCCCAATAGGCGCATATATGAAGGACCTGGGTCAAGTTTCTAGAACAATGGTTTTTAACTTTGGCTTCACATCAGAGTCAGCTGTTGACCTTTTAGAAATCCTGTGCCCAAGCTGTAACCCAGACTGATTAAGTTAGAATATCTGGATGGAACCAAGGCACATTTATATTTTTAGAGCTCCTCAGGCCTGTAAT
Organism: Phoca vitulina; assembly: GCF_004348235.1. Taxonomy (NCBI): domain Eukaryota; kingdom Metazoa; phylum Chordata; class Mammalia; order Carnivora; family Phocidae; genus Phoca; species Phoca vitulina. The sequence goes on along the minus strand of NW_022589723.1, from coordinate 4,495,060 downwards.
TCCAATATGAAGTAAAAGTAAAGAACTACTGGTCTGCTGCAGAGATCATCAGATTACTAACTTGAGGCTAAATCTGGCCCACCACCTGAATATGTAAATAAAGTTTTATTAGAACATACTCATGCTCACTTATTCATGTTCATTTTTTATTTATGGCTGCTGTGTTGGTACAGTGGAAGAGTTGAGTATTTGCAAAAGAGAACACATGGCTCACAAAACCTAAAGCATTTACTGTCTAGCTTTGTATAGGAAAAGTTTACAAACTCGTCTAGAGAGACCTAATGGAATTTCACTCTAGTCTGGCAATTTCACTGTGAGCTGGATATCTTTGAGGGGTTTTAACTTCAAATCTTGCTTTTCTGCCTGGGAGAATGCCACTGATTTTCTGCATTGAAAAGCTATCTTCATACAGTTCTTATTCTAATTTAAAGGAATTTGGATCCTTTGCTTGGACCTTTTGGTGTATATGCTAGTTGTTGTCATCCTTTACTTTTTCCAATCCATTCCCCCCACCATTTTCTAGGCCCTGAAGTTTGAACCCATATTGTTGTTGTTATTTTTACTAATTATTGTTAGTTATATATATTGCTTCTCTTTCAAAAATGAATTTGACATTTACATTTAACAGTCTGATTTGTAAAACTTCTTTGACACAATTATTTATCTGACCAGGTTTTGGTGCTCACCACTACTTATTTTATCTTACAACTTCCCTATTTGTGATCTCTTCATTTTTTCCTTAATTCATTCCAGTGGAATATGTCTTTGATACCTGTCTCAGGAATTGTCTATATCTCAAAAACAATTTTTTTCTTGAGCCCAGATTATCTTTCTTTTGCCTTAACATATGAAAGCTTACACAGGTTAATGTATAACTTGAGTTTTCTACTTTTGTAAGTAACTTACCTGTGTGTTTATTCATGTATATTTTTTTATGATAATTCAACACTTTTGTTTTGTTTTGTTTTCACCCATCTCCTCACTCACCTCCCCTCTGGCAACTGCCAGTTTGTTCTCTGTACTTAATAGTCTGTTTTCTTGTTTGTCTTTTTGTTTGTTTGTTTTGTTTCTTTAATTCCACATATGAGTGAAATCATATGTCTTTCTCTGACTGGCTTATTTCGCTTAGCATTATAACCTCTAGGTCCATCCATGTTGTTGCAAATGGCAAGGTTTAATTCTTCTTTTTTTGTGGCTGAGTAATATTCCATTGTGTGTGTGTGTGTGTGTGCACACACACACACGCACGCACGCACACACACACCACATCTTTTTTATCCATTCATCTATCATTGGACATTTGGGTTGCTTCCATATCTTGGCTATAAGAATAATGCTACAATAGACATAGGGGTATATATATCTTTTTGAATTAGTGTTTTCATTTTGTTTGGATAAACACCCAGAAGTGGAATTATTGGATCATATGGTAATTCTATTTTTAATTTTTTAGAAACCTGTATACTGTTTTCCACAGTAGCTGCACCAATTTACATTCCCATCAACCGTGCACAAGGTAGTTTTTTTCTTCTCCACATCCTCGCCAACACCTGTTGTTTCCTGTGTTTTTGATTTGAGCCATTCTGACGGGTATGAGGTGATACTGTGGTTTTGATTTGCACTTGCCTGGTGATGAGTGATGTTGAGCATCTTTTCATGTGTCTGTTGGCCCTCTGTATGTCTGTTCAGTTCAGATCCTCTGCCCATTTTTTAATCAAACTGTTTGTTTGTTTGTTTGTTTGTTTTGGTGTTGAGTTGTATAAGTTTTTTATATATTTTGGATATTAACCCCTTATTGGATGTATCATTTGCAAATATCTTCTCCCATTCAGTAGGTTGCTTTTTTGTTTTGTTGATGGTTTCCTTCACTGTGCAAAAGCTTTTTATTTTGGTGTAGTCCCAATAGTTTAATTTTGCTTGAGTAGACATATATAGAAAGATGTTTCTACAGCTCATGTCAGAGAAATTACTGCCTGTGTTTTCTTCTAGAAGTTTTATGATTCCAGGTCTCACATTTAGGTCTTTTAATCCATTTTGAGTTTATTTTTGTATATGATGTGAGAAAGTGGTCCAGTTTCATCCTTTTACATGTCATCGTCCAATTTTCCCAACACGATTTGTTGAAGAGATTGTCTTTTCCCCATTGTATATTCTTACTTCCTTTGTCATAGATTAATTGACTGTAAAAGTGTGGGTTTACTTCTAGGCTCTGTATTCTGTTCCATTGATCTATGTGTCTGTTTTTGTGCCAGTATAACATACTGTTTTGATGACTACAACTTTGTAGTGTATCTTGAAATCTGGGATTGTGATACCTCCAGCTTTGTTCTTATTTGAGATTGCTTTGGCAATAATCCTACACTTTTTATTGATGTACCTATTCCCTCCTCCCCTGGGATGCGGAAATGCTTTCAATTTGATTAAACAACTCTTCTCACTTCCTTCCCTATGATCAGGCCCCTTTTCTCTTTCTAGTTGCGCTCATTGGGCTAATTTCTGGTAGGACTTTGCATAGTCTGAGAGCTCTATTATATATGTGAGTCTGGAAAACCACCCAAGAGAATAGTGAATGATGGTAGGAAACTCAACTGCAGCAAACACTATCTGGAAGATTGTATCTCTTTCTGGAGTATAAATCAGCAATATACTCTTCTGTAAGATATTTCCCACTCTTGCTCATTTCAAACATGTAGAATTTTTTTCTTCTATTCTTCTTTCATATACTTCTTTGCCTTGTATTTAACTGGAAGAGCCTTGTCCATATTTTGTTCACCCACCTTTGTAATATTTTGTATCAGTCATTCTCAAGCATGGCTGCACATTAGAATCCTCTGGAGAGACTGTATTTATGTGTAGGCCCCACACCCTGATAGTCTAACTTGGTGGTTCTGGGGTGAGGCATAGGTATTGGTATTAGTTAAAAGTTTGCTGAGTGATTAATTCTAAGGGGCAGCCAAAAGTGAGGATTACTCTCTGCCTATTATAATAATCTGTTGTGCTATCTCTTAGACTTTTCAGTGTATGCCTAATATCAGAATGCTCATCCTCATTATATTCCATTGTTTTGTGTATTTATTTCTCTAATTTTTATTAAAAAATTGTTCTAAGACGGTATGCCATGTTAATATGGGTCATTATAGACTATAGCACATTGCTGCCTATGCACTATATTTTAAGGGGCACCTTTTTTATTTTATTATGGTTTAACTTGATCTTTAAGAAAGAGGACTGGATTCAGAATCAAAATATGTCATTTCAGTGCCTGATTTTATCATGTCTTAGCCTTGTAGTCTAGAGAATCCACTTAGACCCAGGACCTCCATTTTCACAGCTCCCATTTTCTAATCAATAAAACAAATGTTTTACACCTGTCCTACTAAACATTTATTACTAAAATGAAAGTTTTTTGAACAGCTTAATGTGTTACACACATTATTATTACTGCTAGATGGGTCTAGGGGTAATCATGAGTGACTTTTGATATGCAATGACATATGTGAACAAATATACTTAGTGGGTGAGCTTTCTCATACACTTCATTTGCTGTTTCATTTTCCTATTTGGCAAAAAAGAAGCATGGGTGCTGTTTAAGTGTACTGCAACATAAATCTAATACACCTCTCTTTCTATCTCCACCTATAAAAATCACTGGAAGTTTCCCATGCAAGAGATGGAATACAGACAAGACAATTAAAGCCTGTGGTTTTCTTTCTTTCTTTTTAAGATTTTATTTATTTATTTGACAGAGAGAGAGACAGCGAGAAAGGGAACACGAGCAGGGGGAGTGGGAGAGGGAGAAGCAGGCTTCCCGCGGAGCAGGGAGCCCGATGCAGGGCTCGATCCCAGGACCCTGGGATCATGACCTGAGCCGAAGGCAGATGCTTAACAACTGAGCCACCCAGGCGCCCCAAAGCCTGTGATTTTCAATGGAAATGGAGCTAGGAGATGTGTTTTTCTGTTTTTGACAGGTCCAGAAAAGTCAGTGTCTGAACTATGGTTGATTGAACCTTGGAGCTTTTTGGCTTCTTAAGCTGTACTTATTAATCTCACATTTTTATTTGGTTTTTAAAAGATATTTAAGATCAGATAAAGTTACGTGTTTTGGGAAACTGGAACGGTATCACAGTTTCTAAATAACAATGTTTTTAAATGACCCTAAAATGTTTAATTTGAAAGATAGAAGAAATGAATTCATAGTTGACATGATGATGATTTACACTAATTTTTCTAGGAGGAAATGTTTGTATTAAGCAGTTAAAAACATAATTATAATGGTTATTGCAGAAAGCCCAGCTTTATAGGGTCTGAAAGAGCAAGTGCTACAAATAGTTTTAGATAGTAATTAGATTGAAAATCACTGATTTTATTTCATTTTATTTTTTGGCTACCGGATAAAGAAAGATCTTATAAGAGTGAATTTCTCACCTGCCTCAGGCAGGAGTAATTAGATGTAAGCAAATTTAATGGAGCCTGTGTGCTCTGGGGCCATTCAGCTGTGCTTCGATAATTACATTTTTTTTTTTTTAAGTATGAAGGTTGTTTAACATATCAAGTAGCAAAAAAGTTAAAGTACAGGTTATCTATTTATCTTTTAGGTAAATAACTGTAGTACTTTATAAACCAAGCGGTAATGAATGCATTACCAAATAATAGACTCCAGTCAGAAGTGAATGTAGCTGATAGTATGCAATTATTATATCTCTGTCCCTAATTCATTAGCATTAGCATGACTTCAAACTACTTTCATCCTTGTTCCTCTTTTTCTATGTACTTTCCCAGGAAAAGTTCAAGGTTCACTTAACATATATTTGAACAGGTAGATATCATATTTTGATTATTTCTTTTTTAATTCAGTCTTTACATATTAACAAGGTTAACTTTGTTTCAAGGTACAGTTCCACATTAACAAATTAATCTCCCCCATACTTTTCCCCCTCACAGACTAGTTGTAGCTCTTATGTCCATGATCTCCTAGGATTTAGCTCCTGTTCAATCACTGTTTTAATTTTTACCACTCCTAACTCATAAATACTACACACCAATATACAGTTAAAATAAAACAGCATTAGCAAAGCATTACTTATGTTTGGGATAGATTTTTTTCATTACACAGATCCTTTCAATATTGAATTCTGTTGATATTTAAAATTTGCTTTAATTTACTTAGAGTTTTTCAAAGACACCAGATTTTATATGTAAAATGTGTGTATGTAAATAATGTAAGATAAAAACAAATGATGTAATAGTCAATTCATATTTAGTTAAATAAAACTAATATGAAGTTGATAATAAGTCAGTATCACATGTAGGAAGGGCTGTATCACTCTTTATCCTACACTTTTCTTCCTTTAAACAGTTATTTGAATGAGCCCTTGAAGGGCATGCTCATAAAATATGTAGATGACACAGAGGTTCTTGGTATCACTAATACTTTGAATGACAGAATACTCATTCGTATTCATTGACTGGGAGTAGGTTCTAAATCTGACCAGGTAAAGTATAGTAAGAGTAGATAAAAAGAGTTCTGAATGTTAATACCTAAAACCAGCTCCACAATACAGGATGGGTGAGATATCGCTTAACAGTAGCACCTGAGAGAAAAACCTTTGAGGTTGTATGACGTCACGTATGTGTCAGTGGTACACTGTGGCTGCCAAAGCAGCTGAAGATCTGAGGGGTTGCATTAACAGAGTTAATGTGGAATATTGTGTCTCATTATAGCATCTTCATTTCAGAAGTTTAGAGCTATAGCAATTTAAGAAAAAGGCAGGATAAATAACTGGATCTCAGATCTATGCAAAAGGTATTTATAAAAAAAAAAAAAACCCAAAAATAAAAATGACAGTGGATTAGCAGAAGATACCACCAGAAAATGTTAACATGAAAATTCTACAATTTTTGCTAATGCTTTCTATATTTCCTAAAATGAACAGAAATTGCTTTTTTAAACAGAGGGAAAGATTGCACTAAAATGGGACACAGAAACAGGTATAGTTCAGTGAGTGGATAGTGACCAGACCAATGAAAGGACAAGCAATGGGGCCATAGGAGGACTATTTAAAGGAACTATTTAGCCTGAAGTGAAGGTAGCAGGTTATTGGGCCAAGGAGAATGGGGATTTTTGTAGCAACCCACAATATTTGAAAGACTGCTAGTACTTTTCGTGTCTTCGGAGGACAACTCTAAGAGCAAGTGGAAGTTATATGGTGAAACATGTCTTGGTTTGGTATGAGAACTTTCTAACATTTGGAGAACTCTCAAATAATAGCATAGGAGGTTGCCCCAGGCCTTTGTGTGATTTCTTCAAGCCTCTATTGCATGGCCCTTGCCTCTTCCCACATTATATGACTCCCCTATGCTGTATGTAACAGAGATGGTAATCAGAGGTTGTAGAATTGGGCTAACAAAGTTGCATTTGGGGGGAAATGCTATCCTTCCCTAATGGCTTCTGGCTCCACTGCTGAAGGATGAAGCTTTGTCACCATTGGGTAATTTCAGAACAGTATGCCACTGGCCCTGAAGGCAGTTCTGTAGAGAAAATTTTAGAAATGGTTTAATGACAAATATATAGTACTATTGGAATAAACGTATAGTGTGCGAAGACTACCACTTTGAGGGTGACAGTCCTCATTCGAATATATAAAAGTCCATCTCATTACTTTACTACTTGCTAGTTTTTATTAGACTGTGATGCTTACAGAGAGCACAGTGATGAGAAACTTAAGCCCAGTTATGGTATTCATATTCCATTGGATAGGTAAAAACTTTGTTACATGCTTATCTTGCCATTGTCTTTTGTTCTCTTGTTTTCTTCTTGATTTCAGAGCATACCTTTCTTCTCTACTCTGTTACTCTGCATCTTGTCTATAGTGAAATTCTTTTTTTTTCCTAGTTTGAAGGTGATCTGTACTTTTGGAAGCGGTAACTTAGTGTTAGGGAAGAAAAGAGAAATTGTCCCTGAAACTTTGTTTTTGATACTTAGCAAGTTTTACAATTAATGACAGAAGTTTCTCTTGTGGCCTCTCCTCCCAAGGACTGTGCTTATTTATTTTCCCCAGTAGTCTCATGTGACCTTGTTAAAAGCTTCATGTAATTCCCAAATAAATTACATTTACTGGTTTACTTCTATCTAGTATTTTATTGACATTTCCAGATAAGTTTAATAGGATGGAGAAAAACAGTGTTCTCTTTATAGACTCAGTGGGTGATTTGACCTTAGCAAGTTAACCTTATCCTGATGTTGAAGGAAGCTATTCTTAATTAGACTCTATCAGTTTCTCCATTATCACCAAGAGAGCCACTGGTCTGTAATTCTATAAATCTTAATTTGATTGTTTTTTTCTTTCCTACAGAAAAGCGACCATATTAGCAAAGTCACAGTATTTGAAAACAGTTTCTGGTTTTCCAGATACATTGCATATCCTCATCTGTAGCTCAGCCATTTCACACTTTATTTACTTCAGAAACTCTCAGTTGAATACCATCTGGTCATGGTGATTTATTGCTGTGGAATTTCTCAAGTTGCTCTATTATTTCCTCCTAGGAGATTGCTCTCTGTTACTCCCCCACTGATTTTCTCAGAAAGTGCCCTTGGAATAGTCGTTTCCCTAGTATCCTGTACAGACAAGGTCAATGCCAAACAAAACTGAATTAAACTTCTCTGCTGCTTCTCTTCCTCTTACTTGCTGTCTTCACTGGAAGTCCTCATTGATGGGGAGAAAGTCAGCACTTGGTCCAAACACACACTCATGTTGGCTGTCTAGTCCTCATGTTACCTTTTGTCTTTTTATTTTTCAGATTCTCCCTTTCTTTGACAGTATATTTTTAGTATTTCAGAAAAAAAATGTTAAATGTTAAAAAATGTTCTAAATACTTTCAGTGTGTTTGTAAATGTCTGTATGGAGTTATTTCTAGTTTGTTGTTGTTTTTTTTTTTTTGACTATCCACAGATTTCTCTTTTGACCTTTCAGATAATGACATAGTGCGTACCTCTCTCATAGCCAGTGTCCTTATCTGTTTCCAAGCAGCCTGGATAGTTTTTAAGTCCTTTACTTCCCTCCTAGAGGTCTGCTAACCTTTTTTTCTTTTCCCCTCAGATTTTTAATATATACTTCTTAAAGTCTACCCCTCTGGTTTAATATTCAAAGATGGCCATACTAATTAGAACATGAGCTTTAATTTTGCAACCTTCCCAGTTCCTGAGTTCCACTCCTACACATACTCACCTGTGGTAATTCCTGTATGTCATATTAATCTATTTCCTCTTTTATAACTGCCCAAATAGGCCAAGATAAGGCATATTAATTACTGCTTCTACACATTGTGCTCTTCTGTCATTCATTTGGATAATAATGGACATAATTAAAACCACTCATTGCAATAGCCTTCCTAGCAAATAATGCTGAACAGTAAAGGTTAGAAGCAATTTGCATTATTCATTCATATTCTATAGTTAACATACCATTTTTTACCTGAACTTTGTCCAAATAATTATTTTGTTAAAAAAGATTACTTAATGTGCATTCAAGTATAGTTAATTGCTATTAGAAATATATTTTTATCTTTATACTAAATACTTTAACACAGAATTTTTAAACTCCTAACTTAAGTATTAAAACATGAAAGTTGAGACTTTTAACATTTCCCAAATATATTGTAAATTACCTACTGTTTTAAATTGAGGGGGAAATTAATCCAGGTTTAAATATCAAATTCTGAGTATATGTGATACAATATTTCCTTAAGATTCAAATGCAAGTACTACCAGTCCCACAGCCACCCATCTCTGAATAGAGCCTTTGCTCAGTCTGTAAAGGGGAGTAATAGATTATAACAGCAGAGGAAATAAATGCTGATTTTGTTCATTTTATTGCTAACATTTTTTTTTCCCCTCTCAGTAGGGCAGGCTGTTCTAAAAATAAGTTGTGTCTATTACTATTTGGTGCTGGTATGCATATGTTCTTTGAATTTTTTAATAGATAAGATCCTGTCCATCCCATAGCTACTGTGTGTATTAATATATATACTATATTGCCTTATAAGAAAGATGTACTATATTATAGTTCTAAAACCTATCCTTCTACCTTCATCTCAACCAGTAACTCCAATTCTCTCCATTCTATAAAAATAAAAAATACACAGAATGCAGTATTCACAAAAAAATAAGATCTTATTTAACGCAGCTATTAAAAAGTTAGCCCTCTGTAGTAACATTTGTCTGTGTCAGGCAGCTTACACTAAAACAGCTTCCATGATAATATGTAACAGTTAACTGAAAACTCCTTCTGGAAAGTAAGTCCACAAATCTTTTTCTATTTGTCTATTCAGTTGTAAGACTATTCAAACACTATATTGTCCAAACAGATATTTGTGTTTAGTACCTTAAAACCAATATTATTCTGTATTTGCCACGGTTGGAAAGTGAGACTATCCTATATTAGTTAGGGGCCCAATACTTATCTATTAAAGTTGCTTGGAGTAAGGATATGTTACAAAGTTTATAGGGTTTGTCCTCTGGTGAATTCTCTTTCAGATAGGTACTATTTTATTGGTTGATGTCCCAAATTTGTATAAATATATATAGGTCACAGTCAGTATAAACTTACATTAAGAACCAGATGAGGAATTGCATGTCAAAATGCAAGATCTGAAATATGGGCTATTATCAGGATTCTCCAGAGTCCCCTTTGCTTGTTTTTCTAACAAGTTATTCTTTCACTGGAAAAGTCTTAGGACAGACTTTGAATTTGATTCCATCTTCACTCAAGCAGAATTTAGTTCAAGTTCTGGGTAGTTTCAATCCTGATCTTTTCTTCCTTTATTCAGTGATTTTTTTAGTGGAGTTTGGAATGGAGAAATGTATTAGGCAATGTATTAGTCAGGGTTCCTCAGAGAAACAGAGCCAATAAATTATAAAAGGAGACGTATTATGAAGAATTGACTTACATGATTATGGAAGCTGAGAAGTCCCACAGTTTGCTGCCTACAAGTTGGAGACCCAAGAAAACTAGTGCTATAGTTTAGTCCAAGTTGGAAGACCTGAGAACGAGGGGAACCAATGATGTAAATCCAAGTCCAAAGGCAGGAGAAGATGTGATTATGTCCCAATTTAAGCACTGAGGCAGGAAAAGGGAGGTATGTTCCTCCTTTCTCTGTGCCTTGTTCTACCCAGTCCCTTAATGGATTGATTGAGGCTCACCCACATTGGGGAGGGCAGTCTACTTCACTAGGACCACAGATTCAAATACCAGTCTCATCCAGAAACACCCTCACAGATACACCCTCACAGATACACCCTCACAGATACACAGATAATGTTTTAATCTGGGGACCTCATGACCCATTCTAGTTGACACATAAAATTAACCATCACAGGAAGAAAAGGAAAGAATCAGAAGCCAGTGCTCATATAACCATCTTGCCCAGAATATGGCTGAAAGATTTTTAAAATGAAAATGACCAGATCAGATTTGCATTTTGGACAGCTCTCTGACTACAGTGTCAATTAAAGTTTGATATTCCGTAAAGCTCTTTCCTGTATTTTCTCTTCTCACTTTGCATATCCTCCTTGAGTATTTTTATCTCATAGTTTCTATCCCTACATTAGTATCTTTAGGCCAGACGTCTGTAGTGAACTTAAACCCCTTATATCTAATTAGAAATTAGATATCTCTTCTTGGGTGATTCTCTGGAACCTCAAATACATGTCTAAATTGATTCTACCTTTATTTTCCTTCCCAAACCTTCTTCTGTTATTGTCCTATACCTGAAGTAAATGTTACCCCCATCTTTAAATTTATCTAAAGTCAGAAACCTGAAAATCATCCTTGCCTTTTCTCTTTCCTGTATTCCCCATACCTAGTTCATCAGCAAGTGCTATATATCCTACCTATTATATGTTGCTCTCAAATCTGTTCTTTTCCTTTCATACCAATTGCCTTGTCAGTTACATTCTCTCACACTATTGCAGCAGCCCCTTTATTTGCCTTCTTGCCTTCAGTCTTGTTTCCTGCCAAGGAATTAGACTGCAGCTAGAATGATCTTTCTGAAAGTCAAATTGGATCATGTCATTCCTCTGCTTAGCGTTCCTCTGTCTTCTGTGTGGCCTGATATTCAAGTGTAAATTCTTTAAGATGAAACACAAGGCCCTGTAGGATCTGGCTTCTGTCTACTTTTTTAACCTCAACTTTTACTCGTTCAAACACTCCCTACTCACATTGAGCTTCTTCCAGTTTCCAGTACTTCTCATGTTAAATACTACTATGAAAAGTTAGGAAGATATTTCTGAAATAAATAATTTCAAATCCCCCCTTTAAAAAAAATCCCTCTCTGGGGCGCCTGGGTGGCTCAGTCGTTAAGCGTCTGCCTTCGGCTCAGGTCATGATCCCAGGGTCCTGGGATCGAGCCCCGCATCAGGCTCCCTGCTCTGCGGGAAGCCTGCTTCTCCCTCTCCCACTCCCCTTGCTTGTGTTCCCTCCCTCGCTGTGTCTCTCTCTGTCAAATAAATAAAATCTTGAAAAAAAAATAAAAAATAAAAAAATCCCTCTGTTTGAAACTCATATTTTTTATTTTTGATTCATTTTTTACATGTTAACTGTATAATATTCTTAAAGGTAGAAAAAAGGACCATTTGGGATCAACAGCAAGTATTGATTATCAATAACTGCATAATTATACTTAATATGATTTATTGGTCACTCATTTTATGGATGTCATAGATCTTAAAGGTGAATCTATAAAGTACCTGAGTCTCCTTTATATTACTTACACTGAAGTAAAATACCAATTAATAGATTTCAGAAAGAAGCTATGTTGAGATGAGTTCCAATACAACCTTTAAGGTTAAGCATTTAGTGGTCTAATTGTAGAAATGGAAAATCTGGAGAGTGAAATAAATATTGAACTTTCAGAATATGTGAGTTTATCTTTACTTTGGAGATTGCATAATCAGTCTTATCTGTTCATTTTAACATAAGTTTAGTAGTTTTATTTCTAAAATGCTCATTTATAGAATAATGGTGTGCTCAATAGGAGTCTAGGAACAACAACAACAACAAAAAAAGTTGTATTTACCAACAAAACCATTAAAGTTTTTTAAATGGGATCTACTTATTCTGGTGGCTGGTCAATCTGGTAAAAATAGGAAGAGATTATTAGGTTGGGGTGTGTGTGTGTGTGTAGCTTTTGAAGATACATGGAATGCTCCATTCCTGTCTGTACTGAATTTATCAAGAATTATAGGCAAACCAGAAATTGCTTCTCAGAGTGATTATACCTCTTCTAATACCACCTACAGATTTTACAGTAAAAGTCTAGGCTACAAAAGTTGAGAACACAATTCATTTTACTTGACTCTCTTAAAAATAGCATTATCAAACATTTTGTGATGTTTCTCTCATATCATATATTGGGCTGTCGTGAAGAAATAAACCTCCACTTGCTTTCATGACAGTAGATAATAAATTGATATAATTCAGTTGAGAAGTTGAAAAATGCATTGAAAATAATGGGGCATAACATTGTAGGGTTAACATTTATTCATAGATGATGCAATTAAATAAAACAGGCATTAACTTCAAGGTCAGTCAGTAAAGTAATAAAATTGAATATTTTAATTGAATTGTAATTGCTTCCCATTGATACATGAAAGTAAAGTAAAATAGATGTCAGCTCTGCAAATTATGGTTCTTCCTCCTAATTAATTTCTTAATTCTGCATGGAGTTAGCCAGTGCCTAGGTTTTGTTGTAGGTTTATTCATCCACCCAACTTCCATCAAGGAATGTCTATAAGACATGATTAAATGGTTAGGTGTCAGGATTTATAGTAAATTTTTTTCTGCACTTTGGAGAAAAATTTGTTAATAACTTTTAAGTAACTTATTTATGTATTTGAGTTAAAATTTACTCTATGGATTGTAATCATCTTCTTTATTAATATTGATATTTCTTGATATTGATATGTATATTAACATTAATAAATATAACCTTCCCAATGATTAAAAAGGTTTTCATAGGGGAGATAGATACATTGAGACTCACATTCTACCACTTGCTGATTCAGGGAGGTAAATTAAACAGTTACGGCTTTGGGAAAGCATAGTTTATGTCCAGTCATGACCCAGGCTTCAGAAGAAAAGACACCAAAATTGAATTCATATGAAAAAAGAAACATCTTTTTCAAGGACTGGGATAAATTGAAGCTTTTAGATAAAGTTGAATTTCATTGAAAAAGCCCATGAACCATTGTGGCTTTTTCATAGGCTTTTCACAGCCCCTCAAAGGGTTTTAACATAATGCAATTTTATATAAAATAAAATGGGAATGATCACATTACAAAGATTAGGAGAGAAATTTTCAAATTATACTGAAATTGTATTGGGTCTAGATAGTAGGGTTTATTTAAAGAAAGAGAAGATTATATGCCTTTTGGACTGACTACATATACCAGTTAAATGGCTATTGCTTAAAAATTGAAAATAGAATGAATGTATAAGATAGCTTTAAAAATTACTGAGGTATTGTTATATATTCTTATACTTTAAAATGAATCTATATATGGGGTGCCTGGCTGGCTCAGTCGGTAGAGCATGCGACTCTTGATCTCAGGGTTGTGACTTCAAGCGCCACATTGGGTATGGAGATTGCATACATACATGCATACATAAAATGACTGTAATAGAATATAATACAAATATATTGGTATATTAGCATCTTTGCTTGTACTTAGAAATATAAGCGGATTCTTACTCGTAAAACAAGAAATTAAACTGAGAAGTTATTAATGTTGTCTAACCTTTGTGTTAAATTTTAACTCAAACATTGACTTCATTATTTAAACTGTTTCTCTTTAAACCATTTAAAGCGTGAAAGTTAAAAAATAAGCCCAATAATAAAAATATTTTTTGATACTAACCTTACCCCAACCTTCCATTTTCAGTTATGAAGGACTCAGTTAGGAGAGACATTCAAGAACATCAGAATTCTCCATGCATATCATCTAGTTAAAAAATACCCAAACCAGGGTGCCTGGGTGGCTCAGTCAGTTAAGCATCTGCCTTCGGCTCAGGTCATTTTTCTGGGGTCCTGGGATCGAGCCCCACATCGGGCTCCCTGCTTAACAGGGAGCCTGCTTCTCCCTCTCCCTCTGCCGCTCCCCTGCTTGTGCTCTTTCTCCCTCTCTCTGTCAAACAAATAAATAAAAAAAAATTTTTTTTAAATACCCAAACCTGGGGTGCCTGGGTGGCACAGTTGGTTGAACATCTGTTGGTTTCGACTCGGGTTGTGATATCAGGGTCCTGAGATCAAGCTCCCATCAGGCTTCACACTCAGCACAGAGTGTGCTCGAGATTCTCTCTCCCTCTGGCCCTCCTGCTTGTGCTTTCTCTCTCTCAAATAAATAAATAAATCTTTAAAAAAAAATACCCAAACCAAAAATACATGAGATAAAAGACTGACATCCTTGGGCTTCATAATTATAGATAAGCTAACAATTTTTTCATGTTAAAGTGATTTGTTTCTCCAGATCCTTGTTTTAAATTTTTTTAAATAATATTTTTCCATTTAGAGATATTAAATATCATAAAGACTGTACATACAATGCTAGAATGTTTCTAAATGAGGAAACTTGTGAAAATATGTGGATGTGTAAGAAAATTAAATATTCAATCTTTCATTATGTTTATAAAAATAAGTTACAAAGAGTTTTCATTTGCATGTAGTTTAATATTTATGGAATCATAAGTGTTCTAGGCAGTAAAGATTTCTTAAGAAAAGTTCTATGTCTGAATATATTCTGGGGTAGGATGAATAATCTTCCTACCACATCCCTGACTAATATCATCCCACATGCAATAGTGTCGACTGATTTAGAAGAGATCTCTGAGATCAGGGTGGTTTTAGGCCATTGATTTCTCAAAGAGAGTATCTTGAATTGCTAGTGATCTCTGGATCTTATCCAAGAAAAGATTTTATAAAAGCAGTCTGATATTTCATATGGGCATGTCATATGGGTAGTGATGATGAGGTCCCCAATGATTTGTCACTCTCTAATGAACAGAAAAATGGAAGCAAAGACAGGTTGCACTCAGATTACCCAGCAAAGCATCAGGAGAAAAGGACTCAAGTAGTCATAATTAAGTACAATGGAATATGTTAGCCTGACGCAAATGTGTATCATATACAGTGTTGATTTAAAGTAGAAAGATTCATTCAAGAGAATATGGAGACTATTAGATTGAATCTAGACAGTTTCATTATGAAACTTAGACACCTTTCAGAAAAGAATTATAGTCTATTCAAATAGTATCAGATCATGAGATAAGAACTTTTAAATCATTGTTCATGCCGAAGAAGCCCACTGAAATCACCAGATCTAACCTCAGATATATTTATAATGTGTCAAAGTTGTTTATTTCTCAGGTCCTGCCATTCTCTTGGTTTTTATATGTCCAGTGAAATCATCTATTGCTTTGTGTATGTGAAATGTTACTGATTGGTCGTCTTCCCTGTGTGAGGTGTCTGAAGCATCAGACCATGAATCAGCAGCACCTACCACGCTCACTAAACGTGACTCAGACCCCGTTACCATACTATAAAGACTTACACATGCAGCTTATTTCATTATTAACTCTGGAGAGAAAAGAAATATAGCTCTTTTATTTTAGCTATTTTATAGCTTTACAATAATTTTCCATTGTAGTGAAATGGTCTATAATGTGTTTCAGGAAAATATTTGAAAATCTTCTTTAAGTTTTAAATTTTGAACTAATATTTTTAGTGCCACAGAATGTTCAGTGCTTAGCCCAGGAATAAATAAATTGAAAATATTTCTATGAATACAGAAAAATATTGAAATAATCAACTAATTTTTAACATAGTGTGTTTGTGTGTTGATCACAGATTCATATGGAAAAAGCTTGTGTCCCATGTGGCTTATGTTTACATATTTTACTGACTCTTATCTAAAGGCAAACAAAATTACTTTATCTACATCATGGAATGCAGCAATCGCTGAAATGAGATGCAACGGCTATTTCTATACGTTAACAGTTCAGAGCTGAGACTTGATGATTCTATAATGAATTAAAAGATTGTAAGAAAAATGGGAAGATCAGTTTGATCTCCCAGTCTTACCTGTGTAAAACCATATGCTCTTAAATTCCCTTCATGACTTGTAGTCAGGCATTTATTTATTCCCAGACCCTTACAAAGAAGCAAAACATAAATTATTAGATTCAATCATGAGAGACTTTGATTTTAATGGTGTGTGCCCAAATGCTGAGTAAGATAGGTTATGTTGTTTGACCGATATGTAAGAATCAAGGAGTTGGAAGGAAAGATAAACAGTGACTTCCATTCATGCTAGTCTTGTACATTCATGCTTTATATGAATATATGAAGGAAAAGTATGAAAGACATATCTGTGCTGGAAAAAATTATAAACATCTCTGTGAAGTAGAAATGAGTAGACACAAAATAGTAAGCAGGACTGAACCATGGGGCTATAATACAAAGGGTTAGGAAACAAGCAAAAGCAGTTGGGAGATACAATCCTGGGGGAAAACAGAGACTGAAAGTGCCCCATATGAGGGAGAACCTCAAAGAGATAAAGAAAAATAAAACATCCATTAAAGAAAGAGCAATCAATTAGAAAAATAAATCACACTGTCCCGCATGGGGCTCCCTGCTCAGCGGAAAGCCTGCTTCTCCCTCTGCCTGCCGCTCCCCCTGCTTGTGTGCTCTCTCTCTGTCAAATAAATAAAATCTTTTTAAAAAAATTAAAAAAGAAAAATCACAGTGAAACAGCAACAAGGTGACATGAAAAGTAACCAGTTAGAAATATTGGAAATGAAACATATAGTCACTTAAAAAACAAAAAGCTCAGTGGGCAGAATAAACTCTAGGTGAGCCAAGTCAAAGAGAGAATGAATGAAGCAGGAAAAAAATAATTGACCCAAAAGGCAACATAGAGAGACAGAGAAAAAAAAATTTTAAGAGCCATTTAAAAATATGCAGGATAGATTGGAAATTGCAATATTTGTGTAATAGATGTTTCAGAAAAAAATAGAAGGCAGAAAAATAATATTTACAGATACAATGACTGAAAATTTTCTAGACTTGAAGAAAAATTTAAGTTTTAGAATTGAAAGTGTATATTAGGTGCTGTACAGTATAAATAAAAGTAAACATACACCCACACATATTATATTAAAATTACAGAGTGTCTCAAGGACATTGAAAACTACAATTTTGCACAGAAAAAATAAGTATTTCTTATAGGGGAACCACTATCAGACTGACAGCATAAATCTTATTAAGAATGACTAATTTCTAAAGAAGTAGTATATTACAACTAAATTATTATGTAATGATGAGAGTGAAATAGGACATTATCAGACATCTAAAACCTCAGAGACTTTACCACTCACAGATCTTCAGTAAAAAAATAAAGAATGGATTTCAGTTAGAAATAGATTGAATTGCAGGAGAAATGAATGAGAAACAGTTGGGAACATAGACATTGTAAAATATGTTGGTGGGCTTAATTTTTTCTTGACAAAATGTTGCAACTAAAAGTTAACACAGTAATAGCAACTGAAATGGTGGGGCTTATTTAGTATCTAGTGAAAACATGCTAACTTCTCTCAGTCAAAAGGGTGCTAAACAAATTGTTAAATTTATATTCTAAGATTCATAACTCTTAGATAGTACATTTAGACTTCAAAAATATAGTTTTGAATGTACGTTAAAAATTACAAGCGATTGGGGTGCCTGGGTGGCTCAGTCGGTTGAGTGTCTGCCTTCTGCTCAGGTCATGACCCCAGGGTCCTGGGATCAAACCCTGCATCAGGCTCCCTGCTCAGCCGGAGCCTTCTCCCTCTCCCTCTGCCTGTCGCTCTCCCTGCTTGTGCTCTCTCTCTCTGTCAAATAAATAAATAGAATCTTTGAAAAAAAAATTACAAGTGATTACTGAAAGAGTAGAAATTCAGTCCACAGCTTCTTAATCAGCAAACAAACAGACAAAAATCCTTTCAATACAGCATGAGGCAGAAAATAGCAAAGGAACAAATACGTATAAAGCTTAATAAAACAGGAAATCTATAAGATGATAGAAACAGATCCAGACATATAACATAAAATGTTAAAAATGTAAAATGGTTAAACTCCATTCTTTAGAGTTGTATTTATAAGATAGGATAAAATTTTTAAAAATCCAGTTATATGTAGTTTATAAGTGGCATCTAAAACAAAAGCACACAGAAAATTTGAGAATAAATAATGGAAAATATGTGCCAGTAAAATATTAACAAAATAAAGTTGGTGTTGTAATGTTGATAAATAGAATATAAGATAAAAATCATGTATGAAGATATATGCAGATGAGTAGGTCATCACTTGTTGATAAAAGGAATAATCTTATCAAAAAGTTTTAGAAATTTTGAGTGTGTATGCACATAACAACATAGCTCTCAAATACATAAAGCATAATTTTTTCAGGAACCTCCATACTGTTTTCCACATTGGCTGCACCAGTTTGCAGTCCCGCCAACAATGCACAAGGGTTCCTTTGTCTCCACATGCTCACAAATACTTCTTTCTTGTGGTTTTTTTATTTTAGCCATTCCAACAGGTGTAAATTGATACCTCATTATGGTTTTAATTTGCATTTCCCTGATGATGAGTGATTTTGAGCATTTTTTCACATGTCTGTTGGCCATATGTATGTCTTTGAAAAAAATGTCCATTCAGGTTCTTGCTGATTTTTAAATAGATTATTTGTGGGGTTTTTTTGATGTTGAGTTGTGCAAATTCCCCCTTTATATATTTTGGATATTAACCCCTTTCGGGTATATCATTTGCAAATAACCTATTCAGTAGTTGCTTTTTGTTTTGTTGATGGTTTCCTTCACCGTGCAAAAGCTTTTTATTTTGGTGTAGTCCCAGTAGTTGGATTTTGCCTTTTTTTCCCTTGCCTTAGGAGACATATCTAGAAAAATGTTTCTATGGCTGATGTCAAAGAAATTACTACCTATGTTTTCTTCTAGGAGTTTTATGAATTTAGGTCTCACATTTAGGTCTTTAATCCATTTTATTTTTGTATATGGTATAAGAAAGTGGTCCAGTTTCATTCTTTTGCATGTAGCTGTCTGGTTTTCCCAGCACCATTTATTGGAGACTGTCTTTTCCCCATTGTATATTCTTTATTCTTCCCTCCTTTGTCATAGATTAATTGACCATAAATGTGTGGGTTTATTTCTGTGTTCTCCATTCTGTTCCATTGATCTCTGTAACTATAGATCTATGTTCCATTGATCTATATAACCCTATTTTGTACCAGTACCATACTGTTTTTATCACTAAAGCTTTATACTATATCCTGAATTCTGGAATTGTGATACCTCCAGCTTTGTTCTTTTTTCTCAAGATTGCTTTGGCTATTTGGGGTCTTTTGTGGTTCCATATAATTTTAGGACTATTTGTTCTAGTTCCATGGAAAATATTATTGGTATTTTGATAGGGATTGCATTAAATCTGTAGATTGCTTCAGGTGCTATGGACATTTTAACAGTATTGGTTCTTCCAATCAATGATCATGCAATAGCTTTCCATTTGTTTGTGTCAAGTTCAATTTATTTCACCATTGATCTATAGCTTTTTGAAGTATAGGTCTTTCACTTCCTTTGTTAAGTTTATTCATAGGTATTTTGTTCTTTTTGGTGCTATTTTAAATGGAATTATTTTCTTAATTTCTCTTTCTGCTATCTCATTAGTGTATAAGAATGCAGCAGATTTTTTGTGTATTAATTTCCTATCTTACAACTTTATTAAATCTATATATCAGTTTTAGCGGTTTTTTTGGTGGAGTCTGTAGGGTTTTCCATATATTATATAGTATCATGTCATCTGCAAATAGTGAAAGTTTTACTTATTCCTTACCAATTTATGCCTTTTACGTCTTTTTTGCCTGATTGCTATGTCTAGGACTTCTAGTACTATCTTGTTTGTTTGTTTGTTTGAAGATTTATTTATTTATTTATTTGACAGAGAGAGAGAAATAGCGAGAGCAGGAACACAAGCAGAGGGAGTGGGAGAAGGAGAAGCAGGCTTCCCGCCGAGCAGGGAGCCTGATGTGGGAATCGATCCCAGGATCCTGGGGTCATGACCTGAGCCGAAAGCAGATGCTTAACGACTGAGCCACCCAGGCGCCCTCTAGTACTAATTAAATAAAAGGGAAGAGAGTGGACATCCTTGTCTTGTTCCTGATGTTAGAGGAAGAGCTTTGTTTTTCACAATTTAGAATGAAGTTAGCTGTAGGTTTTTCATATCTGGCCTTTATTATATTGAGCTATGTTCCTTCTAAACCTACTTTGTTGAGAGTTTTTATCATGAATGAAGGTTGTACTTTGTCAAATGCTTTTTCTGCATCTATTGACATGATCATATAGCTGTTATCCTTTATTTTGCTAACTTGGTGTATCATTTTGATTGGTTTGCAAATATTGAACCACCCTTGTATCCCTGGAATAAATCCTGCATGATCATGGTGAATGGCTTTTTTTTTTAAATGTATTGTTGGATTCAGTTTGCTAATATCTTACTGTGGATTTTTATCTATGTTCATCAGAGGTATTGGCCTGTAGTTTTCTTTTTCTGTAGTTTCTTTATCTGATTTTCATTATCAGGGTAATGTGGGCCTTATAGAATGAATTTGGAAGTTTTCCTTCTCTTCTACTTTTTGGAATAGTTCGAGAAGAGTAAGTATTAACTCTTCCTTAAATATTTAGTAGAATTCACCTGGGAAACCATCTGTGTTGGGTATGGTTCTTACTTTTAATAATAATCAGAAAATGAAAATTAGGGGCGCCTGGGTGGCTCAGTCGTTAAGCGTCTGCCTTCGGCTCAGGTCATGGTCCCAGGGTCCTGGGATCAAGCCCCGCATCGGGCTCCCTGCTCGGCGGGAAGCCTGCTTCTCCCTCCCCCACTCCCCCTGCTTGTGTTCCCTCTCTCGCTGTGTCTCTCTCTGTCAAATAAATAAAGAAAACCTTAAAAAAAAAAAAGAAAAGAAAATGAAAACAAGTATCTAAAACAATTTTATATATATTTATATATCAGATTAGCAAAGATTTAAAATTCTGACACCACTAAATTATTTTTGCATTATGTGAAGTAGGAATTCTATGTCCTGATAGTGGAAGTACAAATTGGTTAATACTGCTTTGAAGAGCAATTTGGCAATATCTAGTAGACTTAAAGATTATACACACACACGTGCATATATACAGTAATATATACAATTGTATATCATGGTAATTTCACATAAGAGCATATTCACTGCAGCATAAAAAGTACTTGTGGCAAAACAGAAATTAGGAACAACCCAGGGCCCAAATACCCATCTACTGGAAAATGTAGAATTAAATTCTGGCATATCCATATAGTGGAATAGAATACAATAATAAAAATGAATGGACCAGAGCCATGGTAATCAATATAAGTAAATCTCAATAATGTGAATTTAAAAAATCAAATTAAAGTTTGTATTATTCATGTAAAAATTTAATATACATGAACAATACTAAATACTGTTTGGATACATAATTTGTAGTAAAATTATAAAAGCATTATTAGTAACTCACCAACTTCAAAAGAGTGGTTACCATGTAGAAGTGTAGGGGATATAGATTAAGAATAGATATACTGTTATGTTCTATTGTGTTGGTGGTGGTTATTTCTTTTAAAAAAATGTTGTAGAGGAAATACAGCACATTAATGCTTGTTAAATCTGGGTGGTGATTACATGGGTGTTTCTTTCAAAGTATTTCATGTACTTATTCATTCTAAATACTGAATTGCTAAATAGTGGTAGAAGTAGAGGAACTGGACAGAATCAGTGATTGGTTCATCTACATGTTCACCCATCTCCTTGAAATTTTAATTTTAGCGAATATACCATGAGAATAAGATTGCTGTGAAGGGAGTTGACACGAAAAATCTGTCTAGTGCTATTGATCTGAGTTGTTTGCTTTGAGTTTCACCTAAAAATACTCAGTGGCAGAAGAGTTTTCAATCTTTGCCTGACTTCCCTTCTTCTGATATGTGATATAAGAAATAACATGTTAACCAAAAAAGGCATCCAACTAGAAGCAGAAAATTATTAATCAGTTTGTGTAATTAATAAGCTAAATAATTTAAGCCAACAAAAAATAAAAATAACATTTAAATGAGACTAAGTCAATACACGTATTATGTATATAAATATCTAAATATATTATGGATGTAATATCTAAAATGAATTCTTTCATTTCATAGCAAACTTGTGGCATGTGACTTTTTCTTCCCTGGCAAGTTAGTTTTGGTATGTGGGAAGAGTTTATTGCCCATACTTGTCTGCCTATACCTTATCACCTACATAAACTCTGTAGTTGAACATCTTTATCTAAGATTGTGCGCATGCCATTGGTACAATAATGATTTTTCAGAGTTGTCTCTATCTTTGTTTAGAAAATATATTATCACACAAGTGGTCATTGAAATGAAATGTCATTTAATTTGAGAATACAATTATTTGTGTCCGTATCTGTGTCCTTCTATGAAGTGAATTAATTATGTAGGCATAAGGGTCTACCATTCTTCTATTTTCTACTCTTACTCTCTAAGTTAGAATTTTAAAGTTAGATAAAACAGGGATACGTAAGAAATTTCTCACTATTGTCCATGAGTAAAATAACCATAATAATTAAAATACCAAGGACATAAATGTCATGTTTGAAATGATACCTGTTTTTCCAACTAAATTACAGTTGCTCAAAAATGAATTAAAATAATGCATCTGGAAGTTGACACAGTGCAATGAAATGATTTGGTATGGAACTTATTTTTCAGGAGCAAGAAAACCAGTTACCCAAGGGGATTAGGAAAGTAAATATGAGCCAAATACATTTTACTTTAGGATCAAAGCAATTTGAAATAATCACATACTGGTTTCCTAGGCAAGGAGAGGCCAAGGGAAGGGGAATATGTCTTTAGACTTCCAATCTGATAGTTACCTAAAAAAAAAAAACAAAAAAATGTAATCTTTCTTGGCAGGTTTAGATCCAGATAAGCATCTTGGAAAAACCCTGGATCAAATGGAACCTTATCTCTTAGAGGTAAGAATTTATACTATTTCTCAAAATATAGGCATCTAAAGGAAGAAAAAAATAAGGCCATGATATAATGATTATAAAATTAATTTTATTTTGGAAAAACTCTGATGGCATTCATGATATAGTTTTGTGAAAAAAAATTAACTTCTAATGGATATGAAGATATCAAAAATTAATTATGAAAATCATTACCAGGTTTTTGGTCTGAATAAAGAAGTAAGCTATTCCTAAAAGGAAACTGTCCTGTCAGAAGGTTTTTTTTTATTAACGTGGACACTGTATGCTATATATGAAGTACTATACTCCTAAAGTAGCTTATAGTCTCTGTGATCAGATGCTTTTCAATCAAAAATGTGAGTAGAAACTTCCTTCAGAGATGATCTAATCTAACCTCTTCTCTTTTACCAATTAGGAAATTAACTTGCAGAGTAGCAAAAAAAAATTATTTTAAGGTTTCAAGTAACAATCATTTAACCCATTATCATTGTCAAATCCTAAATGTGTTCTAAACTTTAAAGAAGATTTAGTCATTTTCATTATTTTCTGTTAACTGTTATTATTATATTTTATGAGAGATTGGGGCAAATGTTATTCGCATGGCAATGATAACTAAAGGAGTATAATGATGAGAGTATTTCATTTCACAATTATGATGGAAAAAAGAAAATTACCTTGCTTCTATGAAAGAACTGAACTCCTCTAATAAGTTATCATGTTCCCCTCCCCATCTCTTAATTTGTCAACATTGTCTCTGGACATTGTTAATACAATTGCTGTGATGTGCTAGCAGTTACTACCTTCTTTACTAACTTTATGGTTTTTGGATTTTCTTTCAGTTATTTGCACTTGATTATTTTATGGTTTATCAATATGTACCAAATGCTTAGAAATCCCTGAAATGCTTATTCCTTTTTTCACTAAACATCAGTAAGCATCTAATATATGTGAGGCAAATAGTAAAGATAAAAATTAAAATGAAATGAGAATATAATTGTGACAAATTATATTTGATTTCTAGATAATTTAAGTTGATGACATGTTTTTTTATGCTACTCTGATAGGACTTTTCTCGCAGCAGTTTGTGTTATGGCCAACATTATATCTATGTTCACATCTGTTCCCTATCATCAGATTATATTTTGCTTCTGAAAAAAACAATGTAGATAAATAATGAAATTAAATTTATGGGTGTAAAAGAAAGAGAACTTGAGAAATGAGAGACTGGGGCTTTGACAAAAGAGCTTTTTGTAAGCTGCTCCATAAATTTAAAGTTATGAGTTCAGGTGTCAAACATGTAGAGGTTCTTTGTAGAATAGACGTATAAGGCTTGGGATTGCCATGATGTCAATTATGAGTTAACCTGGATATTATCATAGAATATTTAAACACAAAATTCCAGAAATCATTTTATTCAATCTTCAGCATGGCCAAGCAATCTCATATTTCTCTGGAAAACTACTATGTACCCATTCTCCATAATGGCTATTGCATTTCTTCTCTGCTCTCCTCAAAATTCAGTCCCCTTCACTTTTCCCCTCACTTTTGAGTGGATGGTTTGTTTCTTCACAAAGAAAATAGAAGCCATCATCCTGGGAATCCCTCTGCCTCTGAGCACCACCCTTGCATATTTTTGCTTCCTGTAACTGGGAGAAGTACACTTCCTCCCACATATGGCTCACCTCCTTCCTGTGCTCTGGATCCCATGAGCAGCAATCACTCACCCCTTCCAGTAGCTTCCTCCTCTTTCTCACATCATATTGAAACATACCACCATCTCTGCCATTCTGAAGATTCCCTCCCTCCACTCTAGTTATTCCTCTAGCTACTTCTCTTCTTTGCTTCAAAACCAAAAAGTTCAGAGTGTTATCCATGTTGATGGTCAGTGCTTCTTCATGTCTCAGACACCTCGTATACCTGGAGCCTTGCTTCTTTTTCCACCTCTAAATGGATACAGCTCTGACAAAGATCATGCAAGATCTCTATTTTACCAAACCCAACCAACACTTCTTAGCCCTTATTTGACAGTTTTAAACACTCCTCCTTAAAATGCTTCCATCAGCATCCATGATGCCACATTCTCCTAGTTTCTCTCCTTTGTTCTCGTCACTCTTAGTCTCTTTTGCCAGTTCCTAGCCTAGGCTCCATTTTCACTCTATCACCTTTTTCTGGATGATCTCAGTCACTCACATGGCTTTAAAAACTAGCTATATTTGGATGACTCCCAAATATTTCTAGCCCAAATTTCTCTGCTAAGTCCTAGTGCCTAAAGGCACTGCAAATTAAATCTCCATAAACTTGATTGTGGCCTTTATATCCATCACTTTTTGCCATTCCTTTTGTCATCACCTTAGTTCAGTGCCTGTCACTTCAGGCCTAGAGTATTACTGACAACTCCAAATTTGCCTCTATCCTCCATTTTATTTCCCAAAGAATTCATTTTGCTTACTGCTTCAAGGTAACTGTTCTAATATATTCTACTGTAATGTCACTCACTCACTTCAAAACTTTGAGTCCCATTGCTTACTGGCTAAAATCCAAATTCTTTAGACTCCTCTTTCCCTTACTTAACTCTGGCCAACCCATTAGCATGGTCTTGTCTTCTCTATCTCCAGAATATATTCTAAACCCAAACACTTCTCACTGTCTCTGGCGCTACCACCACAAGATAATCATCTCTTGTCTGGAATACTTCATCAACCCCTAACTGGTCTGCTTACTTCCACCATTGCCCTGCTAGGATCCATTATTCATATAGATGCCAGAGTAATTTTTTTAAAGTGTAAATCAAATCACATCGCTGCTTTGTTTAAAATTTAAATAGTTTCTCATAGAATAACCTCCAAATTCCTATAAGATCACAACCGATGAAACTGTATATGATCAGCATCCTCATTTTCCACCAGCCTCTGTCTAACTCACTGAGCCTGAGCCACAGATGCCTCCTTATTACCTAAATACACTTTATTCACCCCTTTTCTCCTTAGGACTTTGTTCTGCCTCAAATGTTTTTTTCCCTCAGACCGCCACATGGTTAATGCTTTCTCATAATTTAAGTGACAACTCAGATGCTCCCTCCTCAGAAAATCTTTCCCCAACTACCCTAGCTAACACAGATCTCTACAAATTATGTCTACAAATCGTCTATCTGCTTATGTGTATATTATCTGTCACACCTTCACCCACCCCACCAGAATGTAAGCTCCAATAATCCTACCAAGATTTTGGCAAAGACATTAGTTCTTTAGTTCTTTAGTTCTTTCATTCAGCTATGTGTTCATCTGTCTGTCCATTCACTACTATCATCCTTAAGTTACTTCATATTTATTGAGGACCTGTTACATGGCAAATGCTGTGATGAGCACTAAGGATACATGATGAATTAAACAAGATCCTGTTCTAAAGGAGTTTAAAGTCTGCCATAGGTATTCTCAGACCTGAAAGTGCAGTTTATTGGGGACCTTGTTAAAATATACACTCTTTTCCCACCCTAAGAAATCTCAGTTCAGAAGGACTAGGAATCTAATCTTTAAATAAGCACTAGGTAATTCTAACACAGTGATCAAATATATGATCTCCTATTTCTTCAATACCAGTAACACACTTCAGGCTCTGTATTTCTAAATTTCTCTGAAAGAATGTAAGCCTTCTTGAAACCATCGTCATCCATTGGCTTCCACTACTTACTTCTGAAAGCTTTCTGAGTATTTTCTTAGCTTCCTTTTGGGGCTTACCATGTATATATTCCACCCCTTATAAGTTGTTTCATCCATAGCCTTCCTCCTGTGGTGATATTAAACACCTCCATGACTTAAGCTACCAATTTTATTCTTATGACAATTAAGTCTATTCTTCCACCATCTTTTTATGCTCCAGACATCTGTATTCTGCTAGATACCTTCCTCTCTTAGATGTACTCAATCACTTCAACTTCAGCTATGCAGAACTGAACATTTCTTTGCTGACATATCTATGCCATTTTTATGTTCCCTGACAGTGAAGGGTTCCAGTCTACTCAGTTGTCCAAGACCAATAAAAAGTGAATTGTAAAATTATTTCATACATTCCATTATTCATAAATAAAGCCCCAGCTCCTTTTAATTCTACCTTCTTAACATCTTATAATCTGTCCCATTTAATCCTCATTGTCATTACATTAGGGTTTCCCCTAGGTTATTATAATCTTTTAGCTCAAGTCTATCTCCTCCCCACCTTACCCCTTGGGTAAGCCACAGGGCTGTCATCATCATACATGTGAAGGGCAAATCTGATCTTGTTGTTGTTCCCCATTCCCTCAAAATAAAATTTTGCATTGTTCCCCATTCCCTCAAATAAAATTTAAACTCCTTAACACAATGCAATCTGTCCTTGGGGAAAAAGAGGCTTGTAAGTTAGGCATTTTCCTACATCCCCCCTATCCTTCATGAGTTTGGAACTATTAATGGTTACCCTAAAGTGAGTACTCCCTTCTACCTCCATGTTCTACTCCCCTTCTCTGCAGACTTTCTCTCTCCTTCACTCAACTAAATCCAATCTGTTGTTAAAGTCTAAGCTTTAAACTCTTGCTTAAATAAGCCTCCTTTGAGCTGCCATTTTCTTCTTTGACTCCCAGGATGTAGCACTTCTCATGCTATATATTTTTCTAATGTTTATTATAACATTAAAGTATGTAATGTGTAAAAAAATTCAAACACTATCAAATAATGAAAACTCTTCCACTGACTCCAAGCCCCCCAGTTTTCTTTCCCAGAGTAACCACTCTTCTCTATTCTGAGGTATCTCTTCAAAAACTTTTTTTGCATATGTAAATGTATATGCATGGTTTATTCTTTTTTACCAAAATTGGAGCATACTGTGCATATTATTCTCCGTCTTCCATTTTAACACATAAGAATCCAGGTAATTTGTTTTCATGACTTCACTATGTGAATAATATATTGAGCCTCTTCTTTATTGATGGGCTTTATTCCTTACTGATTTCTTTCATGTCTTTTGCTATTTCAAATAATGCTAGAATGAACATTACTGTGCATATATTTTAGGGCATATATGAATTTATCTGTAGGATAAAATCCTAGAATGGAAATACTGGGTCAGAATGTATGTATGTTTTTAATTGCCGTAGACATTGAAGATATCCATTTTCAGCTATGGCAGAATAACTTACATCAGACCAGTTCTCCCTATGAAAACAATTAGAATAGTTGTATGGAATTAAAACAAAAATAATGTTGGAAGGCATTAGGGAATTACCAAAAATAAGAAAATTTGAGGGGCCAGAATTCCAGTGAGAACAGAGCCTCTAATCCCCTTAAGACATTTTCTAATTCAAAAAATGGTACAGGGATACCAAGAAGTTGAGGAGAAAACTCCAGCCGAGAAGCTGAGTAGGGCTTTCCGCAGCTTCAAAGTGCTAAAGAGACAAAAATTGGAATTCAAGGCAAACCAGACTGGAGTGGACCTGGTTAACCATCCACATATTCAGTCGGACTCCTGACTTAGGGGTAAAGGCAAACCAGAAATAGTCCAGCCCTTGCAAATACTTATATCCAGCTTTGAATCATAACAATTCTAGATTGACTTAATATGGTGTTCCTCGTATTGCCTATTTCTCTCTTTAAGAAGATAACAAGATTCAAAGCCTCAGATTATCTCTAAAATATTTCACATACAATTTTCAGCAGACAATGAGAAATGACCAAGCATATCAGGAGATCTGATGAGATAACTGAAAGCAAGAGAAAAACACACACTAGAAACAGTGTCAGAGGATCCATATGATCAAATTATCAGATTTAGACTTTAAAGTGACTGTGACTTTGGGCGAGAAGATGAACTATTTTAGGGGCAATTTGGACTCTTTATAAGAGAATCAAATAGAATTCTAGGACTTAAAATGCAAAACCTGAAATTAAGAACACAATACATGGGTTTACCAGTAGATTTGATACAGTTGTATAGACATTTAAAGACCCAGAAGATAGGGTGATATAAAGCATCCAGGCTGAAGCCCAAAGAAAATGGGATGGAAAGTAAACAGAAGACTAAGAGATGTAAGGGAGAGAAGTTTGTCATACCTGTAACTGGAGTTGCAGGAGTAAAGGAGTGAGAAGAAAGAACAGAAGCAATGTTTAAAGAGATTTTACTGTAGGATTTAGCTGTAGTTATTTTTGATGATTTTGACAAGTAGCTTCTCAGAATGGTAAAAATTGTTCAAAAGAGAAAGATTGAATATTAATGGCTAATTGCACATTTTGAACAGGAATTATTTTTCCTGATAGGTATAGAAAATTATGCAAAACAATCTAGAATGTCTTTTTCTCTGGCTTCTGCATAGTCTAATCTGTGTGTACGTGAGCTTTCTATCAAGTGAGTGCCTAATAAATTTTTACACCAATTTGTTACCAATTTGTTTTTCACTACATGTACAACAGTTATCTGACACAACCCAGATTTTAACCCAGGTTTTTTGCTTTCTCTTTTTCCTTTCATTTTTACATATGCTCATAAAGGAGACTCAATCAGTTGCCTGATGTACTCAGAGCACAGTGATTCTAATATAAAAGCAAATGTGTCATTTGTCAAACTCTCATCTTCTTTAAGCATTTAAAGGGTATGGCTGTTTTTTATTTTTTAAAAACTTATTTTCTAGGACTCTGTCTTCTCCATCGTTGCCTAAGACATATCAGATTTTAAGGACTGTATATATGTCCTTATCTTTATGAATAATGTCATTAACCTCATTAAGTGAGATAAAAAATCAACCACATATTCATTTTTCATCTTGTTGACATAACTCTCCTGAATAGTCAAGAAATTCAAAAAGAGAGAAAACAAAACCTTTGAACTTGTAGGGATGGGAGAAAAGGGGGTTAAGTAGAGGAACCCATTTTGTTCACCTGCCTCAGATATCCTGAACCACCTGTTAGGTACCCATTGTGTAATGTGGGTGGACATGACTTGTAAAATGTAATGTTATTTCAGCTAATACATTAATCCTTTAATATATTATTGTATCCAAGAGTTAATATTTTTTTTTAAGATTTTATTTATTTATTTATAGGACAGAGAGAGACATAGCGAGAGAGGGAACACAAGCGGGGGGAGTGGGAGAGGAAGAAGCAGGCTTCCCATGGAGCAGGGAGCCTGATGCGGGGCTTGGTCCCAGGACCCTGGGATCATGACCTGAGCCGAAGGCAGACGCTTAACGACTGAGCCACCCAGGCACCCCAAAGAGTTAATATTTTTTAGTTAAGGGAATTTTTGTATGTTACAATGATTGCTCTTGAAGAAATTAATATTGTGAGAATGACAGGTTGGTGGCAGAGGTGATGGAGAAAAGATGATACCTTTGGGCAAAAGTCCTTTTCATAGTTCATTCAGATCACATGGGGTAAGAGGCAGCATAGGACAGCAATCAGCAAGTTAACTCTGTACTCAGGAGGCTAGGTATGAATCCTGATGCTACTGCTTACCTCAAATGTTGATCTAGTTAGTTTCCCACGTAAATAATAGAAGTAATAGGTGCTTAGCATAGTATCTGGCACATTCTCAGTACTCGATAAATGTTAGTGATGTTTAATATTATGAGTAAAATTTGCTATTACTTAAGAATAATTCTGAAACTTTACTGCCTTACAAAAAAACAAAACAAAACAAAACTGAGTAGACACTATAACTGGAGATTGTTAACTGACATATATCAACATGTAGATAACAATTCTAACAGAAAAATGGCAAAATCTATGGAAAACCACTATACAGAAAAGAATATCTCAAAACCAAATATAGATATGAGGAGATGCTCAAATGGATTTAGTAATCATAGAAGTACAAATTAAAGAAACAGTGAGATGTTACCTTGTACCAGTTTGGCAAAAATGAGAAAACTGGATAATTCCGATTGTTGACAGGTGAAGATTTACAGAACCTTAGGAATGTAGATTGGTCTACCATTCTGAAGGGCAGTATTGCAGTTCCTAGATTAAATATCCCCATCCTATCATTCCATAATGGGACATTAGTGAATATAGTCTTTGCAGGGTTATTTTTGATGATGTTGGGGTTGTTGGAGGCAATATGAATGTCCATTCCTGGAAGAGCAGATAGTTAAAATGTGGTGAGTGCACATTATGAGATACAAGTCTGCACTTAGAAAAGTATATTCAGTGTGCATATAGCAGCAAAGTGTTGAATGCATAAAAGTAACATTGAAATGAATTAAAAATATAGGCACACAAAATAATACATTTGCAAAGATGTAGACAAAAGATACACATTAAATATTTTTAAATGTTTGTGATAAGGGAAAAAAAGGGGGATAAAGTATACAAATAAATCGTAATTACAAAAAACAACATAAAATACCTACATACATATTGCTGAAATTTTGAGATATAATCAAGTATAGAGAAGTATAAAAAACATAGATTTCTGTCCTGTGATGCACATGGCTAACATGTTGGTGTACTCTGTAATGGTTTATTTCCTAAGAGTTTGTTTTTCACACAAGTTCACATAGTTAAATAGTTGTACGTGTCTTATAATTAGGTTTGATTATACATATAGTTTGTGTCCTTTGTTCTCTAGCATTATGTCATATTTATTTTCCCGCATAATTGAATATACTTAGAAAATATATTAATTAATGTCTGTGTGGATTCCATCATATTTGTATCCTCCGTATGAATGTATTATGACAAATTCAGTGAGTTACCTCTTGTTGGAAATATTTGTTATTTCTAAGTTATTATAAACAATGTTACTTATTTTAAAATTGTTATAAACAATGTTATGATTATGATTATTCCTAATGAATCTTCCTATACATTTCTGATTATCACTTGCTTCAGATAAATTCCCAGGAATATAATTTCTGGGTCAAAAAATACAACTTTAAGGATTGTACATTACTCTAAATTAACTTTGGATGCATATTTTCCTCATTTAGTGCTCTGAATATATCATGCCAGTCCTTTCTGGCCTGCCAGGTCTCTGTGGATAGGTCTGTTGCCAATCTAATGTTTTCTACCATTGTAGGTTACAGATCTCTTCTCCTGAGCTGCTTTCAGGATTTTCTCTTTGTCTCTGAGACTCGTAAGTTTTACTATTAGATGTCGGGGTGTTGACCTATTTTTATTGATTTTGAGGGGGGTTCTGTGTGCCTTCTGGATTTTGATGCCTGTTTCCTTCCCCAAATTAGGGAAGTTCTCTGCTATAATTTGCTCCAATATACCTTCTGCCCCTCTCTCTTTCTTCTTCTTCTGGGATCCCAATTATTCTAATATTGTTTCGTCTTATGGTATCACTTCTCTCTTGAATTCTGCCTTCTTGATCCAGTAGTTATTTATCTCTCTTTTTCTCAGCTTCTTTATTTTCTATCATTTGGTCTTCTATATCACTAATTCTCTCTTCTGCCTCATTTATCCTAGCAGTTAGAGCCTCCATTATTGATTGCACCTCATTAATAGCCTTTTTGATTTGAACTTGGTTAGATTTTAGTTCCTTTATTTCTCCAGAAAGGGTTTCTCTAATATCCTCCATGCTTTTTTCAAGCCCAGCTAGTATCTTTAAATCGTCATTCTGAATTCTAAATGAGAAAAATATGCAGTCAAGAATACTATATCCAGTTAGGCTGTCATTGAAAATAGAAGGAGAGATAAAAAGCTTCCAGGACAAACAAAAACTAAAGGAATTTGCAAACACAAAACCAGCCCTACAAGAAATATTGAAAGGGGTCCTCTAAGCAAAGAGAGAGCCTAAAAGTAACATAGACCAGAAAGGAACAGACAATATACACTAACAGTCACCTTACAGACAATACAATGGCACTAAATTCATATCTTTCAATAGTTACCCTGAATGTAAATGGGCTAAATGCCCCAATCAAAAGACACAGGCTACCAGATTGGATAAAAAAACAAGACCCATCGATATGCTGTCTGCAAGAGACTCATTTTAGACCCAAAGACACCCCCAGATTTAAAGTGAGGGGGTGGAAAACCATTTACCATGGTAATGGACACCAAAAGAAAGCTGGGGTGGCAATCCTTATAGCAGACAAATTAGATTTTAAACCAAAGACTGTAATAAGAGATGAGGAAGAACACTATATCATACTTAAAGGGTCTATCCAACAAGAAGATCTAACAATTGTAAATATCCATGCCCCTAACATGGGAGCAGCCAATTATATAAGCTAATTAATAACAAAAGCAAAGAAACACATTGACAACAATACAATAATAGTGGAGGACTTTAACACCCCCCTCACTGAAATGGACAGATCATTTAAGCAAAAGATCAACAAGGAAATAAAGGCTTTAAATGACACACTGGATCAAATGGACTTCACAGATATATTCAGAACATTCCATCCCAAAGCAACAGAATACACATTCTTCTCTAGTGCCCATGGAACATTCTCCAGAATAGATCACATCCTAGGTCACAAATCAGGTCTCAACCAGTACCAAAAGATTGGGATCATTCCCTGCATATTTTCAGACCACAATGCTTTGAAACTAGAACTCAATCACAAGAGGAAAGTCGGAAAGAACTCAAATACATGGAGGCTAAAGAGCATCCTACTAAAGAATGAATGGGTCAACCAGGAAATTAAAGAAGAATTAAAAAAATTCATGGAAACAAATGAAAATGAAAACACAACTGTTCAAAATCTTTGGGATGCAGCAAAGGCAGTCCTGAGAGGAAAGTATATAGCAATACAAGCCTTTCTCAAGAAACAAGAAAGGTCTCAAATACACAACCTAACCCTACACCTAAAGGAGCTGGAGAAAGAACAGCAAATGAAGCCTAAATCCAGCAGGAGAAGAGAAATAATAAAGGTCAGAGCAGAAATCAATGAAATAGAAACCAAAGGAACAGTAGAACAGAACAAAGAAACTAGGAGCTGGTTCTTTGAAAGAATTAACAAGATTGATAAACCCCTGGCCAGACTTATCAAAAAGAAAAGAGAAAGGACCCAAATAAATAATATCATGAATGAAAGAGGAAAGATCACAACCAACACCAAAGAAATACAATTATAAGAACATATTATGAGCAACTATATGCCAGCAAATTAGATAATCTGGAAGAAATGGATGTATTGCTAGAGATGTATAAACTACCAAAACTGAACCAGGAAGAAATAGAAAACCTGAACAGATCTATAACCACTAAGGAAATTGAAGCAGTCATCAAAAATCTCCCAACAAAAAAAGCCCAGGGCCAGATGGCTTCTCAGGGGGATTCTACCAAACATTTAAAGAAGAATTAATACCTATTCTTCTGAAACTGTTCCAAAAAATAGAAATGGAAGGAAAACTTCCAAACTCATTTTATGAGGCCAGCATTACCTTGATCCCAAAACCAGACAAAGACTCCAACAAAAAGAAGAATTACAGACCAATATCCTTGATGAAGATGGATGCAAAAATTCTCACCAAAATACTAGCCAATAGGATCCAACAGTACATTAAAAGGATTATTCACCACGACCAAGTGGGATTTATCCCTGGGCTGCAAAGTTGGTTCAATATCTGCAAATCAATCAACGTGATACAATACATTAATAAAAGAAAGAACAAGAACCATATGATCCTCTCAATAGATGCTGAAAAAGCATTTGACAAAGTACAGCATCCTTTCTTGATCACTCTTCAGAGTATAGGGATAGAGGGTACATACCTCAATATCATAAAAGCCATCTATGAAAAACCCACAGCAAATATCATTCTCAATGGGGGAAAACTGAGAGCTTTCCCCCTAAGGTCAGGAACACGGCAGGGATGTCCACTATCACCACTGCTATTCAACCTAGTATTAGAAGTCCGAGCCACAGCAATCAGACAACAAAAAGAAATAAAAGGCATCCAAATCAGCAAAGAAGAAGTCAAACTCTCACTGTTTGCAGATGATATGATACTTTATGTGGAAAACCCAAAAAACTCCACCCCAAAACTGCTAGAACTCATACAGGAATTCAGTCAAGTGGCAGGATATAAAATCAGTGCACAGAAATCAGTGGCATTCCTATACACCAACAACAAAACAGAAGAAAGAGAAATTAAGGAGTCAATCCCATTTACAATTGCACCCAAAACCATAAGATACCTAGGAATAAATCTAACCAAAGAGGCAAAGAATCTGTACTCAGAAAACTATAAAATACTCATGAAAGAAATTGAGGAAGACACAAAGAAATGGAAAAACGTTCCATGCTTATGGATTAGAAGAACAAATATTGTGAAGATGTCAATGCTACCTAGAGCAATCTACACATTTAATGCAATCCCTATCAAAATACCATCAACTTTTTCCAAAGAAATGGAACAAATAATCCTAAAATTTGTATGGAACCAGAAAAGACCCCGAATAGCCAGAGGAATGTTGAAAAAGAAAAGCAAAGCTGGTGGCATCACAATTCCGGCCTTCAAGCTCTATTACAAAGCTGTCATCATCAAGACAGTATGGTACTGGCACAAAAACAGACACATAAATCAATGGAACA
This sequence comes from Phoca vitulina, assembly GCF_004348235.1. Classification (NCBI taxonomy): domain Eukaryota; kingdom Metazoa; phylum Chordata; class Mammalia; order Carnivora; family Phocidae; genus Phoca; species Phoca vitulina. Next base: position 4,459,405 of record NW_022589723.1, on the reverse strand, counting down.
GAATAGAGAGCCCAGAAATGGACCCTCAACTCTATGGTCAACTCATCTTCAAGAAAGCAAGAAAGAATGTCCAGTAGAAAAAAGACAGTCTCTTCAACAAATAGTGTTGGGAAAATTGGACAGCCACATGCAGAAGAATGAAACTGGATCATTTCCTTACACCACACACAAAAATAGACTCAAAATGGTTGAAAGACCTCAATGTGAGACAGGAGTCCATCAAAATCCTAAAGGAGAACACAGGCAGCAACCTCTTCAACCTCAGCCACAGCAACTTCTTCCTAGAAATATTGCCAGAGGCAAGGGAAGCAAGGGCAAAAATGAACTATTGGGACTTCATCAAGATAAAAGGCTTTTGCACAGCAAAAGAAACAGTCAACAAAAACAGAAGACAACTGACAGAATGGGAGAAGATATTTGCAAATGACATATCAGATAAAGGGCTAGTATCCAAAATCTATAAAGAACTTCTTAAACTCAACACCCAAAGAACAAATGATCCAATCAAGAAATGGGCAGAAGACATGAACAGACATTTTTCCAAAGAAGACATCCAAATGGCCAACAGACACATGAAAAAGTGCTCAACATCGCTCGGCATCAGGGAAATCCAAATCAAAACCTCAATGAGATACCACCTCACACCAGTCAGAATGGCTAAAATTAACAAGTCAGGAAACGACAGATGTTGGTGGGGATGCGGAGAAAGGGGAACCTTCCTACACTGTTGGTGGGAATGCAAGTTGATGCAGCCACTCTGAAAAACAGTATGGAGCGTCCTCAAAAAGTTGAAAATAGAGCTACCCTATGGCCCAGCAATTGCACTACTAGGTATTTACCCCAAAGATACAAATGTAAGGATCCAAAGGGGTACGTGCACCCCAATGTTTATAGCAGCAATGTCCACAATAGCCAAACTATGGAAAGAGCCCAGATGTCCATCGACAGATGAATGGATAAAGAAGATGTGGTGTATATATATATATATATATATA
>NW_022589723.1:4457901-4458310 GCF_004348235.1 Phoca vitulina | reverse complement strand
TGGTATATATATACAATGGAATATTATGCAGCCATCAAAAGGAATGAAATCTTGCCATTTGCAATGACGTGGATGGAACTGGAGGGTATTATGCTGAGTGAAATAAATCAGAGAAAGATGTGTATCATATGATCTCACTGATATGAGGAATTCTTAATCTCAGGAAACAAACAGGGTTGCTGGAGTGGTGGGGGATGGGAGGGATGGGGTGGCTGGGTGATAGTCATTGGGTTCAATATGTGCTATGGTGAGCGCTGTGAATTGTGTGAGACTGTTGAATCACAGACCTGTACCTCTGAAACAAATAATACATTATATGTTATAAAAAAAGAAGAAGATAGTAGGAAGGGTAAAATGAAGGGGGGGAAATCGGAGGGGGAGATGAACCATGAGAGACTATGGACTCTGA